>NC_056729.1:84434961-84739961 GCF_019279795.1 Protopterus annectens | reverse complement strand
AATGCAAGCATAATTCTTTGAATTCCAGACAGAAATTCTATCAGCAACCACTTTAACCTTATATCAGCAATAGCTTCAGTTCTCATGATTATGTTATACGTTTCTGGAGCTTTGTGCTACAGTTCAGCATCTCTTACATGACATAATTTTGCTCTGCTTGACAGAGGGCTGTGGGGATTCACTATAGCTGAACATGTGACAGTACAACTTACACAACATAACACCAGTCCAGTTTCATTACTATTAAACATGTACATATCCTTTATACAACAGATCAATTAAAATATTCAACCAGATTTCAGTATCTTCCTGTTTTCCCCAGAAAAAAAGAACAAAAATCCTGGCAAATATCAGAGAGAAAAAAACTAGGTCTGCGGGAGATGCTTTTTGTGCACTCCCTGACAGGTATAACAGTATCCTTAAAAAAATAGTTTAGCCCATCTTGTTTATAAATTATATGATGAAATGGCATAGAGCAAACAGAAGCAGGTTAGAAAATTCCTCAAATAGTCACATATCTTGCAGATTCTATATCAGGGCAAGCTGCTCATCTCCTTGCAGAAGTGCACCAGACAATTTCTGTTACAGTAATTAGCCTCAACAGAAGACGATACACATACACCCTTACCGACTCTCCCAGGAACAAGATGCAGAAGCTGCGACCTGTTCAACAATTTGGCATCACTACACACTTTTTCCCAGTCTTTCACATAAATAAAAACGTTTTTTTATCATAACGCAGTGACTGTTTTAACAGATACCCCAGTTGTCACTGTATCAGATCATCAAGGCGGCCCTCTGCAGTGGCTAACTTCTATAATTTCCTCTTACAAGTTCCTGTTCTTGGCAGAAAACTATTGCAGTGTCTAGCTGCTGCACTTTGAAAGCACACGCACCTTCAACAAGTGCACAATGTGACATCATATACAAGGTAAGAAGGCAGCAGATCGATATTAAAAATCAAATTCAGGGGGTGTTCCTACTTATCATTTGGTATGCTGAGTCACCCACAGTTCTGCAGTGGTTAGCAGAAACAAAGAAAGTCGAGCAGTGCCACAAAACCTTCCAAATAAATAGAAGTTGGAAACATACATACAAAAAGAGCTTAGAAGACCACGTCAAGACACAGTGAGGTGCCAAAGGAGGCTTAATTTCAAGAATCATGGCGAAAACAATAATTGCTGCTAAAGTTTTACACCAATGTTTGAGAGGCTGCATCACAAATATCCACAATGAACATATTCTTGAAACAATCACGAGATGCAATTACACTCCTAGTAGAAAGCCCTTTCAAAACACCACCCAGTGGGTTTCTGAAATCTCAGCGTCAGTAAATAATGCAGTTAGCAATCCATTTGGGTGTATGTTTTGTTAAAGCCAGCCCTGCTTACCAGGGGAAAATAAGATGATCATCCGGTACTACCTTTCACAATGCTAGCATCCTCTACAGGAAAAACCTGACATGGTGATACACAAGGCTAAGAACAATTCTCTGCTTCCCTAGCTTCTGTGTATGAAAAAAGGGATGAGATATTAAGAGACTAGTTAAAAGACAGTCCACTTGTAGCACAAAATCTGGATCAGTTCTAACAGACACATGATCCTTGTGGAACACCAAACACCTTTCCCTATAAATTGTGACAAGCAGCTGATATACTTCCAGCAGAGGTAGAAGACAGAAAGATCAGGGTCTTCTAAGGGACTCTTCAGAATTGCTGAAGAAGACAGTTCAGGCTAAATGGGCAAATCTGTCAGGCATGAAGCTCACTCCAAGGAAAAGGTTTCTTCCCAGCCAGGTAAAGATACAGAAACCCCTACACAATGCAGTGCTAGGTCAAGTTCTGCCATATGTTGAACAGGTGGAAGCATTCACCTTCACTGTGGAACTACTAAGACATGTATCACAAAAAGGCATCTAAAGGAGGTAAGAATCCCCTGCAAACTCAGTGACTGAGGCAGTATAGGACATAGCTGCAAATAACACAGAACCTTCTACACTAAGAGCAAGTCTAATAAGTCAAAGCCTATATGGAAGTTAAAATTACCTCCAAGTCCTCCATCAGAATGCACAGCTTGGTGAGTAGATCTAAAGCAGAATCTACCCCAAAAGGTGGAGCTGGTACTTACCTCAAACATGAGGACTTCTCTAGTATGTACTGGTGTAGGTTTCTCTACTACCAGGGACCTGACAGCCTAAAGCCACATCATTCTTGGCAACCAACATAAGACGAGAATAAGTTTTTTGTTTTTTTTTGTGCTAGACTGTTAGACTGCGGGATTTGCCCAATATCTTCCCTGTCTGCATCTCATTTTCTCCCCCTGTAGGATGAGAGTGGCACGTCAGCTATGCACAGTAGGTTTGCTATGCTTCTTCTGCAGACAATCACTTACCCACAGGTAGGTGGGTAGGATCAACTTTGTGAACTGAACTGCCTACCCTCCATCACAGGATGAGGGAGCTTTTAGCTATTCACACTCATCCCTCTATGTCTCGGGGTCAAGTTTTATTTTTTCTTCTATGAACTCCAGTAGAAGGAAATTAATTACAGGGCTAGGTAGGAAGGTGCACAATAAACCTCAATGCCAATAAAAGGAACACACAACCACTTCATGCCATCTTATATATATTTTAAATTATTATTATTAAGCTATTTATGGCCATACAAGCTAAAAGGTTGTTCAAGATTCTCCCTTCCATAACTCACCTGGATCAAACAGGCATTATTCCCAGGTAGAATGACAGCATATAGCCTGATGAAAACTGCCCTGCTTTTTGAGGATGCAAATATTAATCATAAGCCTCTTTTAGTAGCTAGCATTTGCATCATGCTAGAAGCCACAACAAAGGCCATTTCCTCTCAAATACTTCAAATATTAAAATTTATATGTCAAAATGGAAATATTTGTGTCTGGATACAATGCAACATGTTAAATACATCTTTTGGTATATTCTCCCATTGTTTTTATATGTATTCCCAGTTTCCCATTTCTCCCCCATTAGTACTAGAGCAAGTTTAGGAAGTGTGCAATGAAATTTATCTAGAATGGAGAGAAGCCTCAATTTCAGGAGACCTTTTATGAAAAGGAGTCTGGCTCTGCCAGACATGCAGTTATATAACAAAGCTGCCTTATGTACAGTGGGGATTCAGACTATAATTCGGTTCGGCAGGAAGACCTTTCTATCACAAAGGTGTGGAAGACCCAACTTCTTTTACAATGGTTTACTCATGGGAAAAGAAATTCACAGGAAGTGTGAGTCAAAAAGTATTGCGCTCAAGTATCAATTGCCCATGGATTTCTGGAGGGACAAGGTGATAACACCCACATGAAATACATTTCCCCACATCTCATCCCTCTTATGGGGACCCTGGGGGAAAAATTGTAATGAAAAAAACATATTCTTGTTAGGGATCTAAACTACTGGGAGCAATCAGTAACACGAGGGGAAACGATTACATGGCAGTGATTTAAGGAGAATTTCCATGTAGCACAGGGTATTGCACACTTTTGCGGACTTGCAGCTAAACTACTCAAAAATGAGCCTGTGGTGTTCCCTAGTGCCTGACGGCCCATCATACCAGTTTGGGGACTGATTCTATTAGCTTTTGAGATGGTCTTAAACTGGACAAATTCTAGAAAGACTTACAGAACATCTGAGACAGGTTGTCTTAACTCTGGCATTATTTTTTATTGGGCCTAATCCCACATACATTAGAATTTGGGTCTTCTAGAGGTTTATTGCACTTGCTCATTTATTCAGAGTTTCCCTGTGCCTGGTTTGGACAGCTGTGACTACAAGACCTTGGACTGCATATAAAACCATCTGTGGACCTATAAAGCTGATAGATGTTTTTTGCACTTACTCTATCGCAGTGCTTTGGTTGAATTTGTCATGGTTTTAGGCTGTACTTGTTAAACAAACTCCATCTGTTTGTTACTGTACTGTTCCTAGGTCATTTTAACAGTATTCTATTTTCTAACCTCCTCTGATACTTCAAAATCTGTTTTGAGTTTGCCAAAGTTCACCTGAGTTTGCCAAAATATTTCTATTTTGCAAAGTTTTTCTGTGTTTATAGAAGTTTTCCTGTGTTTGTGTACATTTTTTGTACACAAATGTACACTTCTCAGGGTTTGTGAACTTATTTCCAAGGATTTCTGATACTGCAGGAGTACTGCCTTTTCTTGTAAAGCATTTGTTAATTTACTTGAGCTCAAAACCAGGTTGTTTTACATTAAGAGGGTTTTATTCTGCACTTTGGTGGGAGCAGTGGGCTGATTCAACCCATCCAAGTTGGGAACTGCTGGTGGAAGGCTTACTGTGTGCTTATCTGCTTGGCCTGAGGGAATAACTATGTAACAGTCTTTCATCTTGCTGGTATAAAAGCTGATGCACAAATGTTGCTACCAATGCCTTGAATATAAGCAAACCTCTCCAGTTTAAAATCCTCTATAAGAAATGCTCTCCATAGCTGCCCACTGTTCATAGCTGGTCGAAAAGCTGCCAGTTTGTGCACAGGGCAGTACCACTGCAGGTCATCATAGAGTAGACTACTAAAAACTCTCACTTGAAACTTTAAGTGACTCTCCCCTACTCCTTCCCATCTACTAAGGATCTGGTATAATGGATAGGCACTTCCCTGTCACCCTGGTGGATATGGGCATCCTGAAGCAGTGTAGTAACTTCCTCATGTTCACTGAATACAATATAATTTTATAGCAGACAAACACAGAGTGCGAGAGAGAAATGTAGATACATAATATCACTGGAGGCAAAGCTCTCGCATACACACACGAAAAATGGAAATCCAGTAGTCAACGTTACACACAAAAACTTACTACCAACACTGAGGAACAAACACACAGACCCAAATATGCGGAGGTACCCACATGTTATCTAATCAAACCTCCAAGACCTCCTAAAAGCATCTCCTAGTGGCCCCATGCACACTCAAAAATGACTACCTCACACAACACAACTCTGAAAATCATAGTAGCCCTGCTTCCAGGCCCATAAGGCAACATACCACACAGCCAAACATTCTAGTTATTGAGGATTCAATTGTAAGACATACTGATGCCCCCCTTAACAGACTAAACAAGGACTGAGCTTGTCTGTATGGAGCCAGGATCTTCCAGATCACACGTGCACTTAGGTCTTTAAACCACAAGTACCAGTATGACACAGTTATAGTCCACGTGGGTGTAAACAACTTAAGACATACCTCACTGGACTATAGGAAGACATACATGATGGAGCTCTCTGAATACGTGTCATGGTGGGTATAAATCTAGCCTTGAGTAGCATCTTACCTTCACCAATGATGATGCCACAGTTCCTGCAAACAATATCCGACTTCAACAACTGCCATAGTTTCTGGTGTCAGAACAATGGGATCTAATAGCTGTCAGCCTGGGAAGACATGATCAACAAACCTCAATGCTTGGTCAAAGGTAGTTTCTACTTGTCACCACTTGGCTTCCAGATACTGCCAAAAACGTTATCTATCCCCATAGTGCTTTTTCTAGACTGTGCCATGTTAAACCCTTCAACATAATAAAAAACACGACCACCTACACATATTGCTGCTCACTGCTAAGAGTTTAAATAAAAAAACTTCACCCCCTGGAAGCACTCCTCACCCTGGAGAACACAGACATATGTGCAATCATGGTAACATGGTTCAGAATCATGGAGAGCACCCTGGCTATCAAAGGTTACAATGCCTTTTATATATTTCAATCCCCCCCAGCTCAGGATAAAACAAAGGGAAGAGGTGTCTTAGTGGACATAAAGTACACACACACTGCTGAACTGGTCCAACAACATGACTCGCTTGAGTTGCTCCATGCTCAACTTGCCATAGCTACAACCCCCCACCATACTTATGGATGACTTCAACTACTCCTCCACAAAATGGGAGACTTATGCAACCCATAATTCATTCCCTCAGAGGTTTGAATTTTGTCGATGCAAATACCCTGAGGCAACTAGTTAGCTCCCCAACTAGTGGTACAAATACCCCAGACCAGGTACTCACAAACATGGAGAGATGCTGCTCCTTCCCGTGCACTAACTCCTCCTGGTAAGATCTGATCACAAAATGATCTCAGTTAGTATTAAAACTAACCTTGAATCCCCATCAAACTACAAACATGTTAAGTAATTTGCCAGTTACCTCAAACTAAGTGACAGCTTATTAAACTTCCAAACCCCTCCAAACCTGGATGACACTGAGACCTACTCTGAGCTATACACAAAAGCACTGTGCAATCACATTCACAGCTGAGTAGAGGAGGTGGTACCTGTCAGAGTCAAAGCTATGATTATTTGCAAAAATAAACCATCTTGGTCGACCCCTACCACAAATAAACTATTCAACAAAAGGAAAAAAGATCTTCTCCAAAGCTAAAAAGGAACAGACAAAACAGTGCAAGAAGACACTCACCAGTCTAAACAAACAAATCAGAGAGCTGATCAAACCTGCCAAAAGCAAACTATGAGGCAAACATAGCCTTCCCAGGTGAAAGATAACCATAATGCTTTTTTTTTTTTTTTAATTATGTTCGTAACCTCTGGGGAAATGCTCAGCAATGTGCTTAGTTAATCATGAACAGTAACACTTACACCCAGCTTGAAACTATAGCTAACTTGCTAAATGAGGAGTTAATTTCAAATTTCCCTCCCATCAACTCCTACCACACCCAAATAAATACCTGCAACCATCCCCCTACTGGTCATTATAAGAACAGATCCTTACTAAAACCAAAAACAGCCTCCATGGGTCCCGACAACATTCCAGGATGCTTCTTAAATTGCTTAAAACAGAATGTATCAGGGTCACTATAAACAGTCTTTAACCACAGCCTCTGGACAGGCTTTGTCCCAGATGAATAGAGGACTACAACAGTCATCCTTCTGCAGAAAAGAGGGGCCATCAACTGACCTAGAAAACTACAGACCCATAAACTTAACCAGTCATATCTGCAAGGCCACGGAGGAAATTTATCATGGACCTGATCAATAACGACACAGGAAATCTCTAAACACTGGACCAGACCCAATTTGGCTATGTCAAAGAGAGGTCTTGCCCGCTCAGTTTGGTGGACTTTTTCAAGAAAATCATCAGGGCCAGGGATGAGGGTAAAACAGTAGACACCACTTATTTAGACCTGCCCAAAGCTTTTGATACAATCTCCCCACTCGGGGATCATAGATAAACTTACTGAGTTAGGCATAAACCTCTACATTGTCAGACGGACAGCAAACTGGCTCACTGACTGGAAATGTTGTCCAAACAGGTGACTCTGCTTCCGATAAGAAACCGGTTACTAGCAGTGACCAACAGGGCTCAGAGTTGGGACCCCTCCTGTTTGGTATATACTTCTCTGAAGTGAAGGCCAATGCTGAGGGCCTGTGGCTCACCAAGTTTAATGACAACTGTAAGCTGGAAGCAATCAGTGAATCCCCAAAGGATGTTGATACCCTAAAAACAGGCCTAAAATGACTGGTGCCAAAACCATGGTCTGAGACTAAATGCTAAAAAATGCATAATCATATCCTTCAGTAAATCAGACATCCTTGCAAATCATAATATTGACAGCACACCCCTAAAAGTAGCCTGAGTGGTGAAGGATCTAGGAACACACACAAACAGTAACCTAAACTTTAAACAAAAATACATTGAAAGTGATCTACAAGATAAGACCAAAAGTCCAGTCAAGAACCAAACTGTATTCTTAGCGTAAAACAATTGTTTCATCAGAAAACTGATTATAATATTATAATATATAAAATTATAAAATTATAATATTGACAGCACACCCCTAAAAGTAGCCTGAGTGGTGAAGGATCTAGGAACACACACAAACAGTAACCTAAACTTTAAACAAAAATACATTGGAAGTGATCTACAAGATAAGACCAAAAGTCCAGTCAAGAACCAAACTGTATTCTTAGCGTAAAACAATTGTTTCATCAGAAAACTCCTCTTTTAAATAGTTCAAAGTTCACATCAACCAATAAAAAATCACAAGCAATTAATCAATACATTAGATAATGAAGAGAGACTCACCAGATTAACCCTTAAAAACCCAAAAGTTAAATAATTAACTTTCTATCATGTTAAACATTTTATATTTATATTTTAATTTAATCCAGGTGGACGATGTACAGCTAAATGAACCTGCCACTCTACTTCTCTCATCTCCACCTGTTTTTTAAAATTCCCCCTCTTAAATCTTCATAAATTATATCCAAAATAGCAAAACTTTTTAAAACTTTCACACATCACAGAATGCTTGTATAATGCATTATTTTCATCTTGGGCCTTAATAGCATATACGTGTTCTTTTATTTAAGCTCCTTGTAGTCATACAGATATAAAATACCAGACATACAGTACACACAGCAATATAAATAACACCTGAAGTAGAACAATTAAATCTACTCAGAACCCTGATGTTTTTGTCCAAATGCTCTAATGCTATACAACTCTGTTCGTAAATAAATTTACACATATTGCAACTGTGACATCTGAAGTACCATTTGCCTTCTCTGTATAAGTTGGATATACTTTTGCATTTACTTGTTCTAAACTGTTCAATATTATCTTTCTTCTTTGCCACAAAGTGCAGATTATTTCCTAATATACTAACTAAATCTTCATGGGCTAATCCAATTTTCCAATTATTACTTATATTTTTATCATCATCATCTACACTTCTATCCAAACAATAATGAGGTATAGCTTTGAAGTTGATACAATTATTACCATCTGAACTTAGTGTCATCTTATTTTTACTGGTAAAACCTCTTAAAAGTATAAGTGGGAAATCCATCACCCTCTTATATTGTATCTTGAGCCACATTTAACAATAATTCCTCAGGATAACCTATTTTAACAAATAATTTTATAATGAACTCAACCTCAGGTTCAGAATCATTATCATCACTGACCATCCTCGATGCTCTAATAAACTGACCACAAGGGATATTTCTCTTAACATATAAAGGATGTCCACTTTTGTAGTGAACATAACTGCTAGAAAACATATTTTTTCTATGTATGTTACTAACAAATCTATTCATCACATTGTCCCATTTAAGGTCAACATCTAAAAAACTCACTCTCTATCCGTATTTACTTAGAACAAATTTCAAAAAACTAGAACTTGTATTGAGTTCATAAATAAATTTCTTTAAATCAAAACCATCACTTCTGGCTATAAAAAAAAAACAAATCGTTGACAAAATGACAATAAAAAAGAATTTTACTAAACAATGACAGGTTTACAAGAACCTCATTTTCCCACCATCCCATCACTAAGTTCGCAAATGCAGGGGGCAACTGTGGCCCTTACTGCTACATCTTTTGTTTGTAAAATCTTCTATAAAAAATAAAATAATTATTTTCTAATAAAATTTCTAAAAGACAAATGTATAAATAAATATGTTTACCCATTCAAACAAATGTATTTAAAAAATTACAAATATAATCAATACCTTCCTGTTGTGGTATACATGTAAATATAGCTATGACATCCACCATGAACATATAAAAAGGGGGGATTTTATCACAATTATAAAAACCTAGATAAAACATTACTATGTTGTGTAAAGAATCCCAAGAATCACACGGTTAATCACAGAGTTAAATATATGATCAAGATACAAAGAAATCCCTTCTGTAACACTACCAGCAGCAGATACAATAGGCCTAAAGGGGGGAATTTTGTTTTGGAATGCCAAACAGCACCCCTATTTTAGGATTTTCAATATGCAAAAAATTATATAAACCAACTTGAATATCTCCATTCATAACTAACTCATACAGGGTATCGTACAAAATTATAACTTCTCATCACATCAGTTCTGGATACTTTAAATAATTCTGTTATTTAACATACTTTCTATGGCACAATTATATTTTTCATAATCCATTATTACAATCCCACCTCCTTTATCAGCCTGCATAAACCACACATTCTTTTGCCACTTTAAATCATTTAATGCCCTTCCTTCAACAGAATCTGAACTGTAAAGTATATTTTTAGCTTTATTACTTAAAACACTTCCTGATGTCATTTTCACAGCAATTTTCAAACGTTTTGATGGTATGCTGCAATGTGGGATTAAAAACAGAAGGTTTACGTATACACTTTTTTTTTTATACTGACATTCTTTAAAATGTATTTTAAGTTTAACTTCCATGTATACAATTTTAAATCAATTAATGTTCTTGACAAATTAGATCTGCTGCTAGCTAGGTAAAAACATAAAGCCTAGCTCTAAAACTTTACGATGAAGATCAGCAAGTTCAAAATCAGACAATTTATATACTTTAACATTCCCATTCACTTAAGTAAAGGATGCAGTCAACATTTTCTTACACGACTCCTGCCTCTGCTTCAAGTATTGTAACTTCGGCTCCTTGCCAGAGTATAGTTTTTTTGAAGTAGAATTATTTGCTAAATGGTCCATATTTCCTGAATTTGCGACTAATAAAGGTAATTCAGAAAAACCATGTGTAAAAGAAATGGAACCGCCATAATTTCCTACAGACGTGGTTTTATCACGTCCATTGTTGACATCACTCATCGCTTCACTTTGTTCCGGATTTAAAGTTACATTATCCTTATTCAGCATTGAGTTAATATTATCCGTAGAAGTAACATTAATGGCTGTCTCTTTAAAACTACCAAAATCCATCTTCTTGTTCCTATTCAAAACCACCTTTTTTAGAAAGTCCAAAACAAAAGCATTACCAGATGCATATCCTGCTAAGTGTGTATTAATGTATTGCTTAATTGCTTGTGATTTTTTTATTGATTGATGTGAACTTATAGCTACTTAAAAGAGGTATTTCACAATTGTTTAGGGTTTCTGATGTAGTCTACTGACGGATACCAGCAAATAAAAGTATTTTAGGCTAAAAATACTGTTGGGTTCTTGACTGGACTTTTGGCTTTATCTTCTACAGCACTTCCAGTGTTTTTCTGTTGGTTGTTTGACTTTATACTGGTAAGTGGATATTTTTAGGCTTTTTAGTGGTAACCTAAACTTTGACCACCAAATAGCCATGTTAGCGAGGAAATCCTTCTGTGAGGCTGAATTTATAAATAAAGGCATGATAACAAGATCACAGGAAGTCATAGTGCCATTGTACTCAGCTCTCATCAGGCCCATAAACAGAGTACAATGCTCCCTTCTACACACGTACCTAACCAGGCACTTACAACAACTGGCATAGCCTCAGAGGTTTCTCACTAAAAAAAAAAAAAAAAAAAAAAAAAAAAATACAAAACCCCCCCAACAAAATACAAAGCATAAGACACGTCTTACGCAGACTGACTAAAGACCCTATTCCTTCACTTCGTTTACTGAGGGGTGACTTGTGCCTGACCTACAAAGCATTCTCTGATCTAGCCCTGATGAAAATGTTACATATTTGCAAGAAAAATTATACTATGCGTTATGCTTTCCATGAACTTGAGGCTTAGTTGTGACTCTAACAAAACTTGCTGGAGACAGATTCATATCCCAAAGACTAACTCGTCTATGGAATAAACTTCCCATCTTTGTAAACTAGCCCTTCCCTGACTCTCTTCAAAAAGAATCCAGATAAATGGATGGTGAACTGTAAATTCACTCCTGGGGTACTGCCTATGTCCCTTATGGACAATGGCACTACCCCATTCCATATTTGGGGAATTAAAACACAATAATGTGATACCCTGGGTATTACTGGCTAGGCTTATAAAGGCCCTTGGCCTAGTAATTACCTATGAACCTATGTAAGTGGCCAGAAAATGCATTACATGTAAATGGATGCAAGTTATTCCTCCAACAACAGCTGAACTGTACTTAATAATGAAACATATTCCTGATATGGAATTGCAGGCGGATAATGAGGCACAGCATGAACAAAGGCTAAATGGCTGAGGTGGAGGGAATCTTTTCTCTTCAGTCATTGAGCAGACCAATCCATGTTATTGTATATGTGACTGTGGGTTCGAATATGGTTGGTTTGATTTACAAGATAGCCTAGGTTTGTAAAGAGTTGCTTGCTTTCAGGCATAACTTCAGATATGTAAAGACACTAATGTTTAGTCAATGCATGCATCAAGTTGGGTATGCACTAGGTTTGTGTATGCCTTTGTTGTTGAATAAAGGACGTTTTTGAAAAAAAAATCTGTGATGTCTCCTAAACATACATACATATATATATATATATATATATATATATATATATATATATATATATATATAAAACTTATTCAGTAAAATGTGCACTGTAATTATTTACATTAATGATTTCATGAGCAAAACGAAGGCTCAGTGCTAAAATTTTGCTAAATGATTAAATGTTCTAAAGACTATAATGTGCCAGAAAAACTAAACCTGGACTTATTTCTTACATTTTAATCACAGAGAAACACTTGATTTCTGAAATAATTTCTCAGTACTCGGCATCTTTTTTTGCTTTCATGTGTGAAAACTCCCTGTACCCTACAGGAAAGCAAGCTAAAGGCAGATGAACTGGAATGCAACAAATGTAATCAAGGCAAACGTAGTAGAATGCAACAGAAGTCCTTCTGGACACAAATTGTCTGAAATACCAAGGTGCCTCTGCTGCAAGATGAACATGTTTTCTAAGCATTTTAAGTGCTGAGTAATCTCGAGCAGTTTTATCCACTTTCCTTATCAGGACTATGGCTCACCTCTTTAAGCCTGCACTGAACTCCTGTACTTTTGCTGTAATCCTGCTTAGTAAACCACTGCAAGAGCTGAATGCTACACACAGGTAAGGCCAATCATCCTACCCAGAAATTGTTTTTCTAATATATTTCTACATCACACCTCACTGACAGGACAGCCTATTAGCTTTATTCTCACAAGGCTTCACAACATATTTTTTTGCCTCCACATTCTCATTGTACATCTTCCAGATGACCATTTGCTACTCTGCTCCAATCACTCATAAGTGTCCTTATACATTAGTCATGTGATTATTAATCAACCAATCAGACACTGTGAAGCATCTTAAAGTGCTTATAAAATACATATGTTGTGTGTCACCGATTAGTAGATAAACAAAAAAGTATTAAGATGTTGCCCTCATGGCTCTTAACTTCTTTGTGCAATCAAAAGGGAAAAATGAAAAATAATTGGGGGGGTGCAAAAGAACATCAGGCACAATTTTTAATTATTGCTTTAATTCACTTAAAAGTTAACAGAACTACAGATCTTGCATCAACATGCACTTTAAGAGCAAGAATAAAATTATGTCAGGCATTACTGTTTGATTACAATCCTCAATAACTTGCCAGAAAATCATAACTTTTATGAGGGAAAGGATGAGCTGTATATGTTTGCCACTGTTAAACAATGAAAACCTGAAAATAATGATTTCAATGTATACAATGCAAATTCTAGAAATCACGCTCCTGGAGCAGAGTTTTGAAAATGCTATAACTGAATTTGATACTGATACAAACTGGGGATACTTTTTTAAATTACAATATTATTCAGTTTAGAAATACAATCACAAGCCACTTGAAACATTCAAAATAAAATAGGTGTAAACAAATATTGACTCACTAGATATATAAAGATAACAAGTGGTAGTTGGTGGCATTTATAGGACAGATATTCATTTTTTTTCAAAAGTAGTAAAAATGTCATACACCTTACATTCAGAACAGACTGTCAAAATAGTTATAACTACCTCATTGCTCTGAATGAAAAAGCAACCAAACATAAGACACCAAAGTTATGTTTAATAAACAATAGCAGTGCAATTGGGTAAATGAGAGAAGGTTCAGAAGACCAGGAATCAAACCATCTGTTAAAACTATTACAGAAGCTCAACGCTGCCCTTCCATGGACTATTATTAAGGAGACACACTCCGGGCAAAGACCCATGGAAGACTATCGATGAAGATGTCGAAATGAACACAGACTGCAGAAATAAACACTATAAAATGCTAAGGGATTTACTTCTGAAAAATTGTTACAAACTGGGTTAAAAGCACTATAAATGATAAAGGCAAATGGTGTGGTATAGAGAGTCGCACATCAGTGTCTTGATGAGCTCATGTAGAATTGTCTACTAGTTTGGTTTATATTTGTGATGCTTTTACTGTGGTTGGCCAGGAGTGAACAGTTTCTGCAAAAAAAACAAAATTCAGCTGTATTTTAAGGGATGCTGATCTTAACATACAAAATACAGCTGCATTTTAAGGGATACTGACTTTAACAGAGAGAGTGTCACTTGCAGTCATTTTTAAATTTATACATGCAGCCATACAAAACTCAGGCCATATTAGCAGTATTTGAAACTTGTTGGTGCTAACAATGCACCTGCCCACTTTGAATTTTTGTATATATTTACAAAAGGTATCTGCAACAAACTGAGTAGATACACACTCATTTATCATCTGGGGAAGTACTAGTTCATTTTAATATGCATTACTCAAGATATTTATTTATTATTTTTATTTACATTTGTTTACGGGGAAATTTCAACTGGACACAGGTCCTTTTTCAGCGGAGGCCCGGGGTGAAAAGCTCCACAGAAAGATATGGTAGATGGGAAAATCATAACAATAAAGGTATGCAAACAGTAGAAGTCTCTATGTTGTACACCGCATTAACTTACTTTGGACATATTAATTTTCATTCCAAAACTGTATATACAAACCATGAAAAAAACACATTACCAGATTTAAGCACTTGTCCAGTCAGTAAACTGCTTTTCTGATATCTGTTTTAATAATGATTTTTATACATAATTTTCAGCATGGCATGAAATTGGCCGTTGTGGCTGAAAAATTCACAACAGCAGTAATAAAGCCATACCGCCACTGGACAATGTTGGGTATCCTATATAATATTTCCTTGTGGCAGAAGGTTCTCAAGACTGCTATGCAAGTTCTTAAAAATGTGAGCAGCATCACAGATCTGCAGTGTCTTTAGACTAGTATCACTTGTTTAAATGTATTAATCATGTAAACCCACAAAGCATACATGCTTCATTTAAAAGGCAACCCAGGCACACAGTTTTATTAAGTCACTAGCTCAGTCACATTGCAGGCACATGGAGACTGAAGAAAACCTTTGGAATAAGGGTGCTGAATATAAGTCCCAGAAAATGACATCATTTCTACAACCCTAATCAATAATCCCACTGCATCCTCCTACAGAAACAACAAATAAACTAAAACTCCATTTTCAAACGTGGGCAACATCTGCAGTAAGCAAAATCATACATACGTGGATTCTTCGGCACAACAGTGAACTTAATAGTGACATCAGAAACATGGTTAAAATGTGACCTTTACTTTACAGGTCATCAATGCATCAAGTCTCAGATTTGGAGCTGGATAATTTTTTATTGATTAAACACTCTGTGTGTGTCCTTGTACCCTGTTCATCCATAACAGACAAATAGGCCCAAACAGGTTAGCTGCAGAAGTAATTACACACTAATATGCAATACTTCTTCATTGTTTATATCTAGCTTGCTTCACTTAAGACAACAGCTAATTTTGACAGTGTCTTGTACTACCACTTACACTCAAGTCAGATATCCAAAGTACACAGTTTTTCCTGTATTTCACCGTCATTATGCTGGGGCTTGTTCAACAAGGTATAAATAATATGCAAAGTTTCTTAACTAAAACATCATAAAGTGCAACGAAACTACCAAGCTAAACCATTGTGGGTAGTTACTGTCTGTGAGACCTAGTAATTACAAACAACCACACACAAATTCAAAATCTCATGACTCTATGTAATTTCAGTGTCCATTTTCCACACTTTTCTGTTCTTGCAAAAATACAAATCTCTGCAGTAATACTTCCTCCCAAAGTAACTTTTCATAAGAAACTGTACGTTAATGGCCAAGCCACAGAATACACAATACACCCCTAGTCTTAAGTGTGATGCATCTGATGAAGTCCACAGTCATCTCACAAGCATTGTTACCCTCTAAGATAAGTACAGTCATCAGATTATTAAGACAAAAAGGAGAACAGGGTTGCTGGAAGGCAAAAGTCCTACATTATCTACGAGGGTTGAGATGCACAGACAGGGCTCACTGGAAAAAGTCAAGCAGAGGAATACAGACTTCACAGATATGAAACTGAGAGGGTAGCCAAAACATCAGGCAACTAGCAGAAAGCAATGTATTTCAGGCACAGGAAGCGAGCACATCTAGGAAATCCAAGAAGCTCCTGGTAAAATAATTCAGACTGGAAGGACTCATTCAAAAATGTTGGCAGACTCTTTCTCTAAAACATTTAAGGAATACTAGTCACACAGCACTTCATGGACAAAAATCATTAAAATTCAATGCATCCCTTCATAATTGCCAAAGTCTGAAGAAATGCCTTTTCTACAGGTAGCAAATACAGCTCCTCACAGATGCACAAACCTCATTTTCCCCTTTAAGAGGACTGTAGCTAAGCAGATTTCCAATCTTCTGAACAAATTTGGTGAACCCAGTAGTGCACATACTAACAACATGCATACATGGTCGTTTAACCTAGGAATAAGATCACCTGCAAAAGCGAGAGTCACAGACTTAATCATTCACTGTTAAACCTACACTTCCTTGGTGTGGAAAACCTGCCTCTTCAATCTCATCACCTCCCAGTATTAAAATTGAAGTACCCATTGGATCCATCCTTGGTCCTTTACAATTTTAGCTTTTAAAGTGACTTCCATCATATCCCTCATATGTCCAACAATATAATGACGATCTGAGTATGCAGAACAAAAGCAATTCTCCAAATCATTAATCCTCAAACAGAGAGTTTAAGAATTTTTATTCAACTCTTAAAAAAAGAAAATACAAAAAAGTAGTTCCATTAAAACTAATGTTACAAGCAATGCAAAAGAAACGTTTCCATTCAAATTACTGATGTATCTAAATCCTTAGCTAGTCTTTGAGATCTGCATGGAACACATTACAGCTAAAATAAACAAGATTCTTCAGTCCTGCTAGAAATTCTCTACACACTTTTTATCAGAAGCCATAGTAACGAAGAGAAAATGTGCCTTTTTATACTTTTTTATTCATTTGCTAACCAGGTTAAGTACACTGGACATGTGTCCCTATACATCAGTGACCTGGGAGCGCCCTTTGGTTGAGTGAGCAGCTCACAGTCACTCAGCAGGCAAATGGAAGTTGAAGGAATCAAACCCTGTACACCCTTGACTATAGAAAGCAGCTCACAACAGCCCAGAGTCTTAATTCACTGTGCTAACTAGCAAACAAAACTACTTCAACTAGAAAATACTCTTCCCTTAATGTTTAATTAATGTGCACGATCTACAGATACTCTCACCCACTAGATTCTACTATTAGCTCCAAGATGGGAGGATCACTACAGGGCTAAATGTTTACCCATCAGAGAAAAATACGGTCTTGTACTCTGCACTCTGCATTCATATTACAAAAACCTAAACACCACACAACTCCCTTCCCTATGAAGATGATTATTAGAGATTGCAGAGAATGATACTGCTATAATACTTCAGATACCACTAAACTCACTCAATGTGCATTTCAAAGTTTTCCAGTAAACGGTCTCAAAACATGGGATCATCCACTAACTGATGACTGCAGGTCATCCTTTTGAAATAAGCAGCTCGTAGATGTGTGTGCGCCGTGCCTGCCATAACTCTATCCCATAAAAGTCTGCTTCTTTTGTACTCCTGTTCTCAGACTGATGTAGCCACTTTAATACAAGGTATACACTGAATGGACAGCTCAACCCCCAATGCAAATATTCTCCTACACTCAGCTAATCCTGCAATGTTCTCATCCTTCATAGTAAGAGGTACAGATGACACTGCATGAACTACAACTTTAGTTCATTACATCTCCTCTAAATTTTACAGTCATGTGATACTTCAACGGAAAGCTATATTCAGCATGACAACAGCTACAAATTACCATATATTTATTCCTAAACTAGCCCTACAATGAAGGAATAAGCTGAACAGGCTTTATCTAAATGCTACCTACCCTTCCTTTTTCTCACCTACTAATCTGACCTCACTAGTTATCCCCATTCTCAACCTCCTAATAAGGGCAGACTACAAAATTAAACCCTTTCATGTGTGGCGTTTCTTCTAAACACTACTCTATATCATTTTGGATGCCTCATGCCTCCTCAAAGATGGGGCAAAGATAGGAGGGCAGTCTATGCATGCTCTTTTGTATGTGGGCTGTCTCCACTCCATCTCACAATATGAAGGAAATATCGAAGTTCTGTATTTATCTGTACATTTTACAGGAATAAAGAATTGCTTAGTTACTTGTAACAAGACACTGTAATGTCTATACATATATCTATCTATACACACACATATATATATATATATATATATATATATATATATATAGACACACACACACTTCACAGGTATACGTACACATATACATGCATACATATACACATGTATACAAATTATACACATACACATTATATATATATATATATATATATATATATATATATATATATATATAGATATAAAGAGGATTATAGGAAGTTACTAGGCTAATGGCCCTAGGGCCCTTACAAGCTTAGCCAAGTTCTAGCCTTATTTCCACGATCAGCACCTATTGCCCCTGTCCAAGAGGGACACAGATGGAACCCCTGGGGTGAATTTATGGTTAACCATCCAATCAACCAGACTGTGTATGAAGAGGGCCAATGAGGTGCTCTGTTTGACATGAAGTGGGAGTCTGTTTCAAAGGTGTGGTAACATCTGGGAGACAAATCTGTCCCTCCAGCAGGTTCTGTCAATGTCACATGCCAGGTTAAGGTCTTTACAGCGAGTAACCCATGTACCATCTGACTTGTGGATATGCAGCATTTCCAATAAAGCAGGGTCAGAGATTGCCTTATACCAAAGGTAGAGATCGCCTCTGAGTAGTCTGTATGAAACAAAAAAAAAGTGACAGTGGTTTCAGACCATCTACACAGGACAGATGCTGAAGATCTTGAATTTTGCTTGTGAGGAACCTTTGTGGTCTCTGCAATTGTTGCAGGTGCTTGGAAAGGTACACACCAAAAGGGGCATTGTACTCAGTTAATGGCCTGATGATGGAAGACTACAGAGAGGTTATAACTTTTTTTTCTGGAGGCAATGCCCTTACTTATGAGATGAGGAATACAGGATGCCCTTCTTATCACTGTGAGACATGATCAATAGTAAGGCTGCTGTTAACCTGTGTGCCCAGGTCTCTCACCACTGAGTGTGTATTGATGTGGTAGTTACCAGGAACATAGCTCTTACCGAAAGGTATGACAATACATTTTTTTGCATTAAGTTTACTCCCATGACCTTGGCACCAATCATTTGTTTGAGTAAGGCCCTCTTGTAGGATGTTGACATTATTTGGAGATTCTATGACTGCTCCCAGTTTGCAGTCATCACCAAACTTTGTGAGCCACAGATGTTTAGCTTTTGCTTGTACTTTGGAGAAATATAGATTCCAAACAGTAGAGGTCCCAGCACTCACCCTGTGGAACACCACTGATTACAGGTCTGCTGTTGGCGGGGGATTCCTTTATTTTGACTATACGTGTTTTATCAGTGAGACAATTAGAGACTCATCTAACCATATAAGGGTTGATAACTAGCTGGGTGAGTTTGTCAATGATGATTCAGTGGGGGATAGTGTCAAAAGCTTTGGCTAAGTCTAGGTAGGCTGTATACAAATTTCCCCTCATTCAGGGCCTTGGTGACTGTCTCAAAGAAGTGTACCAGGTTTAACAGGCATGATCTCCCTTTGACAACAACTGAGTAGGGTCAAGTGCTTGGAAATTTCCTATATCTTTGTTGATAACGTACATGATGATTCACTCCATGGCCTTGTAGATAAGGTTAGTCAGGCTAATAGGTCTATAGTACCTGGGGTCAGTGGAAGCACCACCTTTGTGCAAGGGAATAATGGTGGCCATTTTCCATTCAGTTGGGACAAAGCTGGTGCTTAGACTATGATGGAAGAGTACCCAATGGTGTTGCTAATTCTTGTTGGAGTCCATGTAGGATGCAGCCTGGGATGTTATCAGGTCCCATAGATGCTGTGTTTTGGCCTTAGAGAGGACGTTTATGACCAGCTCTTTAGAAATACAAGGTACGGGACAGGTGGTAGAGATGTCATTCGTTACACGTTGCAGGCTCTGGGGAGTGAAGTTATCACAGAAACTGGCCAACAGGTTGGCTATGTCCACAGGCTCAGTATATGTAGTATCATTAACAACCAGTTCGGCACTACACTTGGCCTTTCCTTTTAGGTTAT
Organism: Protopterus annectens; assembly: GCF_019279795.1. Classification (NCBI taxonomy): domain Eukaryota; kingdom Metazoa; phylum Chordata; order Ceratodontiformes; family Protopteridae; genus Protopterus; species Protopterus annectens. The sequence goes on along the minus strand of NC_056729.1, from coordinate 84,719,637 downwards.
GGAAGTAAATAAAAATCTCATTACAGTTGCCCTTAGTTGAAGTAATATGGATTTGTAGTTTGCTTTGGAGGACTTTGCAAGAAGTCTCATTTGCTAGTTTGAGGTGAGGAGTGAGTGTTTGCAGTTTAGGGCTCACTGCTTCTTATTCAGACAGCAATTTCTTCATTTCTTCCTCTTATTGTAAAGCCTGTTAATGGTAGTTGCCCACCAGGACATACCAGGATATATGTGTGTGTATATGTATATATACAAACACACACATATATGCATATACAGACACATATACACATTATATATATATATATATATATATATATATATATACACACACACACACACACACACAAAAGTGAATACATACATATATATATATATATATATATATATATATATATATATATATATATATACACATACACACACGCGCATATAAAACATACATACATATACTAAAGTACACCACTCCTGAAGAAAAAAAATAAACATGATGAAAACTTTTCATACTATTGCAATAGAATAACCCCACTCTGTTGTTGAGTGCTTTTGTTCCATTTATTATAAAGTCAGAACTTCATCAGAAAATAATGAAGACATGAACCAACATCACATTTAAAACACCAACTATCAAACAACTTTGAAAAATATCATTGTGTTAAAATAAGCTAGTAACAATTAAATTAATCACCTACACCACTGAAGTACACATTTGATCTTAATGTTCTCATTCAAACCAAGTTGCATTATCAGAATTAAAAACAAGCAGTTTTATTCTATACATTCCAGTAGCCATTAACATCACCCACAAATTCAATAATACTGTCCCAGCACTATAAACTTGAATTTAACAAAATTCTTCCATCTCTATCTACGGTCTAAATAATTAATTATTGCTATCCATATTTCTAATCGCTAATAGATGTTCCCTTGTATATTCGGAAAGTTTCCTATTTGTTTTACCTATGTAATAAGACAACTCTCACAAAGCACACTATACCACATTTTTAATTTTACACGTGTAAAACCTCTTAAAATGAATAGTAAAACCATTATGTTTAAATGTAAAACCTATACAACAAAAAATACTTAACACCTGTGAGACAGGGGAGCTTTGAGCAGCCTATCTGTCCCTGGAGGAGTGGTTTCAGTCCAGAAATTAGTAGTTTATTGGCCATTTTGGACTAATTTCTCTTTCATTTCCCTGCTGTAAAACCCACATTTACAAGGTTTTTGTGCTTGTATACAGCTCAGCAAGCTCCTGCCTGGTGCACTGCAGAGTTCTACAGCAGCAGAGACACAAGAGAGAGATTTTGGAGTGATTATTATTTTTCTGCATTTTCTTGTTGCCTTTAGCTAATTCTGCCTAAAACACCGATTAAGTTTCTGTGATTTAAAAAGCTTGTTTCAGCTACATATTGAACTTATTTTACTGCCTGCACTTTAACAAAGTCGTTTTTGTGTTTAAATTACCTGTTTAACTGTTGCAGGCTACATACTCGTGTAATAGCCATTTCTGTGCATTTAAAGTGTTTTTTTTATTGTATCTGCTTTATTTTCTGGAAAAAAAAAACAAAAAAAAAAATACTTGTTTTATTGCCTTTCTCAACTAGTAAAATCCAGTTTTCAGGTTAGTGCTGAATTCAGGGCTGTGTTACAAGTTTATGTGTTTGCTCATACCTTACTTGAATAAAAGGAAGTTTCTCTGTTCACTGTGAGAGGGAGCTTTGAGCAGCCTATCTGTCCCTGGAGGAGTGGTTTCAGCCCAGAAATTAGTAGTTTATTGGCCATTTTGGGCTAATTTTTCTTTCCTTTCCCTGCTATAAAGCCCGCATTAGCGTGGTTTTGCTCGCCAGTTAGGTAGGGTATAACTATTCCCGGCTCCACAAAGTGTACTCTTCAATTTTTCCCTTGGAACTAGACAAACTTTCAACTTAAGCACTCAAACCATTCACTTCTAGCCCGGCACTTGCTCAAAACTCATAGCAAGCACTAATAAACCTTAGCACTAGACCTCCCCTATTCTGTTGAGAAGGGCAATGCTCTCTAATCGACCTTACCAGCCAATCAGTAAAACAGCTCACTGTACCTATCCAGGCATGTCCAAATGGCAGTTTCAGGTGTACTCTCCGGTCCAACTGGTGAATCTGGGCATTTTGAGGCAAAGTTACAACTGCCTCATGTACACAGACAACCCTCTCCTCCTACCATCAAACATTAATACATGCGAGAGATGCAATTATACAGTCAAACTGTATAATTGCTAAGAGCTCTCAACCCAAGACTGGACCAGACAGTCAAGAGGAGAAGGGAATTGCTTGCATCACACCACCAGTCTCACATTGACCTATGAAACCAGCACCGGCAAACACACACATAAATACACGAAAACATACTCAGAGGCTCTAAATAAAAATCTGCAAAAGCAACAGAGACCTCCAAAGCAGACATCCAAGCAACCTATACCCCCTAACACAAAACCATGAAACACATACTTCACAAAACCAGTGTGCCATGCAATCACAGCCCTTAAGGCAAAATAACATACCCAACACACTAGTAATAGGTGACGTCCCACTCAGTAGGCTGAACAAGAAGAAGGTTACTGTTAGCTGCCCATCAGGTGCCAGGATCCACCACATAACACAAGCACTCAGGTCACTCCAGAACAAGTACAAATACGACTCTGTCATTGTCCATGTTGGTGTGAATGACCTGAGCCGTACCTCCCTGGACTACATGAAGAGAGACATGGAAGAGCTCTCTATTCACGTAGCCCAGGCCGGTATGACCCTGAGTAGCATCCTGCCCTCACCAAGAATGATACCATGGTATAAAGAAAAAATTATCAATTTCAACAATTGGCTAAGCTTCTGGTGTCATTCAAAGGGGATCCAGTGTCTGTCCACCTGGGATGACATGCTTGACAAGCCACGCTGCTTTGCTAGAGACGGCTTGCACCTGTCACCCTTAGGCTTTCGAATACTGGCCAAGGCTCTTGCCACCCACATAATGCCTTTTTTAGGAAAGGCTCAAAAGGCAAACCCACCGCCGTAAATAGCACAAGTAACAAAAACTGAGGGTAATGCTACTCAATGCCAGAAGTCTAAACCTCAAAATGCATGCACTCAAGGCACTCCTCAGTATGGAGAAAATCGATATATGTGCATTAACAGAAACCTGGTTTAAGGCTGCAGAGAGCACCCTAGCACTACCAGGCTACAACTCATACCATACATTTTGGCCACAAAACCTGGACCGAAATACAAAAGGCGGGGACGTATCCATATTCATCAAAGATATCCGCACCTCCAGGTTAGTGGCACAGCACGATGCTTCAGAGATCATCCACGTGCAACTAACAGGTAGAATTGCAATTCAAATTGTAGCTTGCTACACATCACCCACCATGTCCCAGGACCCCCATTCCGCATTCCTGGAAACAAAGGTCCTACCAAACACCCTGATATTGGGTGATTTCAATTACCCAAACATTAACTGGGAGAACTACTCAAGTACTAACTCCCTTGCCCAACATTTCCTAGAATTTATAAACTCAAACAGCCCTGGATCAAATGGTCAATACCCGCACCAGAGGTGGCAACATATTGCACATGGTCATCACCAACACGGGCGACTGGTGTTCCACACCAGAGGTCAACCCCTCGCTGGTTAGATCTGACCATAAACTAATCACTCTGGATATCCACATTCCGCCCCCACCCCCAGTCACAGAAACCACCATGAAAAACTTTTCAAAAGCAAACTTCACGTTACTTAACACTGAGTTGGAAAGTTTCAAATCCCCCATGGTAAAGGATAATGCTGCCCAAGCTGAAAAATCCTTTACTAATGCACTCTATAGGCACCTACAAAAATGCATGGATCGTGCTATCCCCTAGCAAAACCAAGACTCACTCCTCCAAGAAAAGGAAACCAATCTGGTGGACCCCTGCCATAAACAAGCTATACAATAAGAGGAGGAAATTAATACAGAAAAGAGTAAAATCCCAAGAAGGGAAGACATCCCTGATCAGTATCAGCAAGAAACTACGATTCCTCATAAAATCATCCAAGGCTAGCTTCGAAAGAAAAATTGCCAAGGACTCCAAAGATAACCAGAAGGCATTCTTTAGCTATGTCAAGAATCTAAGTGGCAATTCTCAGATCTGCTCGGAGTTAGTGCAGAATGGCATAAAATACAATGAACCGGCCAATATCGCCAACATCCTGGCAGTCAGATTCAGTGCAAACGTCAGCCCCCTCTCACCCCCAAAAGGGCTCATAACCATACCAGAAGAATGTAGAGCCCCTGAAATCACAGACACTCAGGTTAAAACAGCCCTCTCCAAAACCAAAAACACAGCATCAATGGGACTAGACGGTGTCCCAGGCTGCATCCTAGATGAGCTCAAAGATGAACTAACCCCATACCTAAACACAATGCTCAAACTCAGCCTCTCCACAGGCTACATGCCTATAGACTAGCGCACAGCAACAGTTATTACCCTCCACAAAGGTGGAGCCACAACAGAGCCGGGGAACTATCACCCTATATGCCTGACTAGCTTGGTCTGCAAGGCTATGGAGCGCATCATCATGGATCTCATTAACAGAGACATTGGGAACCTCCAAACACTGGACCCTACCCAGTTCAGCTTTGTTAAGGGCAGATCATGCCTCCTAAACTTGGTGGACTTCTTTGAGACAGTTACCAAGGCTATAGATGAGGGAAAGGTGGTCCACACAGCCTACAAAGACCTCGCAAACACCTTTGACACCATTCCCCATTCTGGTATTATAGACAAGCTCACCAGCCTAAATATAAACCCCTACATCACGAGATGGGTTGCCAACTGGCTCACGGACAGAACCCACATGGTAAGAGTTGCAGGAGCTAGGTCTGACTCTAAACCGATTACAAGTGGCACTCCCCAGGGCTCAGTCCTAGGACCCCTGCTGTTTGGCATATACTTCTCAGAGGTACAGGCAAGCACAGAAGGACTATGGCTGACCAAGTTCGCAGATGACTGCAAACTAGCGGCTATAATTGACTCTCTGGCTGACACACACACATCCTCCAAATGGGTCTCACTGAGACAAATGCCTGGTGTCAAAACCATGGCCTCAAGTTAAATGCCAAAACGTACATAGTCATCCCCTTTGGAAAAAACAAGGTACCCACCCACAAACTACCGCATAGCTGGTAGCTTCCTAAATACAGAAGACGTAATAAGGGATCTGGGGACCCAAGTAGATAGTAATCTCTCCTTTGATAATCACATTGTCAAAGTGGTTAAAAAATCCTTCAATGTGGCCCACCTAATCACAAAGATTTGCATTCAGCTGAAAAGAGGTCATTGTGCTCCTCTACGTATCACTCATCAGACCTATCAGAGTACAACGCCCCACTTGGGATGTACTTTACAAGACACCTGCAATAGCTGGAAAGACCACAGAAGTACCTCACCAATAGGATCACTGGCCTCAAACACATGCCCCATGAAACTCAACTGAAGAAACTCCAGTTGTACTCGGTTGCATACCGCCTACTCAGAGGTGACATATGCCTGACATACAAGGCCATGTCCAACCCAGATTTGATGGACATGCTCAACCTAAAGAAAATCATATCCCCTCGAGCCACACACTCTAGGGATCTAAACCTCACCACAACAATAAATAGGATGTGCTGGAGGGACAGATTCCTGTCCCAGAGACTTCCCATGCTCTGGAACAAGATTCCAATCGACATTAGGTACAGCTCCTCACTAACACTCTTCAAGAGAAGCCTTGACGAGTGGATGGGAAACAAAGTTTACCCTGGGGATCACTTCAGTGGCTCTGCTGGACAGAGGTACAGGCAACTAATCAAAGGGGGCAGCGAAAGCCAACACATTCCAACTAGACTTATAAATGCCTTTGGGCAGATATCCCAGTAACCACCTATGACCCTAATAATCATAATATTTAAATATTCCTGCCATTCTCTCTCTCTCTCTCTCTCTCTCTATATATATATATATATATATATATATATATATATATATTTAAACATACATACACACACATATATATATATATATATATGTATGTGTGTATATATATATATATATATATATATATATATGTTTTTCACCTGAAAGGAAAATCAACCAAGTTGAGCTTGCTTTGAGATTAACTTTGCCTATTTCTCATGATATGACAACACAAAATATTATCAAGAACTGGTGTATCATAAAAGGTAACCAGGATATCCAGAAAGTGCTAGGTACTACACCACCGTTATGTTTTCAAAAGACACGTACTTTAAAATATTTTTGTGAAACTGACAATAAGTCCACATCATCTTTTTGTAACAAGAAAATAAGTATGTTTAAATGTGGGCAAAGTAATTTTTGTAAATGTATTTATTTATGCAATGAATTATTGATTGAACACAGTGCTTTTGATCAGAATCAATGGTTTTACAATTGTATTTCCAGCAACATAATTTATTTAAGACTGCCTCACCTGTAGTGCTTATTATGTAGGGAAAACGAATAGATGCTTAGCTGATCGCATTAGGGAAAGTACAGTTGTGTACACTTACCATAAATGTAGATATTCGAGTGTATTCACTGTTGCAGTCATCACACTTGGGTTATCTGCCTGCAGGTAGCCCTCAGTCGGCCCGAATACCAGAGACTTAGTATTTCTGCGTCAGATGCCGTCACTCCAGGACTGAAGTCAGGTCATCAGGGGTATAAAAACAAGCAGCAGACGCCATTACATCAGTCTTTCTTGCCCCAAATGTCAGGAGCCCCTAAATAAGGATCTAAATTATGGTGGGGAAAACACCACCAGTAAAAAGTAAATACCAATACCCCTGAAAGGGGGGAGTAATAGCCATAGAAAGGAGAGAGAAAAGCAGGGGGCTGGAAGGAGGGAAACCAGGACTGCAACAGTGAATACACTCGAACATCTACATTTATGGTAAGTGTACACAACTGTACTATGTTCTTTGTGTTTCACTGTTGCAGTCATCACACTTGGGTGGATTCCCAAAGCTGAGGAAGGGTGGAGGCAGTCAAGAAGAGTTAGGGCTGGCTAGTATATCTTGCAGGACTGCTGTTGCAAAACCTGTCCTGGATTTGGAAAAGATAAGAAGGTGGTAATGCTTGCTGAAGGTGTGTACTGAACTCCAGGTAGCAGCTTCCAGGATGTCCTTGGCAGGGACTACCCTGAGAAATGCTGTAGAGGTAGATGTTGCCCTAGTGGAATGTGTTCTGACCCCCTGAGGGGTTGGCTTCCCATGGTGCTTGTAGCAGAAATGGATGCAATGTGCTATCCATTTGGAAATTGTTTGTTTTGAAATTGCCTTGCCCTCTGCCCCTGTTGCAAAGCTGACTAGTAACTGGTCAGATTTTCTGAAGGGCTTAGTCCTATCAAGGTAGAATCTGAGTTGTCTGTGCACGTCCAAGGAGTGCAGGATCCTTTCCCCTTTCAGGATTAGAGAAGAAAGTTGGTAAATGGCTGGACTGGTTGACAGCCACACTGGACACCACTTTAGGCATGAAGGAAGGGTTATTCCTGAGGGCAACTCTGTCAGCATGGAAAATAATGAAGGGTCCCACAGCCATAAGTGCTTGTAGCTCAGACACTCTTCTAGCTTAAGTGATGGCCAGAAGCACAGCTGTTTTCCAAGAGAGGAATTTTAAGTGTGCTGACGCAGCAGGTTCAAATGGGGGAAAGCATGAGCTATTCCAGTACAAAGTTAAAGTCCCAAGCAAGGGTGGGTGCTGTCCTTGGTGGCCTTAAGTTGTTTGCCCCTCTCAGGAACTGTCTGATAAGAGGGTGAAAGAAGAGAGGTGGCTCAGTGTTGTAATGAGCCAAAATGGCTGAGGAATGTATCTTAATGGAGGAGAAGGACAGGCCTTTGTGGAGTAGATCTGCTACGTAATCCAGGATTAGAGGCAGGGATGGCAGAGTTGTGCCCACTCCTTAAGATAGAATCCAGGAGCAGAACCTTTTCCACTTATCAGCATAGGATGTTCTTTGTACTGGGGTCTTCTGGCTAGAAGACTGATGTGCAGCACCTGCTTGCTTAGGATTGCTGGGGGAGAATTCAAGGAATAAGTCAGGCTGCAAGATTTAGGGTTTGAAATTGTGCATGTAAAATCTGTCCCTCCGGCTGAGAGAGCAGGGTTGGGTTCTGGTATAGGTGCCAGGCTGGCACCGGTGACAGGCTGTGCAGGAGTGGGTAACAGTGCTGGCATGGCCAGTCTGTGGCAATCAGAATTGTCCTTGGTCTGTCCTGTCTTACCTTGAGTAATACTCTTAAGAGAAGGGGTAGAGGGGGAAAGGCAGAGATTTACCCACTGAAAAGATAGGGCACACACTTTCTAGGCCCTGCTTTGAGGATACCTGGTGCAGAATATGCTGAGCTGGTGGTTGTAGGGGGAGGCAGAGAGAGATCCACCTCTGGGGTCCCCATTTCTGAATCAGACGGTTGAAGGTGCTGGGCACCATTGCCACTCATGTGGGTCTAGGAGATTTTTGATTAAGACTGCCAGTGAGTTTTGTTTGCCTGGCAGGAATTGAGCTTGCAGATGGACTTTCATGTCCGAGGCCGTGTGCCACAGGGCCATGGCTAACCTGCAGAGCAGGTAGGAGTGGGTACCCCCTGCTTATTGATGTGCCACATAACTGTGGTGCTGTCTGTTTTTATTAGCAGTTGCCCGGAAAGAGTAGGGATCTGACAGCTGTCAGGCGTTCTGCACAGCTAGCATCTCTTTCTGGTTGATGTGCAGATGAATTTGACTTGGGCTCCAGTGGCCCTGAACGCATTTGCCGTCTATGTATGCTCCCCAGGCATAGTCTGATGAGTCTGTGGTTAGGGTCTGGGAGGCATGGAGTTTGGAAAAGGGCAGTCCCTTGTTGTGGTAGCATGCTTCTTATCACCAAAGGAACTCTGTCCTTAGACAGGGTATGATAGGAATGACTGTTTCCAGGTCCTGAGAATGTTGGCACCAAAGACTTAAGTACCACTGAAGTTTCCTCATATGCAGTCTTGCATATGGAATTAGCAGTATGCATGAGAACATGAACCCTAGGGCCTGCAGTATTTTTCTTGTGGATAGCTGGGTTCTGGTGGCCATTTGTTTGAAGCAGGCTGTCAGACAGACTTGTATTTCTGAAGTGAGGAATGCCATCTGGGATGTTGTGTCCAAGCTTGCTCCAAGGAATACAATCTTTTGACTGGGTACCTATTTCTAATTTCTTTTTGTTGATGGTGTACCCCAAGGAAGTGAGAAAGTGTTTCACAAATGTCTGGTGCTGCAACAGCAATTCCTGACTGTCCACCTGAATCAGGCAGTCGTCCATGTACGGGAAAATTTGGATATTTCTCTGCCTGCAGTATGCAATGGTTGAGCCAGGCATTTTGTGAAAACTCTGGGCGTAGTAGATAAGCCAAAGGGAAGTGCAGAGAACTGATAATGCATAGTTCCTGCCCTGAAACGTAGATACTTCCTGCATGACTCCCTTATGGGGATGTGCAGATAGGCTTCTTTTAAGTCTAGGCTGACTTACCAGGCATCCTTGGCTAGCATAGGAAGAAGCTGTTGCAGGGTAAGCATTTTGAATTTTGGTACCGCCAGGAAGGTGTTGAGAATTGAAAGATCCAGGATTGGGTGCCAAGAGCCCTCTTTCCTGGGTACCAGGAAGAGTCTGGAGTAGAATCCTTGACCCCTCTGTTCTACTGGAACCAGCTTAATAGCTCTGATATTGAGCAGGGAAGGCACTTGGCTTTGAGCCTCTGCCCACTGGTTTGGAGGAAGGTCTGGAAACCCATTTGGGTTTGGCAGTGAATGGAAATAAAATTTGTACCACTGGGATACAATGTTGATGACCCACCAGTCCTGTGTGATGGAAATCCAATTTTTTCCATGAAGGGCAAGTTTTCCTCCTAGGGGACAAGCAACTGGGCAGGGCTGGGAAGTGGAGTAAAGAAGTCATTGAGTTTTTTCCATAAGGAGGTGGCTTACCACTCCCTGCTTTAGGGGTGGGGGCACTCCATTGCTTAGATCACTGTATACCCAGAGACTGTAGTATGGGTGGTCTGTTTCCCCTGGGTCTGGTTTGAAAAGGCCTGGAGGGGGCTGGAAAGGATCACTGTATGGAAGGGCAATGCCTACTGAATCTAGGGGGTTGCACTTGTAAGAATTCTTTAACAGTCTGCATAGACTTAGCTTTTTCTTCCATCTTTTTTAAGAACTTCTTCTGCTTTGGTACCAAACAAACTGTCCTTGTTCAAAGGAGTGTCTAATAACTTTGATTTGACATGGTCTGGCAAGGTCTGCTGCTTGAGCCAAGCATGTCTTCTCAGTACAGATCCAGTGACTGCTGCCCAGCAAGATGCTTTTAGGGCATCAAAGCCACACTGCAAAGTATGCTTACTGACTTGGCTTGCAGAGTGCATAAGCTCCTGCAATTCTTTATTTTCTGCACAGCCTGTAAAGGTTGCCACTTTTTGTTTAATAAGTTCCCTAATATGCTGCTGGTACTTCAGCATGTGAAAATGACAGTTCAATGCCCTAATAGCAATAGTTGCAGAGGTATATACCTTCTTACCCCATCTGTCCCAAGCTCTGGAATCCCTGTCCGAAGGGGTGGGGATTCTTGGCTGTAGTAGCCTTGATACCTTTAGGCCCATGGTAAATGATCTGTGGGTCAGCAATATGATTCTTGAAAAGAAATTTGTGAGTGTCAGGAGTAAGACTGGATTCCATAAAAACATCATCATCCAGGACAGGGGGTTTTGCTAAAGGTCTGTGCTGAGAACTCTAGGAATTCTCTGAGTCTCTTTTTGGACAGAGGATAGTCTTGGCATTCCCAGTGGAAATGCTCTCTTAAGGTATGCAAGATTTCACCAAAAGAAAAATCCTCTGGAAGGGAGGGCAGAGGGAATGGATTCCTCTGCATCTGAATTCTCATAAGCAGATAAGAGAATGTCTTCATAATCAGAAATCTCAGAGTCATCGGACTTCTGATCTGTATAAGCTGTAGTAGACTGGTCTCTTTTTCTCTTAGCAGGGGAAGGCTGACTTCCCCTAATCAGCGTAATAAGATCTTCTGCCATTCTACACATTTGTTTTTGTGGCATGGGAGCAGGTTCATCCGCTTTGGTTGTCGGTTTTCTTGGCGTAGTGCGTAATCTGGGCCTAAGAAACTCTGTAGTTTGGGTTAAAAAAAGAAGTAGTCAGTTTGATTCGAAAATCGGTTGAGCGAAGAACTGCCTCAGAAGCCAGTGCCTGCACAGTGGCTCCGGACCCATCCAAGGTAGAAATATCAGCAGGTTCCATAGTCGAACAAAAGTCTCGCGGCATATGAGACTCTGAATGGGTCTCGGTAGAGGCCTGCGAATCCAATGAAGCAGGCATCAGGGGCTGCGAAAGTGCCTGAGTACCGGTGGACTGGTGACTAGCTTAATGGAAGCGTCTTCAGCAGCTTTGGACCTATGCAGTCTGTCTCTATCTTTGTTTTTTCAGAATATCGGTAGTTGGATGGCATACTGAAGTCATTTCAGAATACAGAGATAGACAGCGAAAGAATTTAGCGACAGAGAGAGCCCGACGATGAATGGTTCGGGTGTTAAACAAGGCACAAAACTGACAGCGAGGTACATCGTGGTCTGGGCCTAAACAGGTGACGCAGTAAGAATGAAAATCTTTGAGGGGTATTTGCTTTCCACAGGCAAGACAATTATTGATTTTTTCTGACCGGTTAGAGCAAGAATAAAGGATCCCCAATGGGGTACTTAGCTTTAGAAGACTTCAGGATTATTCAATTTGTAAACGAAAATTCAAGTAACGGCCGACTGGCACTTGTGAACTGCTTCTGCTTCGGGCTCCTCGGCAAGAAAGACTGATGTAATGGCATCGGCTGCCTGTTTTTATACCCCTGACGTCAGTCCTGGAGCAACAGCATCCGACGCAGAAATACTATCTCTGGAATTTGGGCCGACTGAGGGCTACCTGCAGGCAGATAACCCAAGTGTGATGACTGCAACAGTGAAACACAAAGAACATCTCTCTCTCTGTCTATATATATATATATATATATATATATATATATATATATATATATATATATATCTGTTGTGTCTTTCGGCTTTTCCCGGTTAGGGGTCGCCACAGCGGAACTCCGGTTCGCTAATGATTGGTAGTTGATTTTTACGTGCCGAGTTGCCAGCCCTGACGCACAACCTTCAAAGAAGGTACGCCCATTCGCGCATGTCTTTACGCAGAAGACGCTCTAGCTGAGAATCGAACCGGACAGCATCTTACTGTGAGGCGACAACGCTACCACAGCACCACTATATATATATATATATATATATATATATATATACACACACACACATATATATATATATATATATATATATATATATATATATATATATATGTCCCCTTTCTAAATATCGAAATTTCAAAACATCGAACCTCTGATTACTGAAGACCAGAGGATCGAAGTTTTGAAATACTGAACCTTGTCAATGGAAATGGCCGTACAGTGCAGAATGAGAACTTTACCTTTCTCTTCACTGTAGTGCGATCTTGGAGTTGGCATATTTAAGTAGCAGGGTGGGGGGTGCAGGGGGACTTGCCCCCTGCAAAAAATGTGAAATATGACATTTTCATGCTTTAGATTTTTTTTTGGTTCGATATTTCAAAACTTTGACCTTCTGGTCTTCAGCGATCAGAGGTTCAATGTTTTGAAATTTCAACATTTAGAAGAGGATATATATAATATGTGTGCATGTGTACTCAAGTGGTTTAGGGGCAAGACCAGAAAAGAAATTCCATAAACCACAAAACACTGAGAATTTTCAGTTGAAACACTGAAAAAAAGAAAACCTGATTTTTTTTTTTTTTGCAAGGGAACAAGCCATCTTGCTGTCCCCACATACCCCACTATGTATATATACCAACTCCGTGATCGCACAACCGAGGGAATGGAAAATTCCAACTTCTCATTGTTCCAGGACTCCCACAAATTAATTCCAGCATTCTGCAATCAAAGCAGTATTGGACTCATACACACACACACTGGAGCGTCCTATATTTAGTCTAAACTGTGCTTGGTCAACATCTGTTTAACTGAAAACATTTGGTCAATTAAAAAGATGGTAGACAGGTGTGGAGGATCGACAGTTCCCAGAAGATTCCCCATTGCCTGGGGTTGTGTGATCTCAGAGTTAATGTATATAATTAGTAGAGGTGTGTGTGTGTGTGTGTGTGGGGGCACAGGGGAACTTGCTCTCTTTGATAAACTTTTTTTTTTTAGGTTTGGTTACTGAAGAAATTGTATGCTCTGAGGTTCATTCACAGCAAGCGTGGCAGTGCACCGACATTTGGTTTATCGATCTTTTGGGGTTAATGTTTCCGAGGATGACAGAAGGATTACTTGATATATGTATATGTGTGTGTGTGTATATATATATATATATATATATATATATATATATATATATATATATATATATGTATATAAACATACATTGTGAAAAAACATATAAAAGTTTTCACATTTATTCTAATATGACAAGAAAAGGATGCGATACAAAATACACACCTGAGCTATAGTATAAAATATTTTATCCCCACTCTGAAAAAATTATTTAATTATGGAACAATACTTCTATTTACAGCAGCACATTCTCATTACTGCAGCATCACTCAACTTATTTGAGAAGCTAAGTAACATCAAAACTATATCAGATACAATTTTATTGCAGCTATGTTAGAATAATGTACAAAATTATTTTTATGTTAACAGATTTTTTTATGCAGACAGTATGACAAAGTAAAATAATTTTTATTGTGTATCTTGTAAAACAAAGGTGAACAACTTTGAAACAAGACAACATAACAGGGCCACCTCTCAACTGTCCAGATTTTTGCAGAATGTCCACATGTCCACATTTTTGTATTATATTTTTACGCCATTCCTTATAAAATTTGTGGTTTTCTGGCAAACCACTGAGGATTGAAGTCACCAAATAATGACACACATTTGAGTTTCAGACTTTCTGACTTTCATAAAATTCAAGCTAACACAACTCCTTTTATTCTAGCAACTTTCTAAGTTTATAAGAGCAATATTTAAAATATGTCCCTATTTTGGGGCCTTTGTCCCCCCATTATTTTTGCCCCTGTCCAGATTTCTTGGGCTAATGGGTTAAAAGGTATTTAGAGGGCATTGTGAATGATATTGTTGTTTTTCAGCACACAATCAATAAAATGCTAAGTCTCTTGTGTATTAAAATATTCAGCTTTTTTGCTGATGGACAAAAAGACAAATTCACTTACCCCATTTCTTAAATTAACAGAATAACTTGACAGCGAGTTACTGAAAGCACAAAAGTTAAATAGACAAATCTATTCAAAACATAATGCTATAGTTATACGTACGTTTCTGAAAAAAGAATAATACCATAAAAACACATTCACCATATTTTGCAACTGCTACTTGTAATGAGGTGAATTAATGTGCAAAGGTCACTCATCACTGCACACTTTACCATTATCTTTGCTACTTAGATATGTGATCAGCAATCATGGGCTGTGACACAAAACAGGCAAGGAATGGACTAAAAGTAGTATCTTAGACAAAAAGTTTAAGTCATCTTTTAACTTTTTCTGGTCCTTTCTACAACACTTCAGTAATAATAAAAAAAAAACAGGACAGAGAGACTTTTTCACGTGAACTCATACCACATGCAGTCAATTTAATAATGAAACGAACCTCACAGCAACTAGGTTTAATTCCGATAAACTTCATATAAATGCATGTAACCTCTGCATACTAATCAGTGCATCATTACATTCTGCACATATAATCTGTGTATTTTAATACAACATGTAAAAGCAACATTTTCAATTATTCCTTCAGGAATTTACCATGGATCTCAGCCATTCATTCTTTTTTATTTGTTTTCTTTAGCAAAATCTTCATCATTCATTTCAAAGAGTTACATACATGATAATGAATAACCGCAATTTTGCAGAACACATTACTTTTAGCTCACACAAACTTAATCATGTTTCTCAAATGATAAACAAATCAAACTGTTATTTGTGAATGTAACTATTATGCATATCAGTTGTACTCCAAAGGCCCATTTAGTTTTCATTCGTATTTGTTTGGATGTTCTAGCTCATAACCACTTGCAATATGCTCAAACTGCTCATCTGATGACTGCAATGCAATTTCGTTCTTCATTCACTCTACATAAGGAATTTGATATCTTTGCCTGCACTGCTGTTATAATTGTACATATAAATACTTCTTTTTATATCACAGATAATGTATTTTATACTTTTTTCTTCTTTTTGTGTGATTACTTTTTGATATACTCTCTATCCTGCCTCAGTCATTTCAGTCTGAATCACCATATCATCACATACAGGGCAGTATTACATTAAGTTACATTGCAATTCATCTAGAACATGCCAGGAAAATAGGCATATATTATGTAAATGCAGGCATTTCATTTCTGCATCAAAAGCAAATAAATAATCCCTTGAATATGCGTTCTTTTAATCAGAGACATTGAAAAATACATGTCTTGTGACATCTTCGGCAAATCTACAATAATTTACCAGTTTGTCAACAGAAATGTCACAACAGGAGAAATGTAATTCAGATGTGATACATTTCCCATTTTTTTTTAATTCACATGACCTTATTATCAGACTATCAGTAGAGCTGTTAGTTTTCATTAGGACACGAGTTTAGAAACAGACTTGTCTAAGTGGCAGCCCAAAGGAGGAAGCAAAGATTTACCTTCCCTAGTCTATTATAACAGGAACTTATGTCTATGGCTTGGCTGAATTCTTTGAAAGGCTAGGATTTCAACAGTTACTGGCCTCAATACTACTTTTTATGTATGAAGGTTTGGAGGAGGTTAAAATGGATGTGGAAGCTGACCAAGCTGCACACATCTGGCAGGGTATAGCTAGCAATTTGAAAATTGTACTCAAGTGCATTCACAGGGAAGGAACCCTCCTCAAGTAGGCTTGATTAGTGTAATAAGCAACTCCTGTGTCAGTAACTGTTCATCCAAAAACTTGCATAAAAATATGAATTATATATATATATATATATATATATATATATATATGAAACAAAAACCAAAGCAGCCCAATAGATATGTAAGAAGCCAAATACCAAATGCAGCAAATCAGCAGTATCAGCAATACCAGCAATAAATACGTAGTTGAATTCTCAATAAATGAAGATATCCACACAAACCTTCACGATACAAGAGCAGAATTTAATACAGCAACACTAGAAAAGCGTAACTGCACGGACTGCATGTCCGCTTCTTCAGACGTACATCCAAACTGAAGCACTGAGCTTAAATACTAGATCTAAACTTCTCAATTAAACAATTAATTCAATTAACAAGTAATAAAACAATTAACAAATAAAATACATCACTACAAAGTTTAAAACCGTAAAATTACCTAAGAGGTCTGGCTTGTAAAACAGGTTTTAGGAACAGATTCATTTAGACCATGCCCATACTGTGCACCTAGCCTAAGGATCCATTTTAC
This sequence comes from Protopterus annectens, assembly GCF_019279795.1. Taxonomy (NCBI): domain Eukaryota; kingdom Metazoa; phylum Chordata; order Ceratodontiformes; family Protopteridae; genus Protopterus; species Protopterus annectens. Next base: position 84,703,036 of record NC_056729.1, on the reverse strand, counting down.
TTCAGCAGTTTCAGTCTGATTAACAATATTTCCTAGTCTAGGATTAGGTGGAAGTATGCAAAGAATCTGAAACAAAAAGAAATGTGTGGGACCATTATTCAGAACGTGCTTAGCAATGGCACTATGCATTTCATTCCTGTTAACACAATAGTAGTGATCACGGATCCTTTCCCGTAGTGACCTATTTGTTTTACCCACATAGTAACAAAAACTGCTTTGGTTTTTGTTTCATCTATGGAGGCAGCAGTCAGCACAGAGGAACCCATAGTTCATGCTATGGGAAGTTACGTGAACAGATTGAGGGGATTCCTAACCCCTGTTGTTAATCCGCTTTTGAATATCAATGTTAATGCAGAAATGACTGGTAGTCACCAAGAAAGAACTGATAATGACATTAAAATTAAAGAACTTAAACGCGAATTAGAGAATAACCTCTTTAAGTACAAGCGCTTACAATGTCAGCGGTTTCACCTAGAAGCCAGTATTCAACTGAATGTGATACCCCGTGGTCTCAGTTCTAACGATGCCTAGTTATGGCAACACTTATCCTGACCTTCTGACACGCTGGCAGCAGTTGAATATACAAACCAGTAAGGCTTATATACAACTAATCCTCGATTTCTTTTTTCCAGTTGAGACGGAACTTCGTAACTTGATAATTAAACAACAAGATGAACTTTACATTATGTATGGTGAGAATCCGACTGATATATTTGTGCAAGATTTAACTGAAGCCCAATTGGCTTAACCATCCAAAATATGATTACAACCTTCCTCCTCCACCCCCCCCAGCACTCTACGTCACACCCCACGGCAGACCTCCCACTCTGCATGGGACATTAGTACCATTAATGATCCAGCTTGGAGATGCACAGCGAGGAGTGGGAACTGATGGCTAGGCAGTTAAAAATTAGGGCCTGTATTTTTGTGTTGGTCTAACTCTTAGGGCTGGGATACACATTAATGTGCATTGAACACATTACATCAGCATGACATGTACCCAAATGCTCTAGGGTCACCCTTAACAGATTCACACACATCAGATGTGAAACCTTATACCACATTAACTTACATACATCCTTAAAATCATAAGCATTTTCTGAGAAAAATCAAGAAAAAAACATATCCTTATTACTAAATACATTTGGCAATGTTATTCAGCAAAATCTTTTTCAGTGATAAGTAACACATTCACAGTGTTTTCTGCAAGACCAAAAAAAAAAAACAGATATTTTCTCTAAATTTCACAATCATTCCATATTTTGGAAAGCATACAGCATACAAGATGGATGCATATTATCAGCAGGGCTTTTATGCAAACTTCAGTTTTTGTATAAGTGCAAATATCTATATATATACACACACACACAGAGCAGTATGAAAATTATGCCTGTTCACATAACTAGTCACATAGCCACTCAATATCTATCAAACTGTGCAAGTTACACTACAATTTTAACAACCGAATATTTTCTCTGATGGCATTTATAGATTCAGCTGATATCATGCAATAGGCTATGTTCTGTGTTTGTCAGTAATAACTGACCTTCAGAACAAACACAAACTATCACAAGTGTAAAACATTCTACACGAACAGTTACAATGCATTTTTCTGCATCTCACAATGACATTCAAATACAATGCCCCTCAGTAATAAGCAGTTCAGAAAACTCAAATGATAATGTGCATAACAAGTGACAAAAAAGCAAATGTCCATTTTAGGACAGACCCAAACGTGCCTCACACCTGCTGAACATCTTTTATGCAGCATGTACAGTGACAAAACAAACTGGCCCCTGCTAACGTGGCTCATGCAATACTGCACATTTCCTTTTGCTAAAAGCAAATACTGAGACAAGACTGCAACCTAGAGTTCTAGAATTCAAAAACAAAGTAATAGCCCTCGAAAAGGAAGGAAAAAAGCATGTGCAGCAACTTGGCACTACTGCTGAGTTGCTACACATGTTATAAGATTACATTTCTAGAGGACAGTGTCAGTGGCTCAACAAGTTACCCACTTGTCTTTGATGCCAGAAGATCAGAAGACTGTGATCCAGCAGCCTAGATTTTATGTGCCAGTCCTGATACTGTAGTGCAGCATTGGGGGAGAGGGTGCTGTTCTTGAGGTTAATTTTGAGGTCTCATCTGCCAGAACTGGTTGTAGCTCAAATGGATGCAAACATTCACACTAATAGCAGGTTAATTTGTTAAAACACAGACTAGTAAGAGAGTACACTGACAATCAACCACTAGACTTGCAAAACTACGTAATGTGCTTCAAATCCAAATAGTTATCTTTGTTGCATCCTGGTTAAATTTTCTGTAAAATACCTGCTTGGGTCAGGGTCATCAACCAGGGGATAAACTGCATACAAGCTCTACTAGTTTTAAGGTCATCTGGCCGTGTAGTAATGCTGACTACAACATTTCTGGATCAAAACACTTTGCCGCCAGCCCATTAATTCAGTTGTGCCTTAAAGGATTCCAAGGTCTTACTGTCTCTTAACATGAACTGGCAATTAATTGCATAAGATCATTAGTTTTAGAGCTAAGTAACAGTGAAGTAACTGTGTCCTCATAGTACCTAAATAAAATCTCAGTCTGATGCCTCCATATTAAACTACAGTTGTAAGTTTTTATGTCCAAGACAGCTTGAAAACCAGAGCCGTGAAAGGCTTTGTAAGCAAATATTAATTTTACCATAGGTGTAATAATAATGAATAGTAAATAAATTGCAGCATTGTATCCATTTTAACTGTAAACTTTAAGTAGTAAAATACTTTTGGCGAATGTTCTTGTAGTCTCTCAACACAAATCAGCTGATCTGCATTGTATATACAAAAATGATACTGTACTCCAAGACTGGTCTAATGCATGTCCTGTATAGTAATGTAAGACACCATATTTCTTGTGCCATTTGGCACACAGCTTTATTACTTATCAGTTGTGCATGGGTGTCAAATGGAAGATTAGCAGTCATGGTTATTTATTCTTTGTTGGCTGGGTTCATCCCACCAAGCTAGTATCCTCTTTTCAGGGGAGACCCAAAGCAGTATTTATACTACTAGGGAAAACTTGGCTATGCATCAGAAAACTTCCCCATCTCTTTTCAACAGGTGCTGTGGGATCTTTTACATCTACCTAAGCTACCACCAAATCAAGCAGATGGGGCCTCAGTTTAATGTCTCATCTGATGGATGGCACACCCTGGAGTACAACATCCCCCTTATGCTGCACTGCAGTGTCAGCAATCACTCTACCTGGAGTGGGAAGAGAACCCACAGCTTTCTGCTCCAAAGGTAAATGTGCTGCTTGTTGAATCACTGCCACTGATGTACTTATTCCTACGTCTTTAAACTGGATTATATCCTTTAGTGGATGTTCTAGTAGGTACGGAAGTGAATGAAAAGAAGCCTTTCCTAAACACATTCCATTACATTTGCCATAAATAAAATGCATACATATGCTGTGTGCCCTATGACCAGTCTGTTTCATAAGAATTTAAATGCTCAATATCAGATTTGTTTTGTGCACCAACCTTACAGTTATTTGCACACTTACTTATTGAACATGTCTTAGATCTAGGAATGGAGGTAAATATTAAATAACATCAGTCTAATAGCAGAGACTTGTGGAATTCCAAGATGGATAGGAAGAGAATTGGAGCATAAGCCCTGCCTGTATGGTTACACAATGGGATCTATCAGTTAACCATGACAATCTATTTTAGCTGGAAGTTGTGGGAGACCATAAGAAGTTGAAGAAATTTGTCTGGAAGGGGAAGAGGGCAAGCGTTAAATGGGATAAGCTGATTTTCCTCACAGAACAAGGTGGTTTACAGTTACTTGATTTTAAGGGGTACTTTAGACCTACTCAGTTAAGGCTCACATGCATAGCACAAGCAGAAGGTCACAAATCAAAGTGGAAAGAAATGATGATGAAATGGGGAGGGGAGAGCTCAAGATGTATAGAGAGACTAGGATTTGCGATGCAAGTCCTAACAGAGAACCACCATCACCACACATCATAGTACATTCATAAAGTAGCAAAAAGTATTCTAAAAACTAATTAAAGGAGATTTTACCAATAAGGATGTCTTCAAATAGAGGTACAGAAAAGAGGCAAGTAGGGCTGGAAATTAGCAAAAAAAAGGTACTGGGAGCAAGTAACTTAGAGGAGGAAAGGTAACAATGGATTGTCTGTGAGCACAGATTGGGGACTGCAAGCTAGATACTGCCTTATGTAACAGGGATTGAAACAGTAGAGTCAAAGGGCAAGGGATAGGGAAGTGCTAAATGAAAAACCTCTGCAAGAGTTGTTAGTTGACTCAAACAGAAGCTGCTAAGAAAGGAATTTTTAGAAAATTATATATATAATGAAACCGGAAGAAGCAACAGTGGGGTTTAGAAACACTGGAGAAAGAAAAAGTACAGACAGTTTACAAAGGGACAATGAGAAGATATCTGTAAGGATCCCACATATGCAATAAAAGACTATTCGCATGAATGTGTTTGCATAATTATTTTTACAGTAGTGAACTTCAGCAGATTCTTCCTTAAGAGCAGAGATGTAATGGGGCAAACTGACGTAATTGGGAATATGCTTTCTGTGAATGTAAGAAGCCGGCAGATTTTAAACATTCCCTATAAAGTAATTTCACAGAAATGTTGAGGGTATAAATAGTTGCAACTGAGGAAATTATTATTTTGAGCTGGGATACAGGATACAAATTGCCAAAAAATAGTAAAGTCTAAGTTTAATGCTACTGGCTGAGAAAAAAAGGGAATTACTCAAAAATGGAAATCTAAATCGTGTAAATGAGCTAAAAGGATTTGAGGTGGGATCTTTACAAAATAGGAGTAGTAAATTTCATTGAAATAAAAGGAATATTTATTAAACAATACATGCAGAATAACGTCCAGGATGCGGACTGCGGTTTAAGGGAAATCAGGAATTCAGCATATTGTGTAACGAATGCTTACTAATGCTCAATCATGTATTGTCTTGTTAGACTGAAGGCTGTCCTTTTTGTTCTTTAAATAAGAGGAGGGAATTTTCTCTCTCCATTTACTGATCGGTAAAAACATAAGGCAGGTTATACAATGTTCTAAGATGACCAATGCTTGGTTGCAGTTGCTAGTTATGCGAGTTAACTGCACTTGAATTACACTACTCTCTCTTAGCCATATGTGTTTACAAACAGTCTCCACAATGAATAAAGTAAGATGAGGGACAGAAACACAAGCTTCTTGCAACAAGTCCTGCAATAAAGTAAACCACTTCTAATTGCGTACTAGTTGATTTCTACTGTTAGCAGGTCCCCTTCCCCAGCATTAACAAACATACTTGCATTCAGCATGCATTTGTAGCCTCAAGCACAGTCAATAGTGTAACTTATATGCAACTCTTCAGGCTGCAAAAATAAAACAAGCACTAAAGTGAAACTGTCATTTCACTTACAAGTTCAGAGGATTCCTTTACATCAAACTTGATATTTAAGGTATCAATTGTTGTGTATGCTCAGACCGAATGACTGCCACTAAGTACCTCAGCTGTTACCCACCACTCCCTGGCCACCTACCCGGGTTAGCAAATTTAAATACTTTATTCCACTTCTATTAATTTCCACAAAAGACCACCCCCTTAAATGTACACACAAATCTCCTCTCCACCAAACGTATAACATATTTATGCTCTTCATTAGTGAAATACCAAAAGCAGCAGGTAACAAAAAAGAAACTACAAATATTTCTACTATCCCTACTTTTTGTCCACTAAATGCAACAATCCACATAACTACCAATGCCCTAACATATTCCCACTCCTTCAATAAAGGCTTCTACAAAAATACAACAACCTCTCCACAACGACCCTCCTTCAAACTTGCACAGGACTTCACCCACACCTACCTAAACTTAATTCTCTCACCTATTCTCTAGTCAATGCCAAATGTATATGCAATAATCTGGATCATATCAGCATTTTTCCAGTCTCCCACTATCTTGGTGTATTAGCTATTAGAGATCCGTGGTTCCAAAATTATTACAACCACATTTGCCATTTTTTGCAGGTTACAACTACAAGTTTGTCTCCCACCTTGGAAAAGGGAATGGTGGTGGTGCAATGCTGTTATATAACCCCACACAACTTTTCTGTGGTCATCCCGGCCATCCCCTCTACTGATCATGAGCCAAACTGAAATGTCACTAAACTGCCACTCAAGCCATCCTTCTCATACATTACACTTGCTTAACCTCAAGTCCCTTACTACAATCACAAAACTCAAAGTTCTTCTGTACAACATTCTAGAAACAAAAACACCTAACTAGCAGATTATATTTGTAGAAATGTTATTTGCGCTCCAACAAACATTATGGCTTTTGGCAGAAAGGATTACACTGACTAAAGTCTGGACCCTAACCGATATTACTCACCAGCATGGATAAAGGACATCTAACCACTGCCATTTTCATTTACCTGACCCAAGCCTTTGTCATGGCTGATCACTCCGGATTACTAACCCACCTACAAGACATTGACACCATTACTGAATCTGCACAATGGATCAAAGTCTTCCTGACTAACCAAACCTTTTCTGTGAAGACTGGCTCCTCTCTATCACACACTACCTACAATTATTAAGGTACATCACAGGGATCAATATTTACTCCAAAACTCTAATTTTTATAAATTATGCCTTGACATACCCCAGCTACACCTCCTCTGTTGTATAATCATCTATCCATGCTGATGACATGGTTATATATTACATCTTACTCAGCAAAAAAGGTAATCCAAACCCATCTACAAACTGGTCTTCTAGATCTACACCACTGATTCACCTCCAAATATCTATTCCTTGAGCTCCCAGCTCCCACATGCTTTTGAACCAGCTCATCATCTTTATCACCACTACGACTTCATTCGAATATCTGGCCAATCTCTTAGCTTTCAGAAGCATATTCAAAAAACTATGATCTAAAATCAACAACCTCCTTTAAGGGTTAAGTTCCTTTCAACCCTAGACAGTGTAGCCATTGGAGAAAGGTATCCTATCCTACTCGCGTAACTGGAGTATGGATTACCTTTGTTTGCCACCACCTCTAACAACAACAACAAAGTCAATAATACAGACCTTATCTAATAAAATATGCCACTTTGTCAACAATTCCCATCACCTTAAACACCATTGCCTTATTTTATACAAGGCAAACAGGCTACCAATACAAACCAGATCCAACCTACTTCCAGACTTCCAGCTATTCAAATTATGTCAACAAGATGTCTCTTCTCCACTTGCAATGAAATGTATCAAATATCTCACAAGCCTGGGTACAGTAAGCCATTCTCCAATTATCATCTATATGTTTTCTGTACTTGCTCCCAAACTGTGGCAAACCCTTCCTCACTATCTCACAAAGTATACTAACTATGTTAAAGTCAGCCCCCCCAGCTCAAACAGTTTCTGTCTGAGTAATACACATCCAAATGCCAGAATGCAGGACATATCACTTAACCAGCACTACTCTGCACTAGGTTAATTTCCTCTCACATCACACCATTCACCCCATACTCTGTTGGCTATGACTACATTTCAGTTTCCTGTAAACATGTAAATAACTTGTATTTCTACTTGTTTACCAGCATCCTACAGCTTTAACCCTTTTCAGTCGCTCTGTCTCCTTGGACTCTGTGCTTTTACCATTACTTATCTCTTGCTTTGTCCTGTAATCACCTTGAATTACCCCCTACAATCGTCAATGCTAAACTTGTTGCTCAATCTTTTTTTTTCTGCTTCTCTGGTTTTACTTTTCTGCTTGTAACACCTACACTTCAACATGATATAAAGTTTGCACATGGCATTTTTTGAGATGAGACTTGTATTACCTTTGTGTTCCACTGCTGGCTGATAATGTTACATTTTTGTTGCAACTGTTTTGAATGCAACTTGGGCTGAATCTGCAACTGGTCATTCAGTGTCCAGTGCTCTCTCTCCCAGTAAACCATTTTTAAATAAAACAAATAAAATATTGGGCTGAAAGAAAAGTATTAAAAACAAACACAGACCCAAGATGTCTTCTAAATAGTATGACACATGACCTAACAAGCTGTTTGGAATTGTTACTTAACTGTAGCCTCCAAAACAGGCTTCATGCCTCATGAATGGAGAACAGCAGCAGTCATCCTTCTGCCATCTACACACCCTGGAAAATACAGACCTATAAGTCTCACTAGTCTCATTTGTAAATCCGTGGAAATGATCGACAATGACAAAGGACAACTCCAAACACTGGACCCAACCCAATTTGGTTTCATCAAGGTCAGGTCATGCTTGCTCAACCTGGTGGAGCTCTTTCAGAAAGTCACCAAAGTAATGGATGAAGGCAAATGGTTCACACTGCCTACCTTGACCTGGCCAAGGCATTTGACACAATGGACTGCCAGCTGGCTTACAGACAGGACCCAGGAACTTAGAATTGGGGAGTCCACCTCTACACAGAAGACAGTCACAGGCAGAGTCCCTCAGGGATTAGTCTTGGGACCGCTCCTACTGGGCATTTATTTCTCTGAAGTCAAGGCCCATGTCAAAGGCCTCTGGCTGACTAAACTTGCAGATAACTGCAAATTAGGAACAGTGATAGAATACTCCACCAACACAAATGTTCTCTAGAAAGGGTTAATAAAGACAAATAACTTGTGTTAGAGCTTTAGACTAAAACTATTTGCCAAGAAATGCATAACAGTATCCTTAGGGAAGTTATCCACACCTGGTAAGTATCATATTGACAACACAACCCTAAGAGTTGACCCAGTAGTCAGAAATTTGGACACGCACAGACAGTAATCTAGCCTTTGACTATCACGTTTACAGTAGCGAGGAGATCATTCGATATTGTGCAACTTATGAACAAATGTATGGCATCTAGGTCCAAGGAGTTCACTGCTCCACTGTATGTGGCATTAATCAGACCTATCACGGAGTACAATGCCCGCTGTGGTATGTACTTAATCAGGCACATCCAACAACTACAATGTCTACAGAGGTTCCATACTAAAAGAATACAGGGTGCAAGTAACATGCCCTATGCAGACCATCTCAAGGCCCCATCTCTGCACTGAGTCTCCCACAGGCTGTTAAGGGGAAGATCTATACCTGGCATGCAAGGAATTGTCAGATCCCACTCTGTCAGACCTCTTGCATATCCACAAAACAAACAGCACTGGAATTACCCATTCTAAAAACTTAAACCTTGCCTGGGATATACACAGGACCTGCTGGACAGACAGGTATGTATCACAGTGATTATACCTTCTCTGGAAAGTACAGTTGTGTACCTACCCATAAATGTAGATGTTCGAGTGTATTCACTGTTGCAGTCATTACACAAGGGTTATCCTGCTGGCAGGTGACCCACAGTCGGCCTGAATTCCAAAGCCCTGGTCCGGCGGTTGCTGTTGCCTCTTCCCCGACATCAGTGTGCCAGGGGTATAAAAGAGGCAGCCGACACCATTTTCTTCAGTTTTTCTTGCCCCAGATGTCAGGTGCCCCCCAAAAGGGTAGGCTGTAAAAATTATGATCATAAAAAAGCATGCACAAAACCTTCATTTACAAGCAAATACACCACATAGGTTGTATAGAATAGATAGGTACAGATAAGTCCCAGCAAAGAAAAAAGGGGGATGGTGGGAGGGTAACCTGGACTGCAACAGTGAATACACTCGAACATCTACATTTATGGTAGGTACACAACTGTACTATGTTCATCGTGTTTCACTGTTGCAGTCATTACACTTGGGTTGAATCCCAAAGCTGAGGTTGGGCGACTGGGCCTAAATAGAGTTTGGTGTGGCTATGAGGCCCTGCAGAACTGCACTGGCAAAGCCTGCTCTGGATTTAGAGTAGAGAGGTAAATGGTAGTGCTTTGTAAAAGTGTGCACTGAAGTCCATGTTGCAGCCTCCAAAATATCCTTGGTTGGTACTCCTCAGAGGAAGGCTACTGAAGTGGCTGAAGCTCTGGTAGAATGTGGCCTAATGCCCTTGGGCATTGATTTGCCATGTTGTGAATAGCATAAACGAATGCAGTGGCCTATCCATTTTGAAATAGTCTGTTTTGAAATGGCTTTTCCTTGGGAAACTGCAGCATATGCCACTAAGAGTTGCTCAGTCTTTCTGAAGGCTTTAGTCTTGTCCAAATAAAAGCGTAGCTGTCTGTGTATATCCAAAGTGTGCAGAAGTCTCTCCCCCTTATTCTGTGGGTTTGGATAAAAGGTAGGCAAATGTATGGTTTGGTTAAGAGCCACGCTGGACACTACCTTAGGCATAAATGCCGGGTTTGTCCTTAGAGAAACCCTGTCCTGATGGAAAATAATAAAAGGTTCCACAGCCGTTAGTGCCTGTAACTCTGAGACTCTTCTTGCTGAAGTTGTTGCTAGGAGACGAGAGGTTTTACATGACAAGTATTTTATCGCTGCTGTATTCGCAGGCTCAAAAGGAGGCAGTGTGAGTTTTGCCAAGACAAAACTGAGGTCCCATGTAGGTAGTGAAGCTCTCCTTGGAGGTCTTATGTTTTTGGCCCCTCTGAGAAACTGTCTTAGCAGTGGATGAGAAAAAATAGGTGGTTCCGTATTGTAATGAGCTGAAATGGCAGAGGCATGGATCTTAATTGATGAGAAGGATAGGCCTTTGTCCAGCATCTCAGTTAGGTATTGCAAAATCTGAGGAATATTTGGTTTTAGCGAGTCATTTCCCTGCACTTGGTTCCAAGCACAGAATCTCTTCCATTTGTCTGCATAAGATTTTCTGGTGCTGGGCCTCCTGGCCTCCAAAATAACATCCATAACTGCTTTAGAGAGAGGTGTGTTTTGAATGATTACATTATCCGTCATGCAGCCAGATTTAGGGTTCTGAGCTGGCTGTGCAGGATCTGATTGTTCTGTTAGGTCAGCAAATGAGGTATGAGAGGCAATGTCCAGGCTGGGCCTTGAGACAAACTCTCTAGGATTGGGTACCAGTGCTGGTGTGGCCAGTCTGGGGCAATCAGTATCATTTTTGGCTTCTATTTTCTGACCTTTAGGAGTACCTTGGAGAGGAGAGGCAGAGGAAGGAAGGCATATACTGTAAGGGTTTTCCAGCTGAATGAAAGGGCGTCCAATTTCCATGCTTGCTTGTGATAAGTCCGAGTGCAGAATCTCTGTAGCTGGCAGTTGTGAGGGGAAGCGAATAGATCTATGTCTGGGCATCCCCATTTCCCTGTTATGTTGAAGATTAGTGGGTCCAGTTTCCACTCATGAGGATCCATAATGTTTCTGCTTAGTTCGTCTGCCAAAGTATTTGTCTTTCCTGGCAGGGATTGTGCTTGCAGATGCACTTGATAAGTCAATGCTGTGTTCCACAAAGTCATGGTTTGCCTGAAGAGGGGGTAGGAATGTGTGCCCCCTTGCTTATGTACCACATGACTGTAGTATTGTCCGTCTTTATCAGTAGTTGTCCTGGATGAAGTAGGTCCTTGAAGGCTGTCAGGGCATTTTGTACAGCTAGCATCTCTTTTAGATTGATATGAAGATGCATTTGGTTTGGTGGCCATGTGCCCTGAATACATTTTCCTGCCATGTGCGCCCCCCCGGGCATAATCTGATGAATCTGTTAGTGTTTGCCTGGCAGTGGGTAAGGTGAATGGCTGTCCCTTGTTGTGGTGACAGACCTGTGCCCACCATTGAAATTTCTGTTGTAGGCAGGGAATGGGAGTAATTACTGTTTCCAGGCTGTGGCAATGTTGAGTCCAAACACTTTTTAGATACCATTGTAATTTCCTCATATGCAGTCTTGCATATGGAAATAGTAGAATGCAGGATGCCATGTAGCCCAGAGCCTGCAGAATTTTTCTTGCAGATAACTGGGTCTTCGTTGCCATGTGTTTGAAGTAAGTTGTCAGATACCTTTGTTTGTCTGGCGTGAGATAAGCCATCTGGGCAGTTGTATTTAAGCTTGCACCCAGGAATATTATCTTTTGAGAGGGTACTAGTTTTGATTTCTTTTCGTTTACTGTGTACCCTAGGCAAATTAGTAATCTTTTTACAAATGCCAGATGCTGTAGCAGAATATCTTTGTCCTTTGCTTGAATAAGGCAGTCGTCTAAGTAGGGGTATATTTGAATTCCTCTTTGTCTGCAAAATGCAATTACTGGTGCCAGGCATTTTGTGAAGACCCTGGGCGCAGTAGATAAGCCAAAGGGCAGTGCAGAGAATTGGTAGTGCAGAGAGCCAGCTATGAATCTGAGGTATCTTCTGCAAGACTGTCTGATTGGGACATACAGGTATGCCTCTGAGGTCCAAAGTTACAAGCCAAGCCTTCTTGTCCCGCATGGGCAGAAGCTGCTGCAGAGTCAACATTTTGAATTTTGGGACGTCCAGAAAAGTATTTAGAATAGACAGGTCCAGTATTGGTCTCCAGGCTTTGTCCTTTCATGGTACTAAGAAAAGTCTTGAGTAAAATCCTTGTCCCTGCTCTTGGTGTGGCACTGGCTGAATAGCTCCCATGTCCATGAGAGATGAAACTTGTTTTTGTGCCTCTTGCCACTGATTGTGTGGCAGGTCTGGCATGCCTTTTGCCTTTGGAAGGGTGTGAAAGTGGAACCTGTAACCATGAGAGACTATATTTAAGACCCATTTGTCCTGGGTGATCTTGTGCCAGTTTTGTGAAAAAAGTGCTAGCTTTCCCCCTAAGGAAGCTGCCAAAAAATAAGTGCTTGGCATTGGCAGAGGGAAGTCATTGGGACTGTTTTCTATAAGGCTGTGATTTGTCTTCTCCGCTTTTGGAGGTAGAAGCACCCCATTGTTTGGGCCTGTACGAGCCCTGGGTCTGTTGCCTGCCTCTAGGGCATCTGAATCTGCCTCTTTGTGGTCTGTCTGACACTGGAAAGGACCAATTCTTAGAGGGCCAGTTCCTGCTAAACCTGGGTGGCTGTACCTGTAAGAAATCCTTTACTGTTTGCATAGATTTTGCCTTATCCTCCATTTTCTTCAGCACCTCCTCTGCCTTAACACCAAACAAAGTATCATGCTGTAATGGAGCATCAAATAATTTTGCTTTAACATGATCAGGCAGATTCAGTTCCTTTAACCAAGCATGCCTTCTAATAACAGAACCTGTAACAGCGGCCCTGCACGAGGCCTCCAGTGAATCATAGCCACATTGCAAAGTATGTTTTCCCACTTGTTCAGTTGCATGCAATAAGTCCTGCAAATCTTTGTTCTCAGAACATTCAGAATTTGTCAACATTTTTTGTTTTAACAAAGACATGAAATATTGCTGATATTTGAGCATATGAAACCGACAATTTAAAGCCCTTACAGCCAAGGTAGCAGAAGTGTAAACTTTATTCCCCCATCTGTCCAAAGCCCTAGAATCTCTGTCTGAGGGGACAGGGTTTTTGGCAGAAGCTGCCTTGACCCCTTTGGGACCCTGTGAGATAGTTTCTGGGTCAGCAGCAGGGGTTTTGTAAAGAAATTTATGGGAGTCTGGGACCCTGTAGTATCTGTCCGGCTTAACAGGGGCAGGAGGTAAAGAGTCTGGAGACAGGCTGGACTCTGAAAAAAACATCATCTACTATGTCTAGTACAGGAGGAATTGCAAGAGGTCTGTGCTGAGGAAGTGAAAGAAAGTCTCTAAGTCTTTTCTTAGAATCGGAATAATCCTGGCTCTCGCAATGGAAATGCTCCCTCATGGTATGCAGGGTTTCCCCAAAAGAATAGTCCTCAGGAGGAGAAGCTGAAGGAATAGAATCTTCAGCATCAGAATCCTCATAGGGAGGAACAGAATATCCCTGATCAGAAGAGGAATCTGAGGAAATGGAAACCTGATCAGAGGAATCATATTCAGTGTCTTGCCTAGGCCTCTTATCAGGAGGGGCATGGGAAGCTCTGATCAAAGTAATTAGGTCTTCGGCCATTTTCAGCTTTTGTTTCTTAGGCATAGAAGCCTGTCCTGGAGAATGCTGTACTGGTTTCCTTGTCTTTAAAACTGTTTTAGACTTTGTCTTGGATGCTGAAGTAGGCTTTATATAAAGTTGTGTAGGTCTGAAGACACCTTCAGAAGCCAATGCCTGCTCAGAGGCTCCGGACCCATCTGAGGGATTAATTTCCGAAGGGCCAATACCTTGAGTATCCAGAGGCCTAGCTGTCTTCACAAGGGAGTCGGAGGCGGCCTGTGGCTCTGAGGTAGCGGGAGTCATGGGCTGCGAAAGCACCTCACTGACCACCGGCGACTGGCCTAGAAGAGGCTTCATTGTCGGTTTTGGACCTCGGATGCTTGTCCTTGTCTTCATCCTTGCGTTTTTTATGAATTCCGGTCGTCGGTTGTTCCGACGGCATTATGTAGTTAAACCTTCTGCTAAAATAATGGAAAGCAAAATCGTACCGACACTTAATGGTGCGTTGGTTAAATCTAGCACAAAACTGACAACTAGCAATGTCGTGGTCAGGGCCTAGGCAAGGAATACAGTAAGAGTGGAAATCCTTATGAGGTATTTGTTTCCACAAGAAATACAATTGTTAACTTTTTCTGACATTGGTCTGGAGCAAGAAAAAAGTTTCCCCAACGGGGTACTTAGCTTTATTGAAGACTTCGGATCTGAAATTCGATTTCGAAAATCTCAGGAGTCGGCCGACCGGCACTTGCGAACTGCTTTTGCTTCGGGCACCGTGCGGCAAGAAAGACTGAAGAAAATGGCGCCGGCTGCATCTTTTATACCCCAGGCGCACTGACGTCAGGGAAGAGGCGACAGCAACCAATGCAGGACCAGGGCTTTGGAATTCAGGCCGACTGCGGGTCGCTTGCCAGCAGGATAACCCTAGTGTAATGACTTTAACAGTAAAACACGATGAACATCAGGGTTCCCCATCCTCCTAACCCAATTCAAGTGTAACTTAGGCAACTGGATGGGGAACAGGAAATACATCCCTGGTTTGGCACCAATGCCTGTAATGTACACAGGCAGACTGTAAATGGTTCATCTTCCAGGCCTCTATTTATACTTATCAAGGGTACCAGAACTTGTCAGAGATTTTGGATGCATGGCTAGGCTTAAAAAGGCCTGTGTGGTCATTAGCCTTGTACATACCTATGAACACACATATAATGCATGGCAATAATAATGGAAGCTGTTACTATGTTTTGTTTTCTTTTCTAGCAATGTACGTAAAGTGATGCTAATATTTAATATGTAAGGACTTAACAAAATGTTTAAGTATATATGTATATCAGCTAAGGAATCTCCAATAAACAGACATATTCAAACCAAATAGGCCAACAAAAGACAACTAAAATAAAACAAACAAGGCAAAATGAATACTCAGGAGGAAGTTGTACTTCAGTCAGTGGTAGCATTTTATTTTCTTAGTGGCTACAGAAAAGAACATGGTTAATGTTCACCACACCACTACTCAACTTAATTAAGGTTCGTTCTGAGCAAAAATCCATACGTTTTACATTTGTATATGACTGAACAGTGAGTACCTACAAACTTGCCACAAAGAATGAGAAGTAAGTGATACAAAATTCTATACAACAGTATTAAATGTGTACGAAAGCTATAAACTATAATCCATGCATTTGTAAAATATGTGCACTGCTTGGTCTTATATAAAATGGATTATAAAGGATTTACTACAGTATTTAAGGATGTAATGCAGTATTTAAGGACATACTAAATTAAAGTAGTACTGCAGTACTTAAATTGCCTCACTTTTCAGTCCACATGAGGGTAGAGAAGCCCAAGCATGAACCTAAAATAACGATTTAGACACAGTAGGGGAGCCACATAAGGCAGAAACTCACTGCAATGATTTTATTTACTTCACTAAAACTTTTCCACAGAATGCAGCCATGGTGGTACAGCAGTAGCATTGTTGCCCCACAGCCAGAGGTTCTCCTGTTCGATTCTCGGCTGGAGTTCCTTCTGTGTGGAGTCTGCATGTCCTCCCCGTGGTTGAGTGGCCTCCGAAAGACATGCGTGAATGGGCGTGCCTTCGCTGAAGGCTGGGCATCGGGCTGGCAACTTGGCACCATAAAAACCTACTGCCAATCATTAGTGAACCGGAGTTCCACTGTGGCGACCCCTAACCGGGAAAAGCCGAAAAGACAAACAAACTAAAACTTCTCCACACGTGCGCACACACAGGAAAACAAAAATTGCCAAAGGAAATCACCACTGACTCGTATAACACTTACTAGCAGTCCACACAAAACCAGAATGATGAAAACAGGAAAAGAATAGTAATGAATTAATTTGTAGTTGCAACTTAGATTTTCACCAGCATTCATTATTCCAAGATTCAAGCCATGATGCAGTCTGTGAGAGCAAATCTTAAGACTTAAGCTCTGAATTCTCTTTCCCCACCTTGACAAAGAAAGCAAAAGGAATGGTCAGACAGCAGTGATAATTGACTGGGTATTTGCAAGACGTGGAGAGAACAGCTGTGGTCATCCCACTACACAAGAGCATATCATCCACCAATCCCAGCAACTACAGACCATTAAGTCTAACCAGCCTTGCCTGCAAAGCAATGCTGCACGTCATTTTGGAACTTAATAGCACTGTCAGTCTGCAATCCCTGAACTCAAATCTGTTTGGGTATGTAAAGGGTAGAGCGTGCCTCTTAAACTTAGTAAAACTATTTGAAAATGATGTAGGGGCTACAGATAAAGGCTAATCGATGAACTACATTGCTCAAGAACTTTTTTCATATTGACCAATACTATTCTGACCCAAAAGACATTGTCAACATCCTTGCAAACAAATTTAGTGCAAACTTTAAACTCACTAAGAATACTACGCAAAGCCTCAAAATATCTGAATCCCTTACTCCCCCAGTGATCTCTAAAGACCATTTACTGGAAGTGCTATCCAAGACCACCAATACTTCCTCTGTCGTACCTGTCGATATACATGGTTGCTTAAGTGTTAAACATGCCACTGCAGACACAATCCTCAAACTGGTTTAACCTATGATTAGCTAGTGGTTTTGTCCCTGATAAGTACAGAACTGCAGTGGTGATGCCTCTTCATAAGAGTGACCTTATAACAGAACTGGGTAACTGCAGACTTATCAGCCTTTCAAGTCTCATCTGGAAAGTCATAGAACCTATAACTGATTTCATATGCTGTGATATTAAGAACCTTGTTAGATTTGTCACCAGCAGTTTGGCTTTGTAGATGATGTCTATTTAAATCTGGTAAATTTCTTCAAAAGGGTTACAGAGAGGCTGTAAATGGTGGCCATGCAGTGCATTTGAAATATCTTTACCTGGCCAAGGTCTTTCATGCCATTTCCTATACTGTTTTAATGCTTAAAATGCTTTAAAAATCAACCTCATGTGGTAAGAAGGATAAGCTTACTGTCTGAAATTCAAAACCCACACAATGCAAGTTGCAGGTGCCTCATCAGGTGATATGAAAGTGACTAGTGGTGCCCCTCTGGGCTCTGTGCTGGGACATCTCATTTCGGGTATTTATTTCTCAAATTTCCAAACAAAGAGCCAAGATCTCTGGGTAATAAAGTTTGCAGACTAATACAAAATGAGAGTTAAATCACTGTATTGCATTCAAGCTCCCAAGACTGTATTCACCCTAATAAACTCTTGGTGTACTAAAAATGAGCTCAAACTAAATGCTAAAAAGTGCAGTATCATCAGTTCTCGTGGACAATCCCACCCCACTTCATACAACCCCCACAACACAAAACATACCACTACAAAACAAAAACATAGTCAGGGACCTAAGTATTTGGGATGACAGTCCCATTTCTTTTTGCCAGCATGTGACAACTGCTATCAGAAAATCCTTTTATTTAGTCTAGCTAATTGCTAAAGGAAGGTCATCAAAGTCAAAGAGTTAATCGCTTCCTTGCATTCAGGTATTGATCGGGCCAGCTAATAAGTACAATGCTCCCATTTGGGATGTACACTACTAAGATATCAAACAATTAGAAAGACCCCAAAGATTCCCAACCAAAAGATCATAGGCCTAAAGTCCCTGAGCTACCAAGAGAGCCTGGAAGTTCTACCACTTTACTGACTGTCTTATAAACTTCAGAAAAGATCTCTCTCACGATGCCATTAAAGACCATATTGTCTTGGACCCACTACTTCTTCACAATACCTCAACCAATACTAGACTCACGGACCTAAATCATCACTAACAGATAAACAGAAGACAGTGGAGGGAAGGTTTATCACCCAGTGCCTCCCAACACTCTGGAATAAACTTCCTTTGTGTGTTAAGCAGTCTGACTAATTATCTTCCTTTAAACAAGTATTAGGTAACTGAATGGGTATCCGCAAATTTACTCTGGGTTTGATTGGTATGGACCTCTTGGAGAAAGGTGGTGTGACCTGAGAGGGGGTACTGGCAAGGTGTGAATGGTTATAAAACTCAGTGGCACTGGACTATGAATTTATGACAAGACGTACCTTGACCTGGTGAAGGCCTTTGAAACTATCCCACATTCTAACATTATTGACAAACTAAATAAATGTAAACCCTTGTTTAACCCACTAGATAGCAAAACTGGCTCACTAACAGAACCCAATATATTAGTATGGGTGTATGCTCTTTTCTAAAAGACCAATTACTAGTGGGGGCTTCCCAAGGATCTGTTTTGCCCCCACTTCAGTTTGGTGTTTACTTCTCTCATAACAAAGATGAGGTCATGGGCCTGTGGCTGATTAAGTCTGAAAATGACTGCAAACTTATAAACTCCCCAACAGACTCCCAGATCCTCCAAGAGGGCCTAACGATTACAGACAAATGGTTCCAGGACCACAGCCTAAAGCTAAATGACAAACAATGTTACAACTGTTGGGATACATGAGCAAGCATGCTGTATAGATGGTACCTACCTTAAAAGTGACAGAGTCATTTTGTAAACTGGGGCTTTTGTGGAAAATGACTTCTTTGACCATCATGTATTTACTGTTGTCAGGAAAGCCTCATATCTATTCCAGATGATACAGTAATAAGGTTTATGTTTTTAAGGTCAAACACATTTTTATCCTTTTCTCGTCCTCCCTTAGCAAACCCAAAATACAATATAATCTCCTTTTTGGTATTTATCTGTCCAGACATAAGATTCAGCTTGAACATCCTCAGTGATTCCTCACAAATATCATTAAGAGATGGTGTCCATGTACTATGAAGACTACCTCAAAGCTCTCTCTCTTTCTTCACCCTCAGTTTTGTACAGACTCTGAATAAGTGGCCTTTGCTTTGTCTACAAAGCATCAATTGACCTAGTCCTTTGTGACCTTCTACACAATTGTAAAACCACCACCACTATGAACACCCCCTTGAAAGATCAAACTAATGCGACATAAAAAGAACCTGTTGGTGGGACTGATCTCTCTTTGACAAAGAATTCCTCTCCCTTGGAACAGATTTCCCCCTTATGTTGAGTAGCTCCTTGACCCTCTTCAAACAGCCCTGGTAAGTGGTCCAGAAACAGTAAACTCGCCCCAAGTCCATCCCCTTTACTCCTTATGCAAAAATGGGAGTACGCAGCAAAATTGCTCAAAACAAAGACAGTAACAATTATTAAAGCTTAACTGGCTAGGCCATAAATGATTTAATCACTAAACAGCCTAGTATGAACCCATGAACCTATGACCAAGTTTGAATATATTTGATAACCTGCAGCTGTGCAAACATTCATCCCCCACCCCCTCCTCCTCCTCACAAACACCTACACATACATAAAGAAGAGTCACTATGACTTATTCTTTATCAGCAGAATTTTTAGTAGGGTCATAACAAATTTCATTCTTCCTAATTATGCAATGTACAGTTGGAAGAAAGTCAGCAGCAAAGTTAAAATACCTCCTCTCATCCTTTAAATGTTATGTCTTAAAAATGAAAACAGGAAATCTATCTTTTATTACAAAATCATAACTCTCTCTCTCTTAATATCCAAACTGGAATAACAAGGAGCAAAGCAGAATCACCAGCTTCTTGGTGATGACTAAATAAGAATCTGTTGAAGACTGACAATTTTTTTCTGTAAATAGATCTGATAACTGCATTCTTAAATGGAATTTTTGATTATAAGCCTATCAATACTGTTTTTTTTTTGTTTTGTGATTGATTTAATCTTTACTTTAAGTTAAATGATTGGCCAAATACAATATTGACCATAACCAGGAGACACCTGGTTTTAATGAACTATATCGTTGGCAGTCATTAATTTTGGTTTCACAAATTAATGTCAATAATCTTTGGTTGTTTATTATTTTTAATATGTTTTTTGTCAGGAATGAATACTGAGAGTACTGGCATTCTAGGTGATCATGATTCTTAGTATTTGTAGTACTATGGATGTTAATGTTCACTATTATGTTTGTTAAATAACTAAACATGGTTAATTTATTTTGTAGGAATTTGACATCACTGCATATGTTAAAAGATCAAACTATGAAATAGGCTTTTTTACTGTACTATTGTACTATTTTTAATACCATTATCTGGATTGGTTGGTTTCCTTCATTAGAAGATCTGATAGGCTGTCTTATGGTGCTTTTGATTGGATAAAGCAATTGAATATAAGCCTATCAATATTGGCTATGGTTTGATTTATGATTGGCTGAATTCACATTTAGAGCAAAACGATTGGCTAGCTACAGTAACAAATGTAAAACAGAGATATTTGGTTATATAACTACACCGACGGCAGCTATTAATGTTGGCCCTGTAACGTTTATGTTGATAATATTCACAGTTGCCAAATGGTTTATATTTGGTAAGAATGATTTTATCAGGAACACTGTTGTTTCAGCAGATTGCAGTTCTAATTAATTAAAGCCTAATATATTTGGACACTTACTATTACGGTTTGTGACAGATTACTAAGTGTATACCAACTCCTCCCTCAACAACCTCATCCACTAAACAAAACCCTTCCTTATACCCTTCTACTCCTTTCCCCCCTGCTTTCTATCTGAATTTTGCTATCGCTCAGTCTTACCCCTACCAATAGAAAGTCCTCTCTGACTTCAATTCTTCAAAGAATTTTCCTTTCTATCATACCTTTTAGTAACCTATAACTGTCTTCTATCTCTGACCCATTGCTAACTTTCAGAACTCTTTTCAATATGCTTCCCCCCCCCCCTCAATTTATCTAAACCTTGTAACAGCTCTATTTCTATATTTTTAAACATCTTGTTACCTATATTTTTATCTGTATTAAATAATACATTCCTATATTTTAAACATCTTATTACCTACACTATTATTTCTATTTAACATCTATTCTTACATGTTTTTGTTACTAAATGTTTTGGATAATATTGGAGCTTTTCTCCCCGGGCCTCCGCTGGAAATGGATATGTATCCAGTCGGACTTTCCCAGTTAACAAATGTAAAATAAAATAAAATAAATAAATAAATAAAAAATAAATATCAGACTGGATGCTTTTTGCATTGCTGTATGGATGAATCACATGATTGCCTACCCAGTACTATCAAGATTCAATCCGTTTTGTGGTTGATAAAATTTTGGCCACTATCAGCTCTTTTCCATGACTGGTAGAATTCTTGGTTCAAGACAAATGATTGGTTAGACTATGTTTATGTCCTCATTCTTGTTATTAAATATGTTTATATGTTTTTATATTTGTTCTATTATTCGATAAGATATTGCAAGCGCTTTAATACATAATCTTAGAGAATTTTTTATATTTAACTGACAAATGATCTGATTTTATAGGCATGTGATTGTTAGATGCAGCTCAGAATTTTATGAACTAAGATGTCCTAAGTTTATGATCATTTAATTGAACACAATTAATTTTACACAGGATGCTTGGCACAGTGGTGCAGCAGTAGCGTTGTTGCCTCACAGCAAGAGGTTCTCCGGTTCGATTCTCGGCTGGGGTGCCTTCTGTGCGGAGTCTGCATGTTCTCCCTACATTCGTGTGGGTTTCCTCCGGGTGCTCCGGTTTCCTCCCACATTACAAAGACATGCATCTGGAGCCTTCCTCCCCGGGCCTCTGCTGAAAATTGGCTTTGTTCCAAGTCAGACTTTCCCGGTTAACAAATGATAAATAAAAAAAAAAAAAGCTATTCATACAAAGGGATGCACTGTGCAACATATTAGCAATCAAAGATTTATTAATATTTTTTAAAACATTTTTATAGTGAATATTTAGATAAACTGTACAAAGGCTAGCTAACCAAGATGCTTTTTAGCTTCTGATTGATCAGTTTTTACATATACAGCATATGATTGGCTATTTCTATGACTGGTTTATTTTTTACTTTTTGGAAAGTGATTGGAAGATGGTTCTAATATAAATGATGTCTAGTTGTTTTGATATCTATGATCTGATGAAGGCTTAGTCCGAAAGTGCTTATTTTATAGTATGTTACAAGGAATAAATGTTTTCCATATTATTCGTTACAGCTCATTAGTTATTGGACTGTTCTTGCTACATCTTCTCAGCGGTGAAAGGGCCTTGGTGTTTCTTGTTTGGAGTTTATTGTACTTAGCTGTTTCTTAGTCCAGTGCTGTGGTTTATAAGTGGAAATTATCAGTGGCCAGAATGCTAAGACCATGAGCTCCTTCTGAAAAGTAGTAGTTATAGCTCAGACCATGCCTAGAATCATTCCTAAAGCAGGACTGCAATGCAACTGAAGCAGGGAGACCTCATTCCAATGACTGCTGACCTCATGTGACTGCAGCCAAGACAACATCCAAGCCACTACCAACATCAGCATAGAATCTGAGGAGGCACAGCAAACATTCAGGAAGGAAAATGTTATAAGGTTATAATGATGATATATTCATTAAGGTAATGGAAAAGGAGAAAAAAATAAATGTAAATATCCTATAATATATGCAGTGTTGTATACTCAGCACAAAGCACAAAAATCTCCTTATGCAGTTTTTGCACAAGATATACAAACATACATCACTCTACCCAAAATATTAAAAAGCATGCAGGAGTGACATCAAGGCTTAAAATCTGATCTTGGAAAATACAAACAGCTCAGGCGAAGGCTGAACTTCCTTAAGTCTAAAAATCAGATGTCCCTCCATGTAACTTCTAAGGATACAGAAAAGAAAAGCAATATTTTCCTTTCCCCTTATTGGAAAGTCTCCACTGTCCATCTGGCAAAAAGAGACTAACAAGAATTAGGCAAGCCTTTGACACCATATGGCCATATAAAGATATATATGCTAATGGTTAGCCAAGCAATTCCAGGAAATGGCTTCAGTACACACCTTCTGGAACTCACAGTCCTGCGTGATGGCACTCCATAAAAAGGATAAACACACTGCACCACCCCCTCATCAATACAGTCTGCCAGAAGAAATGGGGATGGCTAAGATGCTAAATGAGAATGTCTTCTCTTTGGAAGACACTAATGGAAAGCCAGCATGGTGCAGAGAAGGGAAGTTATTCTTTAGCACATCCATGTCTTCTCTTTTAACGAAGTAGAAGAGAAATGGAAGGATTATACAAATCTTCATATCTTTTGGTGCTCCTCAATGGTCTCCCACGAGGGTTCATCAAAAAGGGCCTTGTCCCTGAAAAGGATTAACCACAACAGCAACCAGAACAGCCCAGCACAACCTGTCACAAAATGGGGATGGTCTGAGCAATGCTATTCCATGAAGAGATACACCAATGACACTAGAATGTGGGATGTATAAGCTTTAAATGCCAATACAATGTTACGAGGAATATGCATGCTGTGTGGTAAACATTCCCTCTTGTTCAATCCAAGTCAAAATCTCACAGAGGCTAGAAGCTCATCCTCAATTTCTACATGCATTCTATCTAAGCACTCTGATATAAATAGCCAGCTATCACTTGGTGTCAGAAGAAGGGAAACATCTGAAGAAATATTGAAAATTTAAGAAAATGCTTTTATTTTGAAGATACTGTGTGTTTTGCAATAGAGTTAAAATTTACAGTGAAAATGTTCTAAATGCAACTACCATAGATTCTCTTGTTGCAAAAAAAATTAGCAAGAAACTAGAAAACTGGATTTAAAAATTAAAAGAATTTCTCACTGTGAGTGGATCACCAAAGAAAATGAACAGTGTGATGCATTTCTAGTCATGGCTGGGGAAGAAACCTTGAAGGTATTTAATTATTACTGGTCTCAAAGTGGAGAAAGGGAAAATACCTGGTACAGAAAAGTTCAGTAACCAGTCTGAACTTTGAAACAACATACTATTTGTTCTTTCTAAGAGCAAAAGTCTCTACAGTGACTACAGATACTTATATTACTAACTTACAGATTAAACAAACATTTAGAAGAATGAACTAAAGAAATGTTCAAGATAAAATATGACCCAAATAAAACTGCAAAAAATAAGAAAGGGTGAGAATGCACTGTGACAATAAAGGAAGACGATCAAAGCTGTGACATGCACAAAAAACATGGTAAAGCTAAAATTCAGGCTACATGTACTAGGCATGGAAATATGCATGAGACAAAGTCATCTTGCTTCTAAGCAATCCTGTAGATTCTGTGGTAGAAAATATTTTCTAAGATATAATAAAGGAAAAACAAGCGACTCCAGAAGCATGTCCATGTTGTTGAACAGAAACATGAATATGAGTAGCTCATTAGTGCTATTAAAGTGAAAAGTGTTGACACAAAGTCTGAACAACAAAATAAAGGAATACCACAGATAAGAATGCAAGTCAGACTGCTTTTTAGCTTCTGATTGATCAGTTTAAAAAAAGAAATGTTTAACATTCATAAGCAAAATGCTGAATTTGAAGTATACTCAACAAGAGAGTATAATATTTGAAGGTAATCCTAACAAGTCAAATAAATAGATTTATACACAAATGGTTTTCACGGTTTATCTTCATAATGTCGATCAAAATATGGTCGACCCCGCTTCTGCGAATACCGAAGTGTGACAGCCCAAAACGTCAAACACCACATATCCGAACGGCAACATCTTGCCCCCTTTTTGACCCATGGTAGCACTGGTGTGGAGCAGCCGGAAATGAAATTCAACATTTATTCGACATTTTAAAAGTTTTGCGGTTCTGGTTTCGCGGAAACAGTTCGACGATGTGGCCAGTCGATCACGTGATCGACAATATGAAGGTAAACCAGTTTTCACATCATAATGCATTAGAGCTTATAGATACAGAACAAGACAGAAATGTGTACAGTGTTAATATATTCAAGCTACTGGGTAAAGCTACTGATATACAAATATAACAAAATATAAAAACAAGTAGCACAAAATCCTCTTTTAAACTAAAAGAAGCTAATTCAGCTTTATAGTTTTGGTTCATTTAGGTTGTTGGGAACTAAGAATTGTAAAAGAAATTCATTGTACCAATTATAATGATACATGTATGTATGTAAGGAGCTGCAGTCATACAGTTACAGATTTGTCTCAGATCTGTGCAGAACCAAAGCAATGACATCCTTTAATAATGAAGTTAAATTATTCATAACCTTAGGAAGTTTGCAGGGAGATGATCACATACAAGTAAATCCTAAGGGAATACCAATAAAAATATCACCTGAAGAATGTACCTGTAGAAAACTACAGTAACTGAAGTGAATGTAAAGCTTAGGTGTTGTTAAGTAATTGTCATAGCCATAAAAATGTGTAAACGGTGCCATCATTTTTCTACAACAAAGCTACATTTTGCAATGATCCACAAGATCTGAAAAAAGAGATTAAAAGACAGTACTGTCCAGTGCTTAGAGCTGAGGGAGTGGTATTAACAGTAAAAGATGTTAAGTTATTTTCAGTGCTAGATGCAACCCAAGGATTCTGGCATATAAAGACAGATGAAGAAAGCTCCAAATTGAGTACATTTAACATACCATCAAGAAGGTATAGAGTCCTCAGATTTCCATTTGATAGCTCATCAGCACCAAGAAGATTTCCATTTGATAGCTCTTAGCACCAGCAGTGTTCCAAAGAGTTGATGCACACACAAAGGACGGATTGAGAAGTGTGATAAGCACTAGTATTATTGTGAACTCATTCACAAAAAGAGCATGACAAGAGACAGCTGCAGCTGCTAAACAAATTAAGAACTTAATTTCCAGTTAGATAAATGTTAAGATGAGTGACAGTTCTTAAATAAATGGATTGTATTATAATATCAGCGAGACTGAAGCATGCTAAAGAAAAACACCAAATGTCAAAGCCAAAAGACAAACAACTACAGATGCTTCCAAGAATTATGTAGTATCCTACAAAGTATCTACCCAACCTACATGGTATTGCTACTGCTCCGTAAAAGCTCTTGGTATAAGCAGTAGCTTGAGAATGGAACTACAAACAAGAAAAGTGGTTAAAAACATTTAACAAATTAGTTACAAATGCATCAACGTTAAACTGCTAGGATATTAATAAGCCATTTTTGTTGCAAGCAGGTACTACAGGAAGGATCATCATCCCGCCAGTCAAGAACCCTTTAGATAACAAGTAGCCAGCACTGCAGTAGACAAAGATAAATACACGACTATGGTTCAAGTTACCAAGTTTTAATTAAGAGCTTGGGCATCTGAGGCACTAGCAAATGTTGGAAGGGTGTGCCCTTCCTAGGGGAGTGTACAATCTGGCACATCTTGCACTAAATCTCCAGCAGAGGTCAGGAACATGCAGAGGGTGCTGTTTTCAGTAAAGCAACACACTAGCTGAGTAGCTGTGGAGGCAAGAAGATGACACTAACATGTACACTGCATGTCTGTCCTTAGATACAAGGGTGAATGTAAAGAGAAGGGCTTAAGGCATAATAAAGAAATCCTCCTTGACACAGTACGACTGACATGGGATGCGTCAATCTCATCATCAGCCAAGAACATGGGTCAGAGAAAGTTTGGAAGAGGCTTGTCGGATTCATTGCATCTGTTAAACAGGGAAAGGTTCCCATAAGTAGCCGATGGACCGCTAGAGGTGGGGATAAAAAATACAGATACACATAGACAGAGAATGAACTGTTCACTACAGTGTATGCACAGAAGTAGCTAGATAAATTGCCATTCCGGGCAATTCACAGGGTGCCAGCCCCCTCAAACTCAAGGCAAGGAGCAAATGAAAAAGATCATATGTTCCTTAGAAACTGTTACTCACATAATACTGTTGTACTGCCAACATTAAGTTATTAAATACAATACCAACCAGTCTGGTACTCAATGAGCATGCTACTGCACTTCTGCCGGATTACAGATCACACATCCCTAACAGACTGAGCCGGCAGCTGCCACCCCTCCCTTGCTCCAGTTCTATAGTATATTAGCGAATGCACTGAATTGCGAATGCTATATAATCGACCCACAAGCCCCGAAAACCCAAAATGTCAAACACATGGATCAGCGATTTTTTTTCCCAGGGGAAAAAAATCACTGATCCGAAAAAAAAAATCCAAACACAAAATAAACTGGGGTGCTTTGCCCCCCACACTTAAATATACCAACTCCGAGATCGCACCACAGTGGAGGAAATGGCAAAGTCCCGAAAATGGCCCAGTGATTTTTTTCCCTAGGAAAAAAAAAAAAATCGCTGTTCCGTGCTTACTGAATTTTGACATTTCACGCAATGACATTCGACAGCATTCACAATTCAGTGCATTCGCTAATATAATAGGGAGCCTTTGCTCCACCCTAGTCATAGGTCTGAGTGTATAGATACAAGAAACCTCATGATTATGACTATGGTAAGAATTTCAGCTAGAAATGGACCACAGGCAGAGATGGTTAACAACCTAAAATAAGATCTGGGGAGAGTGTACAAGTGTCTTGACCCTTGCGAATGAGTAGCTCAACACTTGGGTGGAGGATCAGAATCTGTGGGTTTGATTTTCAACTTAGAAGCATGTTTTAAGAACGTGATCTCCTTCTCACTTACCCGAGGAGCGTAAACATGGTCTAGCAAGCAAGAGAACTGAGACGTCAGTGACATCCCTTGTCTCTCTCACAAGAGCAAGGGACATGACAAACAAAATATTTACGGTTTGAAATTTGATGATATACAGTGTGGTGGCATGGTCAATTTTTTAGATTTAGTATTAGAAGGGATTAATGGTGGGGGTATTAAGACATCTGTACACAGGAAATTTGTTGACAACATTCATTTTTTGCATGGGGCTAGTTTCCATCCCCAGCATTTATTGGAATCTTTACTCTATGAGGAGTTTCTTCGCAAGCATAGAATTTGTAGTGATTGGGGGAATTTGGGTCTATATTATATTGTCGAAAGCTGACAATATCGAATCTGAACGTTCAGAATATCAAATGTGTAAACGGAAATCTCCGTAAGGGGAGATTTCCTTTTACTTCAATGTAGTGCAGTCTCGGAGTTGGTATATTTAAGTAGCGGGAGGTGTGGGGGGGTGCAGGGGGGTTTGACCCCCTGCCTACACCCTTTAGTTTTTCTTTCTTTTTTTTTTTTAATTATTTTTTCAGGACATTCGATGTTTTAATAGTTCGGTCATTAAACATCGACCTTAAGTGATTCGAACTATTAATCATTCGATGTTCTAATATAGATCTTGGGAATTTTATAAGAGTGTAAGTACACTTTTTATATGTTCATAAATAGAGGTTATAATTGTAATATGGTTAAGAAGTCATTACAGAGAGTTGTAGCACACAGATTGGGACTGAATCAGTGTCAAAATGTTATTAATAAGAGAGGAGTAACACTAAATTTTGTAAAAAATAAGATATATTTTTTCTCGGTATATAATAGCTTGAGTAACAGGATTAATAAAATATTGCATAATTGCTGGAAATTTTTACTTCAGGATGTGGAGTTGGAAAGAATAATAAATGATCCATCTATTTCCCATAAAAAAGGAAAAAGTTTAAAAGATTTTGTAGTCTCTAGTTATTTTTCCATGCCTTATGACACATTACATATAACTCCTGCCATGAAAGGTACCCACCTTTGTGGTGTTTGTTCTATATGTTCATGTATTGTTACAAGCTTTAAGAAAATAAATGGCACCACGTTTTCACCTGGTGGCAGCTTTTCATGTAATAGTGAAGGGGTAGTGTATGTTCTTAAATGTCCCTGCAATTTATTTTACATAGGAGAAAGTAAAAGAAAATTAAAAATAAGAATACAGGAACATATAAGAGATATAAAAAAATAGTAAAGTTGAAAGTAATATTGCAATGCATTTTAAAACGGCACATAATGGTGATCATTCATTGTTAAAAGTTTCTGTTTTAGAACAAGTTTTTATGAAAATTGGTGAAGTATGTGACAAAGGATAAACTTCTTTATAGTCTATTTATATTTTCAAGTTTAATATTATGGTACCTGTAGATTTAAATCTAGAGATTAATTGGAAACAATTATTATGCAATTGATTAATTAATGAATGGTGCTATATAGAAAGCTTGTGAAATGTGTGTTTGTATTACTCCTGGAAGGCTGTGAGCCAAGGTGCTAGTTTTTTTTAATAAATCTGTTTGTATTGTGGCCGGTTGTGGATTTTTCCTTGCTGCTGTTCTTCAAGTTGTTGCAGACATGAAGATGTTTCTCTCATTTACTTTGTGGCCACCCACAGATAATTAATGGAATAAAAACCTTTCATTAGAGAAAAAAAAAACATTGTTCTACGAATCAGAGGCCACTACAGGCAAGAATATATGAGGCAATCCTGAACTTAGACCAGGGACTTCCTTATCTCACATTCTGACATTCATATACTTGCTTGCAATTTTCAGGAAAGGCCTCATGCCAGTCCATGCAAGAAGTAATCTTTCATGCTGCTAACACACAGAGGAGGACAGCCTTAAAAGTGACTTCAACAAAAGTGAGTCACACTCCTAAAAACAGGCACATGTGACAGCTGGCAATATCAAGCCTGAATTATATATCACATACAAGGTTTATGCTTTTTAGGCATCACATAAATGAATTTCCAAGGACACATCAGGGAAAGACTAAGTGCATAAGTGGCTAAACAGCTATGGATTCCAGTGTTATATATATGTAGCACTTAAACCTGGTGCTGGAACAATGTACCCAGACCAAAGTAGGCATGTACACCTAAAGCACAGGTGCTGTTAATTTTAGGGACCACCACAGGACAGGACAAAAGACAGACATGTAAAATTCACTACAGGGGGTTATGTAAAGTAAAATGTCAAAGGTGTGCTTTGCTCTACTGACAGAATGCACATTTACTTGCAAAGGACTGCATCTTAGACAATAACTGTTTCTGTTTTATCTGCAGCAGATTAAAAAGCATACATTTCCCCATTAATTGTATAATGGGCAAATTTCTTGGTAATAATATACCATCATTAAAAGCTGTGGGTGCTGTACTATATCAGTGCATGAGTACACAGAAGAGTAGCTAGGGTGGGATGAAGGGGGAAGCCGCCCCAGCTGCAAAGTGCTAGGGGGCATGATTAACAAGATCTTTTTTTTTTTCAGTCTGGCAGTATATTAAGGGTCTTAGGACAGACGTTTTTGTACTCTCACAGAGCATGAGGGCATTAGGACCTGATGATGTTTAAGGGAGGAGCACCAGATCAGGGAACAAATCTATCAGAGAATGGACCTTTTGCTCAGAGTGCATGAACCTAAGAATATGAAAGGGTAAACAGACAGATGACCAAAATGTATTTTCAAGATATAAACTGCTGCAAAGTTTGAAGTCAGGTTTAATGCCAGCTGCTTCTTATTTAAGTTGTTAAATTTCTAAAATTCTATTCTTCCTTCAAAAACAGTAAAAGTTGATATTTATTTGAAAGTGTTATTTTCTGTGGCCTGGTAGAGAGCTGATTAATATTATTTAATCATTTCATTATTTAACCCAGAAGTAATGACTAATACTGTCATTTTTAATTTTTCTGTTGTAGAATACTACCGCTAAATGAGCTGACAACTTGCCTCAGTCACTTAACATTAACTAATATACAGTAGCAAGCTACCAATGTTAATTGTGCAACTTCCACAGGTATGTAGTAAAACTCTGACAGAGGTCACTTAGCCAGACTAGATCTCTGAAGTTTGACTTCTACCTCGTAGATAACACATTAGTTAAACATATGCTGTTTTACTTCTGGGTCACACAGATGACTTTCATCATTAAATTTCATTAATTTCTGAACTTGGCTTATCTTGTTCAAGATCACGGGGAAGAGTTAGAGCCTGTCCTGGCAATTAACGGGTGAAAGATGGAAAAATTATACTGGACAGAAGATGGAAAAATTATACTGGACAGAATGCCAAACAATGAAACAAATGACCCAATTCAATTAACCTGAATGATGCAAATATGAAGGCAGGAATATTTATCCTTTCCTATACTTACCCATGAGAACCATGTTGCACCCAATCATAATACAGCTTTAGCCAGCCCTGTCCCATGATCTAACCTCATTATCAGTGGCTTGCAGAACACAATACATAGTCTACATGACTGGACTTGTACCATATAAACAGAAAAGCCCTTTATCACAATGAACAATTTTTAGATACTTTTGAAACAACAAATGGCAGTCACTGTTCAGGATTTCATACCACTTTGTTCTTCAGCTGCATTCTCAGCTGGGGCACCTTCTGTGTGGTGTATGCAAGTCTTCCTTATGCTTGCATGGGTTAGGTTCATAGGTAGGTACTAGGCTATCTGTCCAAAGGCATTTATAAGCCTAGCCGGAATGTGTTGGCTTTCACAGCCCCCTTAGATTAGTTCCCTGTGCCTCTGTCCGGCAGAGCCACTGAAGTGATCCCTGGGGTAAACTTTCTGTTTCCCATCCACTCGTCAAGGTTTCTCTTGAAGAGGGTTAGCGAGGAGCTCTGCCTAATCTAGATTGGAATCTTGTTCCAGAGCATGGGAAGTCTCTGGAACAGGAATCTACCCCTCCAGCACGTCCTATTTATTGTTGTGGTGAGGTTTAGATCCCTGGAGTGTGTGGCTCGAGGGGATATGGTTTTCTTTAGGTGGAGCATGTCCATCAATTCTGGGTTGGACATGGCCTTGTATGTCAGGCAGAGATCACCTCTGAGTAGGCGGTATGCAACAGAGTACAGCAGGAGGTTTCTTCAGTCGAGCTGCATAGGGCATCTGTTTGAGGCCAGTGATCCTTTTGGTGAGGTACTTCTGTGGTCTTTCCAGTTGTTGCAGGTGTCTTGCAAGGTACATCCAAAATGGGGCATTGTACTCTATGATGGGTCTGATGAGTGATGCATTGAGAGGCCCAATGACCTCTTTCAATCTGGATGCAAACCCTTTTGTTCATAGGTAGGTACTAGGCTATCGGCCCTGGGGCCTATACAAGCCCAGCCAAAAAGGCACCCTGGTTTTTGCCACCCAAGAAAATTATTTTCCTGTGCCACTGTCGAGCAGAGCCACAGAAGTGATCCCCGGGGTGAATTTCCTATTTCCCATCCAATCATCAAAATTTTACTTGAAGAGTGCTAATGAAGAGCTTTGTTTGATATAGATAGGTAGTTTATTCCAGAGTATGGGAAGTCTCTGGGACAGGAATCTATCCCTCCGGCATGCTCTGTTTATTGTGGAGACAAGGTTTAGGTCCCTAGAGCGTGTAACTCAGAGGGATTGGGATTTCTTTAAGTGGAGCATGTCCAACAGCTCTGGGTTTGACATAGCTTTGTATGTTAGGCAGAGAACACCTCTGAGTAGGCGATATGTGACTGAGTAAAGCTAGAGTTTTTTTGAGACTGTCTGCGTAGGGCATCTATTTGAGGCCAGTAATCCTCTTTGTGAGGTATTTTTGCTACCTTTCCAGTTGTTGTAGATGTCTTGTGAGGTACATACCAAAAGGGGCGTTGTACTCTATAATGGGTCTAATGAGTGATGAATAGAGAGGAACAATGACCTCTTTTTTTCTGGATGAGAAACCTTTTGTGATGAGGTGTGCCACGTAGAAGGATTTCCTGACTACTGTGGCGATGTGATTATCAAAGGAGGAACTACTGTCTACGGGTGTCCCAAGGTCTCTTATCACACTTTCGATGTTAAGTATATTACCGCCTATGTTGTAGTTCATGGGTACAGAGTTTTTACCAAAGGGGATGACAATGCACTTTTTGGCATTGAGCTTGAGGCCACGGCTTTGTCACCAGGCATCTGTCTCAGTGAGGCCCTTTTGCAGGATGTCCACATCGTTAGGAGTTTTGATTATGGCTCTTAGTTTGCAGTCATCTGCGAACTCCGTTAGCCAAAGACCTTCTGTGTTAGCCTGTACTTCAGAGAAGTAGATACCAAACAGGAGAGGACCCAGGACTGAACCCTGTGGTACTCCACTCGTCACTGGTCTGAAGTCAGATTTGGAGTCTGCTACTTTCACAGTGTGGGTTCTGTCAGTGAGCCAGTTGGCAACCCATCTTGTGACATAGGGATTTATACCTAGTTTAGTGAGTTTATCTACAATTCCAGAGTGGGGGATGGTGTCGAAAGCCTTGGCAAGATCTAGATAGGCTGTGTGAACCACCTTACCCTCGTCATTGACTTTGGTGACTGCTTCAAAGAAGTCTATCAGGTTTAGGAGGCATGATCTGCCTTTTACAAACCCGAACTGGGTGGGGTTCAGAGTTTGGAGATTACCAATGTCTTTGTTTATAATGTGATTAGGTGGCCCACATGGAAGGATTTTCTAACCACTCAGGCAATGTGATTATCAAAGGAGAGGTTACTATCTACTTGGGTCCCCAGATCCCTCATTACATCTTACGCATTTAGGGGGCTACCACCTATATGGTAGTTTGTGGGTACTTTTTTCCCAAAGGGGATGACTATGCATTTTATGGCATTTAGCCTGAGGCCATGGTTTTGACAACAAGTATCTGTCTCAGTGAGACCCTTTTGGAGGATGTCTGGGTCAGCTGGAGAGTCAATTATAGCCCCTAGTTTGCAGTCATCTACAAAGGTGGTCAGCCATAGTCCTGTGCTTGCCTGTACCTCTGAGAAGTATATGCCGAACAGGAGAGGTCCTAGGACTGAGCTCTGGGGAATGCCACTTGTAACCGGTTTAGAGTCAGACCTAGCGCCCGCAACTCTTACCATGTGGGTTCTGTCCTTGAGCCAATTGGCAAACTATCTCGTGACGTAGGTGTTTATGATAAGGCTGGTGAGCTTGTCTATAATACCTGAGTGGGGAATGGTATCGAAGGCCTTTGCAAGGTCTAGGTAGGCTGTGTGGACCACCTTTCCCTAGTCTATAGCCTTGGTAATGGTCTCAAAGAAGTACACCAGGTTTAGGAGGCATGATCTGCATTTAACAAAGCCGAACTGGGTAGGGTCCAGTGTTTGGAGGTTTTCAGTGTCTCTGTTAATGAGATCCATGATGATGCACTCCATAGCTTTGCAGACCAAGCTAGTCAGGCTTATAGGGCGATAGTTCCCGGGGTCCGTTGTGGCTTCACCTTTGTGGAGTGGAATAACCGTTACTGTGCACCACTCTGTGGGCATGTAGCCTGTGGAGAGGCTGAGTTAAAACAGTGTGTTTAGGTGAGAGGTAAGTTCATCTTTGAGCTCATGTAGGATGCAGCCTGGGACCCAGTCCGGTCCCATTGATGCTGTGTTTTTGGCTTTGGAGAGGGCTATTTTAACCTGAGTGTCTGTGATTTCAGGGGCACTACATTCTTCTGGTATAGTTATGGGCCCTTTTGGGGGTTAAGTTTGCACTAAACCTGTCTGCCAGGATGTTGGCTATATTGGTCGGTTCAGTGTATTTTGTGCCATTCTGCACCAACTCCAAGCAGATCTGAAAATTGCCACTTAGATTCTTGACATAGCTAAAGAATGCCTTCTGGTTATCTTTGGAGTCCATGGCAATTTTTCTTTTGAAGCTAGCATTGGATGATTTTATGAGGGAACGTAGTTTCTTGCTGATACTGATCGTGGATGTCTTCCCTTCTTGGGATTTTACTCTTTTCTGTACTAGTTTCCTCCTCCTATTGCATAGCTTGTTTATGGCAGGGGTCCACCAGACTGGTTTCCTTTTCTTGGAGGAGTGAGTCTAGGTTTTGTTTGGGATAGCACAATCCATGCATTCTTGTAGGTGCCTGAAGAGTGCATTAGTAAATGATTTTGCAGCTTGGACAGCGTTATCCTTTAGCATGGGGGCTTTGAAACTTCTCACCTCAGTCTTAAGTAATGAGAAGTTTGCTTTTGAAAAATTTTTCACGGTGGTTTCTTTGACCGGGGGTGGTGGCGGAATGTGGATATTCAGAGTGATTAGTTTATGGTCAGATCTAACCAGCGAGGGGTTGACCTCCGGTGTGGAACACTGGTCACCCATGTTGGTGATGACCAGGTCCAATATGTTGTCACCTCTGGTGAGGGTGTTAACCAGTTGATCCAGGGCGTTTGAGTTTATAAATTCTAGGAAATGTTGGGCAAGGGAGTTTGTACTTGAGTAGTTCTCCCAGTTAATGTTTAGGTAATTGAAATCACCCAATATCAGGGTGTTTGGTAGGACCTTTATGTTTCCCAGTGTTTCCAGAAATGCAGAGTGGGGGTCCTGGGACATGGTTGGTGATCTGTAGCAAGCTATAATTTGAATAGCAGTTTTGCCTGTTGTTAGTTGCACGTGGATGATCTCTGAAGCATCGTGCCGTGCCACTAACCTGGAGGTGTGGGTATCCTTGATGAATATGGAAACTCCCCCACCTTTTGTATTTTGGTCCGAGTTTTGTGGCCGAAATGTATGGTATGAGTTGTAGCTTGGTAGTGCTGGGGTGCTCTCTGGAGCCTTAAACCAGGTTTCTGTTACTGCACATATATCGATTTTTTCCATACTGTGGAGTGCTTCGAGTGCATGCATTTTGAGGTTTAGACTTCTGGCATTGAGTAGCATTACCCTCAGTTTTTTGTTACTTGTGCTATTTACGGCAGTGGGTTTGTCTTTTGAGCCTTGCCTAAAAAAGGCACTATGGGGGTGGCAAGAGCCTTGGCCAGTATTCGAAAGCCTAAGGGTGACAGGTGCAAGCCATCTCTAGCGAAGCAGCGTGGCTTGTCGAGCATGTCATCCCAGGCTGACAAACACTGGAGCCCCTTTGAATGACACCAGAAGCTTAGCAAATTGTTGAAATTGATATTTTTTTCTCTATACCGTGGTATCATTCTTGGTGAGGGCAGGATACTACTCAGGGTCCAGGGTCATACCGGCCTGGGCTACATGATCAGAGAGCTCCTCCATGTCTCTCTTCGTGTAGTCCAGGGAGGTACGGCTCAGGTCATTCACACCAACATGGACAATGACAGAGTCATATTTGTACTTGTTCTGGAGTGATCCGAGTGCTTGTGTTATGTGGTGGATCCTGGCACCTGACAGGCAGCTAACAGTAACCTTCTCCTTGTTCAGCCTAGTGAGTGGGACGTCAGTGTGACTGACTATAGAGTCACCTATTACTAGTGTGTTGGGTATATTATTTTACCTTAAGGGCTGTGATTGTGTGGCACACTGGTTTTGTGAGGTATGTGTTTCATGGTTTGTGCTGCGGGGTGGAGGTTGCTTGGATGTCTGCTTTGGAGGTCTCTGTTGCTTCTGCAGATTTTTATTTAGAGACTCAGAGAATGTTTTTGTGTATTTATGTGTGTTTTTAGCCAGTGCTGGTTACATAGGTCTATGTGAGACTGGTGGTGTGATACAAGTAATTCCCTTCTCCTCTTGACTGACTGGTCCAGTCTTGGGTTGAGAGAGCTTAGCCTCCAGTTTGGCTGTATAATTGCATCTCTCGCATGTATTAGTGTTTGGTGGAAGGAGGAGAGGGTTGTCTGTGTACATGAGGCAACTGTAACATTGCCTCAAAATGCCCAGATTCACCAGTTGGACCAGAGAGTACACCTGAAACTTCCCTTTGGACATGCCTGGATAGGTACAGTGAACTGTTTTTACTGACTGGCTGGTAAGATCGAATAGAGCGCCTTGTCCTTCTCTACAGTATGGGGGGGGGGGGGTCTAGTGCTATGGTTTATTAGTGCTTGCTATGAGTTTTGAGCAAGTGCCGGTGAATGGTTTGAGTGCTTAAGTTGAAAGTTTGTCTAGTTCAAGGGAAAAATTGAAGAGTAGACATTGTGGAACCGGGAATAAGTTATAACCTAGCTGCCCGGCGCGCAAAACCATGCAAATGCAGGTTTTATAGAAGGGAAATAAAAGAGATAGAAATTAGCCCAAAATGGCCAATAAACTACTAATTTCTGGGCTGAAACCACTCCTCCAGGGACAGATAGGCTGCTCAAAGCTCCATCTCTCACAGTGAACAGAGAAACTTCCTTCTATCCAGGTAACGTATGGGCAAACACAGAAACATGTAACTCGGCCCTGAATTCAGCACTAACCTGAAAACTGGACTATATTAACTTAGAAAGGCGGGAAAACAAGTATGTATGTATGTATGTATGTATATATATATATATATATATATATATATATATATATATATATATATATATATATATATATATCCCCCCCCCCCAGAAAATAAAGCAGATACAATCAAAAAACACTTTAAATGCACAGAAATGGCTATCACATGAGTATGTAGCCTACAACAGTTAAACAGGTAATTTAAACACAAAAATGACTTTGTTAAAGTTGTTGTGTCTTTCGGCTTTTCCTGGTTACGGGTCGCCACAGCGGAGCTCTGGTGCAGGCAGTAAAATAAGTACAATATGTAGCTGAAACAAGCTTTTTAAATCAAAGAAACTCTAGAAAATCTGTGTTTTAGGCAGAATTAGCGAAAGGCAGCAACAAAATGCAGAAAAATGATACTTAATCACTTCAGTGTCTCTCTTTTGTCTCTCTGATGGTGTAGAACTCTGCATGGCACCAGGCATAAGCTTGCTGAGATGTATACCATGTGCTCATGTTTCCTCCCAGATAAAATATTTACAGTAAGTCAATTTGTACACCAAACAACCTGTAGGGTAGGTGTTTTTGTGTGTGTGCATGCATCTGTATGCTGCAATAAACTGGTATCTTAGCCAGAACAAATTTCTCTGGTATAAAGCATATGAATGCCAGCACAGGGTCTGACTTGCCCACAAACTGGAAATGGAGAAAGCAGGTATCAGAATGAATAAACTCAGAATTTCCACCAGTCTATTATTTTTTTGCTATTTCTCTATCAGTCATTCACTACTACTATCTTTAAGCAAGCTGCATCAGTGTTATATATATATATATATATATATATATATATATATATGTAGACACACACAAAGACCTATTGCTACCACCACTGTAAAACAGTTTTTTGCAGTGTACAAAACAGAATAAAATAAAATAAAAACATACAAATGAAATTGAGAGTCAAAGTGCATTTAATAGTGAACCTCAAAATTAGATGGCAACTGAGGCCCACAAGGTAATTTGCTCTGCCATTCACTAAGTGAGGCAAGCAAACTACTTTAGCTCTGGGGAAAAATCAATGTTTCCTCAGCAATACTTAGTGCAGCATTTTACCCTTACAAATCAGTTGTCATAAAACTCAGAGAATGAGAGTCTTAAAAATTATTCCCTTTCCAGAATTAAATACATTTACCTTATTGCAGAACTTCCCCAAGCTCCATGCTTGTCTCTAAGAACATTAATAATTTTCTGTATGAGCTGAGTTGCTGTTACATGGTCTCGATATCTAGCTGCACGTATCAAGTGATCACACATCTTCTCTTCTTCACGTTTCTCGGCAGAATACTGTGCACACTGAGACTGTCAAAATGAAGAAAAGTAATTTTTGATAACCCTGTGACAATTTCATCAGAATAAATAATTACTTAAATCTGAGCACCATCATAAGGAGAAGTAGTACAAACCACTACCAAGAAACAAGGCTTACTGTGGGAAAAACACACACACACTAAATATGTATGCACACATAAAGACTCATTGTATAAGTCAGGATCTACATTGATTTTTTTGTCTACCAGGAAAGTCCGACTGGGCTGACAGCACATTTTCAGCTGAGGCCCTGTGAGTAAAGCTCCACATCGGTTACATGGCAAACAAGACAAGACAATACAAAAACAATACAACACAGCGATAGTAAATGAATAGCAATGCAATTACATACAATAGTACTTAATTGATTACATGAATCCGAGACGAACATTTTAGGATTACAATAATGTCAGTAGAATTATATGTTTCAGTGTTAAAGTGAAAGATGGGAAATGAGGGTTAAAAACAGATTCAAGTATAAAGAAGAGCTTCAGAGAAAAAGGGAGCTGGGAAGGAAGGAGATATGGGTGGGACAAAAAAAAGTATCCAGAGGTGAAACTGTTTAGTAAATAAGTGAGTGAAAATAAGAAGGACCAAAAAGAAAATCTGTGGGGTGACCTGAAGAGGGCTGTGCACAAGAGATGCCCTCGCAATGTGACAGATTTGGAGCACTTTTGCAAGGAGTGGGCAAATATTGCCAAGACAGGATGTGCCATGCTGATAGACTCCTACCCAAGTGTAATTAAATCAAGATGGACACCCTACCAGTTCCTCGTAGGGTCCAAGATGGACACCCTACCAGTTCCTCGTAGTGTCCAAGATGGACACCCTACCAGTTCCTCTGAGTTGTTTCAAATGTCATTAAAACAGTGCTGTCCTTGTTTATAGAGGTTGTTTGTAGACAGCCAATTCCATATGATTTAAAGTATTCTTGCACAGCCAATGTGATACTCTAAGTTCTGGCACCTGAATACATAAGGTCATCTGCATAAAGAATACCATTTAGTTGGGGAAAGTACCAGAAAAGATTGCTGATGTACAAAGACTGACCCTTGAGGGACAGCCTTGGTAATATTACATATAAGAAGGCATCAGCACCTCCACATAACCCTGAGTGATCTGAAACAATAGTGAGACTTCATTGAGAAATTAGAGGCAGCTAACTAGAAAGGCTCACCCAGACTCTGCTACACTTAGCTTTGAGGGAAAGGTTAGTTTGCTTTTTATTTGTTGTATTTTGTAGTACTTTACTGCCTTTTTCTATTTTGAATACTGTGATTTGTTTTCTTTACCTTGTGTTTTACTTGTATTCTGCTTTTAACTTCATATTAAAACTTGAAAAGAGACCACAGCTCTGTCTCTTGCGTGTCAGGCAGAAATTTTTTCACCCACCAGGTTACTGTTGTGTTCTTAAACACCACTGTCTTTCTAGTTGCCTGCCACTTATGTTAATTTGACCATATATTTCATTTCCACTCTGCTTTTACTGGCTTGTGTGAATAAATGCAAAATTATCATTTTGTGAAATCACTCCCCTTCAGCTATTTAAATTTATTGGCCATCCTACTGTATTCCATAGTAACATAATTCAAAAGTGACCACCCCCTTTCAATCTTGCTGTTTTAAAAATAGTGACTCTCCACTAAAACTTTACTAAGTTACCTACTTTCACATCTAACTCCTCTAGTGCACTCTGCAGTGTTTAGGATAAACTATTTTTTTTTCATCTTACCTTTAAGCAT
The DNA here is from genome assembly GCF_019279795.1 of Protopterus annectens. Lineage (NCBI taxonomy): Eukaryota > Metazoa > Chordata > Ceratodontiformes > Protopteridae > Protopterus > Protopterus annectens. The sequence continues at coordinate 84,662,598 of NC_056729.1, read as the reverse complement.
CCCTGTGACTAGCACTTGCTCTAAAACCTGCTGGAAAGCACTAGGAAGCCGTAAACTGATAAGCGAGAAATTAATAGTAGGCACTAAACAGCCTATAATTACAAAGTACCTGGATAAGGTAAGGTAAAACAGCCGTTGTACTTTACAAAAAAAAACACCAGACCAGGCATGTCCAAGGGTCAGCTTCCGTTGATTTCTCCTGTCCACCTGGTGAATCTGGGCATACTGGGGCAATGCAGCAATTGCCTCATGTACACAGACAACCCTCTCCTCCTACCACCCAACAACTACAACCTGCAAGAGATGCACTTACATAGCCAAACTGGAAGCAACGATCTCTTCACCAAAGATTGTGCTAGACAGTCAAGAGGAGAAGGTTAACACCCCCATTACACCTCAAACAACACATAGCCCTTCTAAATCCACACCACCAACACCCTCACATAGCAACACTAAACCCTCATATGTGGAGGCCCTTAACAGTAACCTACCCAAGCAACAAGGACCTCCGAAGCTGAAACGTAAACAAACACCAATCACAACCAAAGTGTCACATAGCTCACACCAGTTTGCCATCCAACAACAGCCCCTAAGGAAAGACAATGTACCCAACACTTTAGTTATAGGTGACTCTATAGTCAGGCACACTGATGTCCCACTCACCAGGCTGAACAAGGAGAAAATTGCAGTCAGCTGCCTGTCGGGTGCCAGGATCCGCCACATAACACATGACCTCAAGTCAATCCACAACAAGTACAAATATGACTCTGTCATTGTCAATGTTGGGAGTGAATGACTTGAGACGTACCTCCCTGGACTACATGATAAGAGACATGGAAGAGCTCTCGGATCATGTGGGCCAGGCAGGTATGACCCTAGCCCTGAGTAGCATCCTGCCTTCGCCCAGAATGATACCACAGTACAAGGACACAATGAGTGACTTCAACAATTGGCTAAGCTTCTGGTGTCATTCAAAGGGGATCCAGTATCTGTCTGCCAGGGATGACATGATCGATAGATCATGATGCTTTGCCAGAGATGGTCTGCACCTGTCGCCCCTGGGATTCAGGTTACTGGCTACAGCTCTTGCCACCACTATAGTACCTTTTTTAGGAAAAGTTCAAAGGACAAAACCACCACCATAACAGGTACAAGCATGCAAAATCTGAAGGTAATGCTACTCAATGCTAGAAGTCTAAACCTCAAAATGCACTCTCGCGAGGCACTCCTAAAAATGGAGAACATCGATATCTGTGCAGTAACTGAGACCTGGTTCAAGGCTCCAGAGCACCACTGCAATACCAGGCTACAACTCTTACCACACTTTTTGGCCACTAAACCAGGACCGAAACACTAAAGGTGGAGGAGTGTCCATATTCACCAAGGATATTCACACCACCAGGCTAGTTGCCCAACACAATGTGTCTGAAATTTTACAGATGCAACTAACACTAGGTAAGACTGCAATCCAAATTTTAGCTTGCTACAGATCCCCCACCATGCCCCAAGATTCTCATTACACCTTTCTAAACATACTGGAAAATATTAAGATACAACCAAACACCCTAATACTGGGTGATTTCAACTACCCCTGCCATTAACTGGGAAAACTACTCATGTACCAACACCTTTGCCCAATGGTTCTTGGAATTTATAAATTCCAATGTCCTGGATCAACTAATCCATACTCCCACCAGGGGCTCCAATATCCTAGACCTGGTCATTACCAACATGGGAAATTGATGCTCCACACCTATGGTCACCCCCTCATTGGCTGGGTCTGATCATAAACTAATCACCCTTGACAGCCACATCCCTCCCCCAGTAAGGAAACCTCCGTAAATAAACTTCTCCAAAGCCAACTTCATGCTACTCAAGTCAGAAGTGACAAACTTCATGACACCCATGCAGCCGGGACCTGAAAGTTCAAGTGCTGAATCCTTCACTAAGGCACTGTATGAGCACATCCACTCATGCATGAATCGTGCCATCCTAAATAGAACCAAGAAGCTCTCCTCCAAAAAAATGAAGCCAATCTGGTGGTCCCCTGCCATAAACAAACTTTACAACAAAAGAAGAAACTGTTGCAGAAAAGAGTTAAATTCCAGGATGCAAAAAACTCCCTTACCAGCCTCAGTAAGAAGCAGAGATCCCTCATAAAATCCTACAAAGCTAGTTACGAAAATAAAATTGCCAAAGACAACCACAATGCATTCTATAGCTATGTCAAGAATGTAAATGGCAATGCTCAGATCTGCTCTGATCTACAACTGAATGGCATTAAAAATATACTGATCTCAAGGATATTGCCATTATCTTGGCAGATCGATTCAGTGCCAACTTCACCCCCCTCTCGCCTCCTAAAGGGCCCATCTCAATACCGATAGATTGCCTAATTCTGGTAATAACGGCCACACAGGTAAAAACTGCACCCTCCAAAGCTAAGAATACAGCATCCATGGGACAAGATGACATCCCGGGCTGTGTACTACATGAGCTACAAAATGAACTAGCACCTCACCTAAGTGTCATGTTTAATCATAGCCTCACCTCAGGCTTCATATCCACTGAGTGGTGCACAGCTAGTTATCCCACTCCACAAAGGGGGATCCACCTTGGATCCTGGGAACTACCGCCCCATCAGTCTGACGAGCCTGATCTGCAAGGCCATGGAACGTATTGTCATGGAACTTATAAACAAAGACATTGGCAACCTTCAAACACTGGACCCCACCCAGTTTGGGTTCACAAAGGGCCGATCTTGTCTCCTGAACCTGACTGACTTCTTTGAATCAGTCTCCAGAGCTGTCAATGAGGGTAAGGCAGTCCACACAGCCTATCTGGACCTCGCCAAAGCCATTGACAACATCCCCCACTTTGGAATCATAGATAAACTTACTAAGCTGTTGCATTAATCCCTACATCACTCGATGGGTTGCCAACTGGCTTACTGACAGAATCCATATTGTAAGAGTAGCCGACTCCAAATCCAGCTCCAGACAAGTGACAAGTGGAGTACCTCAGGGTTCAGTCCTGGGACCGCTCTTGTTTGGCATCTACTTCTCTGACATACAGGCCAACACTAAGGGACTCTGGCTAACAAAGTTCACAGATGACTGCACACTGGGAGCCATTACTGAATCCCCAAATGATGCCAATATTCTACAAAAGGGCCTTACAGAAACAGGTGCTTGGTGCCAGAGCCATGGGCTCAAGCTCAATGCCAAGAAATGTATAGTTATCCACCACTTTGGGGAAAAACATGTACCCATGAATTACCACACATAGGTGGCAGTACACTAAACACCGAAAGTGTGATAAGAGACTTAGGGACACAGGTGGACAGAGGCCTCACTTTCGATAACCACATCGCCACAACAGTCAGGAAATCCTTCTATGTGGCACACCTCATCACTAAAGGCTTTGCATCCAGAAAAAAAGGAAGTCATTGTCCCCCTGTACTCATCCCTCATTAGACCCATTATAGAATACAATACCCCGCATGTTATGTACCTCACAAGACATCTGCAACAACTGGAAAGGCCACAGAAATACCTCACTAAAAGAATCACAGGCCTAAAGCACATGCCCTATGCTGACCCTCTAAAAAAAAACTCCAGCTATACTCGCGCATATAGTCTACTCAGAGATGATCTTTGCTTAACATACAAGGCCATGTCAAACCCAGAGCTGTTGGACAGGCTACACAAAGAAATCCCAATTCCTCAGAGCCACACACTCCAGGGATCTAAACCTTGTAATCACAATGAACAAATCATGCTGGAGGGAATAGGTTCCTGATCCAGAGACTCCCCAGACTCTGGAATAGACCGCCCATACATGTCAAGCAGAGCGCCTTTTTGGCCCTCTTCAAAAGGAACCTTGACAATTGGATGGGAGATAGGAAATTCACATCAGCTGCCCTGCTAGACAGGGGTGCAGAGAAGTAAATATTGTGGGAAGAAATAGCCAGGGAATTGTTATGGCTAGGCTTGTACAGGCCCTAGGGCCGATAGCCTAGTAGCAACCTATGAACCTATGTTGAGCGGTAATGAGTAATCAACAGTTTTAAATGCATTCAAGAGCCAAAAACACTGAGTTCTGATTATGGCTCAAACACTGCACCAGTAAGTGGGATACTGCCCGTTTTACTACACATAGTTAGGAAAAGTGTGTATAAGGCTGTCATCATACTATAACTGAGGTGGAAGCCATACTGAGTGTTGGTCAAGATATCATATTTCTTAATGTATTCTAGTAACTGCTCATACAATATTTTAGCTAAAGGTCATACGTTGGGAACTGATCTACAGTGTGAAGCATTTGTGGGAATGTAAGAATGTTCAAAATCTTTTTTTTAATGTTCAAAAATTTCTTGATTATTTTATTTATTTTTCACAGAAAGGACCTTGGCCTTGCTCAGAAGTGACTTGCCATGGTGAGAACAACTGTAAATAAAAGCAAGATACAACTATTTGAAAATTCTCTGTTCTAACACGGATTGTTCCCTTTTTAATACTTTCATAGAAAATAAACCACCGATCTGAACATCAGAAAGTTTCAGTCCTGTTGATACAGTATCTAAGTTGCCTATGGACATTCAGAGCATGCAGGATCCTTTCTCCCTTATTTTTGGATCTGGAAAAAGGACAGGGAGATGAATACGATCGACTCAAAGTAACTTCTGAAACAACTTTAGGTGTAAATGAAGGATTTGTTCTCAAAGATACTCCATCCTTACGAAAAATGAAATAAGACTGACTCGCCATAACAGCTTGTAACTCAGATACTCCTCCTGTATAGGTCAGAGAATGAGTAACACTGTTTTCCAAATTAAGAACTTCAGCTCAGCTTGATGACCTGGTTCAAATGGAAAAAAAATTCAAGTTTTTCTAGAACAAAACTGAGATCCCAAAAGGGAACCACCAGCTTTCTAGATGAATGGATATGCAGAATCCCTTTTAAAAACTGGTTCATTTGAGGCTAGGTAGAAGGGAGATCTATGGGCAGATAAATACAGCCAGCACAGATGCGAATCTTGACAGAAGAGCAAGAAAGGCTAGAACAGCTCTCAAAAATATAACAGAATCAGAGGAAACTGGCTTTAAATAGATTCTGGTTTAGTGTGGCACCAAGCAGAACATTATTTCCACTTACTCATGTATGATTTTCTTATAGCAGTTTTCATAGCCATCTTTAATACCTGTTGTACACCATCAGAAAGTAGATGACTAAAAGGTATGAAAAATATATCATCCAGGTAGCTGAAGAAGTTGAAGGTTGGGGTGTATCAAACAACAAGCTGATTGTTCCAAAAGAACAGGGAGGATCGGGGTTACCCAATTTGAAGGGGTACTTCAGAGCTGCACAGTTAAGGCTCCTATACACAGCACAAGCAGAAAACTATAATTCAAAGTGGAAAGGGATGATGTTGAAACAGTGGGAAGCTCAAGAAACAAGGAGAAACTGGGATTTTGGGTGCAGGCCTTTAAGGAGAATAACAATCATACAGAATATTATGGGCAACTGCTGTAGTTAGCATTGTCTCACAGCTAGAGGTTCTCCGGGTTGACTCTTGGCTGGGGTGCCTTCTGTGCAGAGTCTGCATGTCCTGCCTGTGGTCGCGCGGGTTTCCTCTGAGTGCTCCGGTTTCCTCTCACATTCTAGTGTAAGTGGACTGGACACACTAAATTGGCTGTAGGTGCAAGTGCATGTGAGTGAGTGGTATGGATGAACTACTGTGGCAGGGCTAGCCACCAGGCAGTGTAAACCTTGGCTCGAGATGATTGGCACTGTTGGAGTGACACCCCAACCTCATGTGCAAAATGGGAAAAAGGGGTTGAGAATGGACGGATACAGAATATTACATCCATAAAGTAGCAGACAGTATTCTAAGAACTAAGCCAACACGGGACTGGAGAACGGAGATTCTGCCGATAAGGATCACTGCAATTAGGGACAGACAATCGGCAAGAGGGGTTGGAATTTATTGGAAAAAACTGGCAAAGGAACTAAGGTATTAGGAGCAAATAACTAGAGGGAAAGATGATAGAATGGGAAGATGCCAAGAATTTATTTGAACTGCAGGTTAGAGATTATCTTCCCTATAAAGGATTGATATCAGAGTATAGGCAAACAGAAATAAATAGGGGTGTCAAACGAAAGAGCAGCACTGCTAGAGTTTTTAGCAGACTCTAGAACAGAAGCTGACATTAAAAAAGGAATAATTTGTAGAGCATATGAAATATTGCATGATAACTATAAAAATCAATCAGAAGAGGTTAGAAAGGATTGGGAAGAGAGAGTGGATCAGTAATTCACAAAGAAACAATGGAAGGATATATGCAAGTCTCCCAAGCATGCAACAAAATCTAGAAGGTTTAGGATTTTTGCTTGGAAATGTTTACATACATATTTTTATATCCCAAGTAGACTAGAGAATTTTTCCTCAGGTAGACAGCAAATGTTGGAGGTGTGACGGGGAAGAAAGAGGTAACTGGGAACATATTTTCTGGGAGTGCAGTGAGTTGGTGGACTTTAAGGATTCCTTGTGGGATGCACTGTTGGAGATGCTGGGTGGGCAGATTGGTATGAGGAGGGAGATGATTTTTCTGAGCTATGATACAGAATTGGAATTGCCTAGACATGGTAAGGCCTTGCTTTCTCTAATTATGGAGGCTGTCAAAAAAGCAATTACTAGAAAATTACTTTTTCCTTTTTGAGTCTTTATGGACAGATTCAGGCCAACAAAGCCAGTGCACAGTTAGTGGCAATTGGCATTGTTGGCCTGCATCTGTCCATAGACTCAAAAAGGAAAATGTCATGGACATTCAGAAGCCATATAGCTGAAACACTTGATGTCCTTAAGAGTCATTTGCATATATCCCATGGGCCTCTATTAAAGGAGGTTTGAGGTATCACACAATGAAAACTTTAGCTAGGCTAGGTTTTTCGTGCAGTTTTTACTTTAAGCATAAGGTCATTACTTGTAAGAGATCTTCTAGAATCAGTAATAAAAACTTTAGCTATTGAACAGCAGACTTTTAGTTTAGCTGTTACCTTCTTAACTATCTAACCACAGTCGTAAATATTTGCATTGTGGTAGTTTTTCCAATTAGGTTTCCAAATGTGTCACAGAGATTAACATTATCAGCTGGTGTTTAGATTTTTATTGGTTCCAAGAAGCATGTAAATGGTTTTGTTAGTATTTCTTGACAACCCATTACTGCTGAATTCCCAGAGCAGATTAAAATCTTCCCTCAGTTGTGTCCATATTCTTGTGTGGGACCTGATCGTAGAATAAAAGACACCACAGCATTCAAGGTTAAAAAAACAGAAATAGAGAAAGTCAGGCTGTTTATAAGCCAGAACAGAACTGAGACCTGCACAAAAGCTTTAAGGACCACATGCTATGATGGTTTCAGGGTTGGAAAGTTGCTTACCAGATAGTACTCTGAAAAAGTTCTAAGTTAAGTTAAATAGTTCAGTCCATTTTAAGACATTGTCAGCAAGGTCTATCAGGGTACAATCTGTGGAGAAGTTATGAACGAAACTAAATGTCATTTGAAGATCTATGAAAAGACCAGCTGACATTATTCCTTCTATATTGCTGCATATTTCCTCTACAGTAGCACAGACTACAGAGTACTGTGACCTTTATTGAAGCCATGTTGTGAATCAGTCAAGTGTTTGTTTTTTCCTTTTTTTTTTTAAAATGTGTTTAGGTATCTGAGTGTAGACTTTTTCCAAATACTTGTGCAGCTGGCCAAAGACATGTAACTGCTTAAAATAAGCTGGAGAGGACTGTTTGGAGGCTTTAGGTATTGTGATAATGAGAATATGTCTGAACTTGTCAGGGAGGATTCCTGTGCTTAGACACAAGTTAAATATATGCCAAGAGTGCCTATGAAATTACAGATGCTGCCATCCATACCACAGAGATATGTACTGAATGGGGATTCAGATTACTCTTCTGGAATAGTTTTTCCAAGTGTTTCTGCTTTGTCTTAGCTGAAGTCTCTCTGAAGCAGAAACCAGAGTAGATACCTACAGGCAAGAGGTAAGCATTTATGCTTTGAGGAGTACATTAAATTAGAAAGAATCCAGTGGTGTTCACAGTGATGCTGTAAACAGCTTCACAGGCACATTGCATTATTGCCTTACTAAGCGAGGAGTGAAATGATGTGCCTAGATTTACATTGCCCTTTGTTCTTAGGCAAATACAAGGCTAGCTTCCCTTGTGGACCATTTTAAGCCCAGCCAATTTCCATTTTGTTTGTTTAGAGATTGGCTTAGCCATCCCATGGTCGATCATATACATTATCCCTAATGAGAATAAATGAAATCATACCATAGACAATTTTAGGAGACCCAGGCATGGGATAAAGCACTTAAGAGTTACTTATGTGTATTAGTAACCGAGGGCAGTCCTAGGGAAATTTTTTTGTTCCCCATCCACAGATCCAAATTGGGCTTGAATATGGACAGAGATGAACTCTGCTCAATGTGGATGGGATGGCTGTTCCAGAACAGCAGTATCCTCTGCGAGATACACATGTTCCTCCAAATTGTTCCGTTGATGTTGCAGAAGAGGTTTAGACTCCTAGACGGAGTACTTCTGATGCCACTGTTCTTGCTGATGCGCAGTAAATCCATAAGTACTTGGTCAGAGGATGCCTTTTATGTCAGAGGATCCAGAGTATAGTGACAGGGTTTTGAATCGGTCCATGTTTAGGCCTTGTATCCTTTTAGTATGGTATCTCAATTGGCAATGTAGTTGTCGCATGTGTCTGGACAGATACAAGCTAAAGGGGGGCATTATATTCAATGACTGGCCTAATGAGGGCTGATTAAAAGAGGACAATGACATCACTAGATCTAGACACAATCCCAATTGTTTATAAGTTGTGCAATTCAGAAGGGCCTTCTTAAAAAAATGGATACAAGTTGGTCAAAACTTAGGTCACTGTCCAAACAACTCTCAAAATGCCAAACAATTGGATCAACACTTGGGGGCATATTGTCAATGTGGTAGTTCCATGTGGAAGACGACTTCCCAAAGGATATAATAATGCATTTTTGGAATCAAGTTTCAGTCCATGATTTTGGCACTAGTTATTTATTTGGGACAAACCTTCCTGCAGGATGGCCAAGTCATTTGTGGATCCAGTGACTGCTTCTAGCATGCAGTTATCTGCAAACTTAGTCAGACACAGCCCTTTCGTATTGGTATCTGCTCTTCTGAAGTAAAGGCCAAACAAGAGGGGTTCCAGCACAGAACTCTGGGAGATACCACTGGTGACTGGTCTCTGTGGAGATAACTTTCCCCATTTTGATTTCCTGCATCTTCTTTATGAGCCAGTTGGCAATCCAGCAGGTGACAGAGTGGTTTATTCCCATCTTATTAAGCTCTTCTACTATGCCTGAGTAGGGAATTGTGACAAAAGCTTTGGTCAGGTTGAGGTTTGCAGTGTGTATTGTTTTGCCTTCATCCATTGCTTTGGAGACCTTTCAAAAAAATCCATCAGGTTGTGTAAGCATGACCTGCCCTAGATAAATCCGAAAAGAGACAGGTTCAGTGTTTGGAGGTTCCCTATGTCATGCTTGATTAGTTCCATTAAGTCTTCCCTTTGCTTGCACAAGAGGCTGCTCAGACTTGTGGATCTAAATGCCTGGGTCTGTGGAAGGTCCTTCCTTATTAGGTTGTAATGCAAATATGAATTACTCACTTCTTAGGTAGTATCATTTTTAAGCAACAGGTTTTTCTAAGAGTAAAAAAATTGTTTGCCAAGTATGCCAAGACTTAATTTCATATGTGATACAAGGTCAGGTCTTGCCTCTTATTCTTTGTCTTGTGACATGAAGTGTTTATCAATGATGGGGTTAATTAAACTGTAGAATGTGTCTAATGCTTTTGTTCTTGTGTATAGAGTACAGACCAGTCAACAGCTTTTAGGTAATTAATGATGCAATTTCCTTTGTTTCAGAAGGGCTTAGTGCAATTTAGTGGCAGCCCCCCCCCCATTTTCAAAGGAAATGATGGAAAGTAAGGGGATATAGTTGCTGACTGAATACTGCAATGTTTTAATGTGTGTGCAGATTATGTCTAATAGAGTGTACCTTTTTGTTTTGGAATTAGGTCTGGTACCTGGGTTTACCATTTTGTAAGACTGTTAAAAAGAGACAGGAGATTAGTAATTTTGGATTTTGACGGGGACCAAGTAAGTTGTTCTATTATTATAAAAATGTTACCTTTGGTGTTTGCTTTACTAAAGCCTTGTACTCTCCTTTTTTTTGGCTCCTGGTCAAGTCTTTGGGGGTATACACAATGCCAGCATGCTTTGTATGATGTTCTAACAACAGGTTAGCAACAATTCAATCTGGGCTACTATCTTTCTAAGAAGTACTGTAGTGGTAATGTAGTAATTGATGTAGTATGTTATTTTTTATCAATAAAAAAAACAACAGTTTTGTATCCAGGCTTATTCTTTCAAAATCCAGGTAAAATTATCCTGTATAGACAAGAAAAGCCAAGTATTAGTCTTTAGACTGATTCTTAAATGTCCAGGATATGAGGATCAAGGTCTATGATGCAGGCTTCCAGTTCATCTGAGTTACGTCCGATAGTGCAATGGTAAGAGAAGTTTTAAGCCTTTTACAGGCTTGATGCTTTATTGGGACAATTTGAGCTTGTTAGAGATTACTATCTGGGCCATGGTTGGGACTATTATCCTCCTGCTGTTGCTATTCTAACGGCAGAGAGACACAGCAATGTTAATACTTGTTTGAGAGCTTTGAAGTTGTGGCTCTTAGGTAGTTTTGCTGAGGTAAAAGATGGACATAATTTAAATTATACTCTGCATGAAGATGTGGCAGTAGCAGCTATGATCTTGATGTTTGTGACACACATGGACTGAGGTTGGTAAAGGAAATTAATTTAAAGTTGATGCATTGTTTTATAATGGTCAGTGAGGTATGGTATAAAAAGTAACATTAGCAGTGTTATTGGTGAATTCAGACAATATCTGAATTAGGAATAGTTATCTTCTATGTTTGAAGGTCATGATGTTATTTAGAGTATGAGGGTGTAGAAAGAATTTCAACCTTGGCACTGTTAAAGTTATTAGCATATTTGTTGTTTATATCAGAGTAGGAATGTTGATTTATGTGGGATGGGACAGTGAACACAGTGTAATATTTCTATGTCTAGTGTGATGGTAATCTAGTTACAGTAAACTGGAGCATGAAAAGTGCTTATAGGGTATGCAATGAATGTTACAGTATTGGCAAAGATTTTTTTTTGTTTTGTTTTTTTACTTTTCTTTAGACCGCAATTTAAATGTATTGCTCATCTTGACGGCAGCAGAATTACAGTTGCTTTAACTGGATTACATCCTGCAGGGAAGCATGTAAAAGTGGCAGTGTTTATCGGTACAGAGGAAAGGCTTATTATTGGGTGTACATTTTACAGGAGGAGGATTCATTACTGTAAGTGTAGGCAGGAATGGCCTTAGGTCAGCTGGTGCCCTAGGCAAAAGGGCTCCACGGCACCCCCCACCACACCACCCGGTGGCCCATCCTGGTCTACCTACACCAAACATATACTGGAAAAGCACCCCTTCTAGAGTGGCGCCCTAGGCGGCTGCCTAGTTGGCCTATGCCTAAGGCTGGCTATGAGTGTAAGTGTGATGACAATCTGTGGGGTGACCTCAAGAGGGCTGTGCACAAGAGTGTGATGACAGTGAAGCTGGCCACACCTCTGACATCATGGGAGTCCGTCTATGCATCTTCAGAACACTTTACTTGGGCAGAGTAGCTTCTAAAAGGCAAAACTCTCCATTAACTGACTGGCCCTTAAGGAACAATAATGGTTTCACTAAGATAAAGTGGACAAAAAAAAACAGAGACACCAGCTGCAGATAACTGAAGGGTATACAAAGAACAGTACACCTCCACCACAGGCACTTAACAGGGAGTTTGCACACAACACAAGTAAAAGGCTGTTATAAGATAACCCAGTGTAATCCAAAGTATGTTGTAAAACACAGACACGGAAGTGCAAAAACACACTATCATGTCCAATGACATCATCTATGTGCAGTAGCAGAATAAAGAAATTATACTGTGGTGAGTCATTATTCAGAACCTAAACACCAATGTTTTAGTTGAAGTCACTGTGGTCCAGGATGGATGAAAACTTCTTGCTTCCTCTGGAGCAAGGAAGAGGAAAAAATGAAATCTCTGCAGATTACTCAAGTGTAAAAACAGGCTCTATGTTTATTTTAATCAATATCATCAGGAATTGCTCCAGTAGCTCTGCACAGACTACCTGATCCCTCAGCAGACACCTTTCTGAAGTAGATTTTACCAGCTCTGAGGTGTGGTGGCACTCAAACCATTTCTAGAACACGCTGGCCTGTTTTTCCAGCCTGAGGCAATCCTATCTGGCATTTTTATCCCAGGGGTAAAGACAAGAGTTGCTAACAAGCCTCATCCAGTTGTCTCACTGTCACGTTTACTTTTGATTTTGCTTTTGTTTACCAGGTTTGTCTGGATGAGTTTAGTCAAAAACTCTTTTCAGCAGAGATCTGGACAGAAAAACTCCACTGTACTACAGGTTCATAGGCACTTACTAGGCTACCAATCTTTGACTATCTTAAGAAGTCCAAGCCTTACATTCTCATGGTGGCTTTATAGGATCAAAGGAAGTAACTATGTTAATGGGCCTAGATCCTTTTATAGTCTAGCCATTCCTGTTCCATTTTTCACAGTTATCAGTGCCCAAGGACTAGAATGGCTTTAGAATATGCCTAAGTGATTTACAAGGTGCCCCTGTCCATAAGTTGCACAATCAAACCCCCCCAGCTAAATTTGCAACTTCCCATCCATTAGTCCAAACTGTGCTTGAACAGGCTTGGGGAAAAGCTCTGCTTCATATGAGTTTGGGGAGGGGGTCTGTTCCAGAGAATGGATAATCTCAGAGACATGGACATACTTTGCCCATCCAACATATTTTAAGTCACAGACAAGGTTTAGATCCTTAGATTGTGTAATTCTGTCTGTTTTGTGAATGCACAGCAGATCCAACAAAGCTGAATCAGAGACTGCCTTATAGGATAGGCATAGATTACCCCTCAGTAATGAGTAGGACACAAAGTAAAGGGATAAAGGCTTTGAGGCAGCCTGCAGAGGACATGAAACTTATACCTTGTATTCTTTTAGAAAAGAACCTTTGTGACTGCACCAGATGTTGCAAATGCATGATTAGATAGATGTATGTATTGCAAAAATTTTCTGAGACATTCAGTAATATACATTAACAATTACACATTCATTTGTTGAGATTAAATTCAGTATAAAAGATAATTATGCATTAGTAAATGTAGAAAATTGAGCATTTGAAGAGGTGTATTAGTGGGCTTGTCAACTACATAATATATAACATAATTAGTGCTTAGAAATTCACAGAAATGGAGGAGAGGGAAGGCATTACATGCCTACTGCACAACTCTGAGCAAATCACTTAATGAGAGTAATGACAGAGTGGTCTTGGTGACTCCTAAGAATAAGCATTTCTGAAGAGTGGATCTCTCTCTCAAGTTAACAAAAAAGAAAAAATAAATGCACAACAGAGCTGACCTTCTGCAGGGTCATCAGAGCTGTGAAAGCAGCACCTGCAAGTCAACCTCCGGAGTAACCATGTCTGCAGCAAACAGTAAAAGTTTGTGACACTTGAGTTTTCCTTGTTCTGTGAGTGGCCTCATTCTTAGTGTAGCTACAAGTCTTAGAAGAGGAGAAAGCTGGGGAATGCTATATATACTTCTATAGTAGACAACACCCAATTCCATTTTTAAATGGCTTCAACCAAGTCCTGGCAAGAATGTCCAGGCAGAGCAGCAGCTCAAAAAAGAACACCCAGATTAGCTTTGCTAGGCTCATATTTAACAGGAGAAGAGCTAGAATTGTGTTATCCAAGTCAGGCACTTTCAAAAGTTTACTGCCTCAGCCACGATCTATGTAGTCAAAATTACATTAGGCTACCAGAAAGTTTTCTACAGACTCTATCATAAAGACAGTTTCTGGAAACCTCTTGAACCAACAGTCAGGGAGCACTGTCAACTTTTCCTGCAGCTTAATCCACAAGGAAGGGCTGGAAGAGAGAGAGCAAAGATGGACAAAGGGAATGAGGCCAAACATGGAGAGAATATCCTTTTGCACATGCTGTCCAATGCTTGGACTCCTTTTCTGACAACATAAAATTGAAAAATGCTGTGATCTGAAGCAGAGGCTGGACAAAACAGATAATGCAGATACTTGCTGTAAAATGGTTTGTTAAGTCATTCTACTGTGCTGGGGATTAAGGAATGGATCTAAATCCCTGTATTTTAAAGCCATACAAATGACATCCATCAAAACAGAGGCAAGGGTGGAATGACCCAAGGTACTGCCTCGATACTGATTCAAATATTTCTGAAAAGAAGAGAAATGGGCAAAGAGTGGCAAAAAAGTCAACAAATCTGACATTACATCCAAATACTGGAAGAAGCCAGGAAGGGAGATATAATTATTCTTTCTAATCCTGCAAACAAGAAAAGTACAGTTGTGTACACCTACCATAAATGTAGATGTTCATGTGTCTTCACTGTTGCAGTCATAACTGTTGGGTGCTCCTGCCGGCAGGCAGCCAGAATCCCAAAGTCTGGGTCCAGTATCCTGACGCAGTACGCCTTGGTACATAGCCCTCAGCCGACGCCATCTTCTCCAGCCTTTCTTGCCCTAGATGTCAGAATACTCCAATAAATCAAAAATGAATCCAACAAGGAAACACAAATACACCACAAAAAAAAGAAAAGAGGGGATAGGAGGGAGGGAAACCCCGACTGCAACAGTGAAGACACTCGAACATCTACATTTATGGTAGGTGTACACAACTGTACTTTCTTCGTGTTTCACTGTTGCAGTCATAACTGTAGGGTGGAATCCCAAAGCAGTGTAGAGAGGGAGGAGGCTTTAGATAGAAGAAGGGGAGGCAAGAATACCCTGCAAGACAGCAGAGGCAAAGCCTGCCCTAGACTTAGAAAACAAAGGGAGATTGTAGTGCTTGGAAAAAGTATGCACTGAACTCCAAGTGGCAGCTTCCAAGATATCCTTGGTAGGTACTCCTCTGAGAAAAGCTGTAGAAGTAGCAGCTGCTCTAGTAGAATGACTTCTAATGGTTCCAGGAAACTGTTT
Organism: Protopterus annectens; assembly: GCF_019279795.1. Taxonomy (NCBI): domain Eukaryota; kingdom Metazoa; phylum Chordata; order Ceratodontiformes; family Protopteridae; genus Protopterus; species Protopterus annectens. The sequence continues at coordinate 84,647,367 of NC_056729.1, read as the reverse complement.
ACCATGATGAGTGTAACAAAATCTGATCCCATAAGCAATCCATTTGGAAATGGTTTGTTTAGAAATAGGTTTTCCAAGTGAACTGGAGGCAAAGGAAACAAACAGTTGGTTAGACTTTCTGAAATCTTTAGTCTTGTCCAAGTAAAATCTTAACTGTCTGTGCACATCCAATGAATGCAAAATCCTTTCCCTTTATTTTGAGGATTTGGAAAGAAAGTAGGAAGGTGAATTGTCTGATTCAAGGCCACAATCACCTTAGGCATGAAAGTAGGATTGGTCCTCAAGGATACTCTGTCCTGATGGAAAATAAGGTAAGGTTCCACAGCCATAAGAGCTTGCAACTCTGAGACCCTTCTGGCAGAGGTCAAAGCTAACAAAAGAACAGTCTTCCAAGATAGAAACTTAATATCTGAAGATGCAGCAGGCTCAAAAGGAGGCAAAGTAAGTTTTTCTAAAACATAATTAAGATCCCAGGCAGGGACCGGAGGGGTCCTTCCCTCAAAACTGCTTCACCAAAGGATGTGAAAACAGGAGGATCAGAACTGAAATGCGCAGAGATAGCAGAAGCATGAATCTTAATGGAAGAAAATGAAAGCCCCTTAGATAAAAGCTCCGAAAGGTAAAGCAAAATAGAGGAGAGATCAGAAACCTGAGGATCAGAACCTCGGTCCTGCATCCAAATAGAAAACCTCTTCCATTTAGAGGCATAAGATTTCCTAGTGCTAGGCCGTCTAGCTTCCAAAAGAACATCCAAAACTTGTTTGGGAAGACTAGAGGCAATCAAATTCCTTTGAAGAGCCAAGCTGCCAAGCAAAGGGTCTTGAGGTTGGAATGTAGTAACTGACCCTGATGCTGGGACAGAAGCGAAGGGTTCAGTGGAAGAATCCAAGGAGGCCCCGAGAACAGGAGCTTTTAGAGTCGGATACCAAAACTGTCGAGGCCAATTTGGAGCAATCAAGGTGAGGAACTTGGGCTTGTCCTGCTTTATCTTCAGTAGAACCCGAGGCAGTAGAGGAAGAGGAGGGAAGGCATATGCAGACAGACTTTTCCAACTGAAGGACAGGGCATCCACTCTCCATGCTGTTTTGTGGAAGGACCTGGTGCAAAAGCGAGGCAGCTGATGATTGAGCTGGGATGCGAACAGATCTATCTGGGGACATCCCCAAACTGCAGTAATCCTTTTGAACAAGTTGGTGTCTAGCATCCATTCGTGAGGATCTGAAATGTTTCTGCTCAGGCTGTCTGCTAAAAGATTTTGTTTTCCTGGAATGAATTGAGCCTGGAGATGCAGATTCAAATTTAGAGCTGTGCCCCATAAACTCATAGCCAGTCTGCAAAGGGAGTAGGAATGAGATCTTCAGATTGATGTGCCAGTGAAGATGGTCCTTTGTCCAGGTTCCTTGCTGGCAATTGTCTGTTAGGATTTGAGTAAATGCATGCCCTGGACCACCAGAGGAATTCCTTCTGGAGGCAGGGGATCAGAGGAATCAGAATATCCAGATCGTGATAATGCTGTGACCATACACTTTTCAGATACCATTGAAGCTTTGGAATCAACAGAATGCAGGAAGCCATGTAGCCCAGAGCCTGCAGGAATTTCCTTGCAGTGAGCTGAGATAGAGTTGCCAAGGTGTTGAAAGTAGAAGCCAGCTGAGTTTGTTTTTCTGGAGGTTGTGTTTAAGAGGGCTCCCAAGAATACCATTTGTTGAGAAGGGATCAAATGTGACTTTTTTATGTTCACTGAGAATCCCAGTAAGAGGAGAAGTCTAGGTGTTGAAGCAGAAGATCTTTGCTGTCTGCCTGAATAAGGCAGTCGTCCAAATAGGGGTAAATCTGAATCCCCTGAAGTCTGCAGTAAGCCACTACTGGTGCCAGGCACTTGGTGAAGACTCTGGGTGCAGTAGATAAACCAAAAGGCAGAACAGAGAATTTAAAGTGCCTCGAACCTGCCTTGAACCTGAGGAATTTCCTGCGGTCTTGTCTGATAGGGATATGCAAATAGGCTTCCTTTAAGTCCAATGTCACCATCCAGGCGTCCTGAGAGAGCATTGGAAAACTGTTGCAGAGAGTGAGCATCTTGAACTTTGGAATTTCCAAAAAGGTGTTTAACACAGAAAGGTCCAGAATAGGTCTCCAAGAGTTTTGTTTTCTGGGAACCAGAAACAGCCTTGAATAAAATCCTTTTCCCATTTCCAAGAGTGGAACAGGCTCTATGGCTCTCATGGCCAGAAGAGCATCCACTTGAGTTAAGGCCTCTGACCATTGAAGTTTTGGCAGATCTGGCCAACCGTGAGTCCTTGGCAAAGTGTGAAAGTGGAACTTGTAACCTTTTAAAATCACATCCAATACCCATTTGTCCTGGGTAATATGAGTCCAATTCCTGTAAAGAGACAGAAGAGGTCCTGAAGCCCAACCGAGAGAGTCATTGAGTTTGTTTTCTTTGAGATTGGGATCTGTCTTCTCCCCTTAGGTGAAGAAGCAGTCCATTGTCTAGATCTGTACGAGGTCTGGCCTTGACCACGACCTCTTCTTCCCCTTTGAGGCCTGTCAGACGGGAAAGGACCAATTTTTAGTGGGCCAATTCCTGGAAAATCTAGGAGGCTGAACCTGCAAGAAATCTTTACAGTCTGCATAGACTTTGCCTTTTCTTCCATCTTTTAATAACTTCCTCAGCCTTAGAACCAAAGAACATCATGTTGAACAGGGGCATCTAATAACTTAGCCTTAACCTGTTCACAGGCATGTCTCCTAATCACAGTACCAGAGGCAGCAGCCCTGCAGGAAGCATCCAAGGCATCAAAACCACAATGTAAGCTATGCTTGTTAACCTGTTCAGTAGCATGCAAAACATCCTGAAGTTCCTTATCCTCTGCACAAGCAGAAGCTTTTGCTTTAAAACAGACAAAAGAAATTGCTGGTATTTAAACATATGAAACTGGCAATTTAATGCAAGGGTAGCAGAAGTATATACCCTTCTCAGAGGAATAGGATTTTAGAAGTAGCAACCTTAGCAGCCTTAGAACCCTGAGAAATAGTTTCAGGGTCTACAGAAGGATTTTTAAATAGAAATAAATGAGAGTCAGGAACCCTATAAAATCTATCAGGCTTAGAAGGAGCAGGAGGCATGGAATCAGGATTCAAATTAGCCTCAGAAAAGCATCATCCACAATGTCCAAAACAGGAGGGATAGCTAAAGGCCTATGCTGAGGAAGAAGAAGAAATTCTAAGCAGAATATTCCTGTCCTTCCCAATGAAAATGTTCCCTCATCTCATGCAAGGTTTCCCCAAAGAAAAATTCTCAGGCGGAGGCCGAGGGCAAAGATTCCTCAGCATCCGAATCCTCATAAAATAGTCCTGATCAGAGGAAGAAACAGAAGAGACAGAGGCCTGGTCAGAAGAATCCAGAGTAACATCCTGTCGAGGCCTTTTCTCAGGAGGGTGAGAACCCCTAATCATTGTAAGCAAGTCTTCAGCCATCCTCAATAATTGTTTTGTGTCTTGGGAGTGGATTCAGAAGCAGCTTGAGCTGAAACCTTAGACTTAGAAGGAGTCTTTGTCTTTGCCTTTGAAATAGTAATGTGAGTAGGCCTGAAAACCCCTCAGAAGCCGGTACCTGCACAGCGTTCCCCGGACCATCTGAAGGAGGTCCTGCAGCAGTTAAAATAGTGGGCCTTGATGGGCTGGCTCCAGCTGCAGTCCTGTTTGGACCTCGGAGGCCTGTCTATCTTTTTAGAACTCCGGTAGTATCCGACATTCTGTAATTGCTGCCAAAATAATTTGAAGCCCAGTCATGAGAGTTGAACCTGGCACAGAACCGACAACAAGAAACGCCGTGGTCAGGGCCTAAGCAAGGTAGACAGTAAGAGTGGAAATCTTTATGAGGTATTTGTTTCCATACAATTATTAACTTTTTCTGACATCTGAGGAACAAGAAAAAAATTCCCAACGGGTACTTAGCTTTGAGAAGAGAAGTAACAACTTGGACCGACAACAATCAAGAATGCTGTTAAAGACTGGAGAAGATGGCGTCGGCTGAGGGCTATGTACAAAGGCGTACTGATGTCAGGATACTAGCTTATACAGCCGACACCGGACCCAGACTTTGGGATTCTGGAGCACCCAACAGTTATGACTGCAACAGTGAAACACGAAGAACATCTCAGGATATCCTTTCTTAGGACAGATGAGGCTCTATTTTCTCTGTTGTATTTCTAGTACAAAGACTTACATTTCTGTGAATTTGTGCGCAATAGCAGAGCTGATATAGTAGAGCTAAATACGTGGCTGTATTTGATTCAATAACCATCTGGATATACCAAGCTGATATATGTATACGTTTTTGCACTTGTTCTGTTTCAGTGATAGTTAACAAAACTGTACTGCATTTATTGACTTGCTTCATTGTTTATTGCTGGCCTCTGTCTGTCTGCATTTGGTTTCTCAGGGTTGTTCAGTGGCTAGTTTCAGGGTGGGGGTTGTTCTGCATTCAGTGCAGTCTGCCCACCTAAGCTGTTAGCTATTGCCCAACACCTCTGTGTTTATCTGATTGCCTGAGGCTCTATTATCTTCTGTTGTATTTCTGGTAAACAGACATATTTCTGGGAATTTATGCTCAGTAGAAGAGCTAAATACCAGACTGTATTTGATTCTACAACCATCTGGATATACTAAGGTGATGTAAGTATACTTTCTTGCACATGTTTCAGTCATACTTAACAAAACTGTACTGCATTTATTGAGTTGCTTCACTTATTGCTGTCTGCATTTTGTCATACTGTCCCCACCCAGCTGTTTCACTTTCAGCCTTGCTGGCTTTGGAATTGCCCACCCCTGCTGTAAATTTGATTTTGATCACTCTCCCCATTCCCATCTCATTTGATCACTCAACTGAGTACAGTGAGATTATTTGGGAAGGCCTACCCCCCCCCCCTGCATCTTTGATTTCGGACACTCCTCCCAGTTCCATCTCATCAGCTCAGTCTACGGAATATAGAGAGAGCATTTGGGAAGACCAACCCCCTTAGTTTTTTAATCTTCAGCTATCTTCTGTTTCCTCCCTCTCTACCTACAAAAACAAAACAAAATGTACACTTTATTCAGCTGCTTCTACTGTAATTGCGTTCTTCCTGCTTTATCTTATTTTTGCTTTGCTGCATGTAAGTGCTTTTATTCTACTGCATTTATTACTGCATGTTAGTAGCCTTATTAAATGTATCTGTTATTCTAAGCATCTTCATTTTAGTTTTAGCACTTGGGCTTCAGGCCAGTTACTTTATATTTAAGAAGGTTTTTGTGCTCTACACTCTTGTGTACAAACATTAACAAAATCCTCTCTCCACAAGTCCACCTAAGTATTCAGAAAATTATGTCTGGACAATTCCCATCAGTTTCTACTGCCAGCCTGGATGACATGGACATACTGAGAAAGTGTAGCAACTGCCTCATGTTTACTGACAGCCCTCTTCTCCCAACACATTTTTATTCTACTTGCGAGAAATGCATCTGCATCAGTAACCTGGAATCCATGCTCTTGTGCGCCACAGTCGGTACTCCTGACAAGGAGGAGATTGCCAGCACAAACATCACAACACACTCCCACCTATGCAGAGGTCCTCAACAAAAACTTACATAAACAGCAGAAACCTCCAAAGCACACTCAAACATTCCACACAGCACCAAACACATCACATATAACAGACAACACACCAGTGTCTCACAAACACAGCCCACAAGGCATAACAATAAACTAAACATACTAGTCATTGGTGACTCAATTGTAAGAAACACCAACATCCCCCTCACCAGGCTCGACAAGGAGGTGGTTACGGTCAGTTGTCTGTCTGGTGCCAGAATCCACCACATCTCACACGCACTTAAATCTCTCCACAAGTATGACTCTGTCATTGTCCATGTTGATGTGAATGACTTGAGATGCATCTCCCCGAACTATATGGAGAGAGACATGATTGAGCTCTCAGAGTATGTGTCCCAGGCAGATATGACCCTAGCCCTAAGCAGCATCCTACCTTCACCAAGAATGATACCACAATATCAACAAAGTAATTATTTAAACAATTGGCTTACATTCTGGTGTCATTCCAAGGGGATCCAGTATCTGTCTGCCTGGGATGACATGGTTGACGGGCTTCAATGCTTTGCCAGAGATGGCCTCCATCTGTCACCTCTGGGATTCCGGATCCTGGCCATGGCTCTAGTCTCCCACATTGTGCCTTTTTTGGCAATGTCCTAAAGACAAATCTTCCAACATAAAAGATCTGTCAAAAAGCAAATTGAAGGTCATGCTACTTAACGCTAGGAGCCTTAACCTGAAAATGCATTCACTGGAGGCTCTCCTCACACTGGAAGATGTCGACGTCTATGGGGTCACAAAAACTTGGTTCAGGGCTGCTGACAGCACCCATTCCTTACCAGGCTGTAATTCAGTCCACACATTCCGACCACAAAATGAGGTCAGGAAGACTAAGGGTAATGGAGAGTCTATCTTTATTAAGGTCAGGTATACCTCCAAACTGGTTGGCCAGCATGATGCACTGGAACTACTCTAGGTACAACTGACAGTTGGCAAGACACCCATCCAAGTTATAGCCAGCTATAGACCCCCCTCCATGACTCAGGACACCCACTCCTCCTACCTGGATCTACTTGACTCCATCAAGGTACCCCCTAACACCCTGATCCTTGGTGACTTCAAGTACTCCACACCGCAGACTGGGTGAACTATTCCTGCACTAATGCACTCACCCAATAATTCCTTGACTTCATTAGTTCCAATGCACTAGACCAGCTCGTCTCATCCCGCACAAGGGGAGATAACATTTTGGACTTGGTTCTCACAAACATGGGTGACCACTGCACCACTCCCATAGTATGTTCTTCCCTGGTGAGATCAGATCATCAGTCTGTTTCATTTGAAGCTTCGACCCCCCAGCCGTAATCTGGCTAAACAAACTCTCAAATTCTGACTACAACCTCCTAAGGGAGGGTATCAGTCACTTCACACTACCGCCCCCCTCAGAGGTTGTAGACAACTATGCTGAACAATGCCCCAACACAGTATACAAGCACCTGTACAAATGAATGGACCCAGCCATACCCAACAGCACTAAAACCTGCTCCTGAAGGAAACACAAACTTGTGTGGTGGACATCCTCTATCAACAGGCTTTACAACAAAAGGAAGAAACTGTTGTCCAGGTGTAAAAAGGAACAAATTCCAAAGCCTCAACAAGCAAATCAAATCACTAGTGAATACCTCCAAAGTCAATTATGAATCAAAACTAGCCTCCGAAACAAAGGGAAACCATAAAGCCTTCTTCAGTTGCATCAAGGACCTCCATGGCAAACCCCAGGACCGTTCTGAATTAGTACTCAATGGTATCACTCAGACTGATTCTGTTGACTTAGCCAACCTGCTAGCAGACAGGTTCAGCACAAACTTCACCCCCCCTGTCCTTCCCCAAGGCCTTTTTGACATCTCTGATACTTTTCCTGCACCTCCATAGATCAAATGTTAAAGGCCCTATCCAAGGCAAAGAACACAGCTTCCATGCGACTGAACAGTAATCCAGGCTGTATTCTGCACCATCTGCAGCAAGAACTAGCTTCGCTATTGAGCACCCTATTCAACCACAGAGTAAGCACAGGCTTCATTCCAGCAGAGTGGAGAGCTGTCACTGGCACAAGGTGATGCCACTACTGACACTGGAAACTTATCGCCCCATTAGCTTGAAAAGTCTGATCTGTAAAGCCATGCTGCGTATTATGGATCCCCTAAACAAGGACATAGGCAATCTCCAAGCACTTGACCCCATCCAGTTCGGACCTGTCAAGGGCAGATCTTGCCTGTTGAACCTGGTTAACTTCTTTGAGACTGTCACCAAGGCCCTGGATAAGGGAAAGTCAGTACATACAGCTTACCTTGACTTGGATAAGGGAAAGTCAGTACATACAGCTTACCCTTGACTTGGCCAAGGCTTCTGACACAATTCCTCACTCAGGAATCATCAAAAAGCTAATGCAACTTGGCGTAAATCCGTATCTCATCAGGTGGGTGGCCAACTGGCTCACTGACATGACCCACAAGGTCAAAATAGGGTCCTCCACCTCTGATAGCAGACCTGTCACTAGTGGAGTTCCCCAGGGATCTGTCCCGAGACCCCCTACTGTTTGGCATCTACTTCTCAGAGGTCCAGGTAAAGACTAAAAGCTTGTGGTTGGCCAAATTTGCGGACGACTAAGTTGGGTGCTGTCATTGGCTCCCTAAATGATGTTAACATACTGCAAGAGGGTCTCACAGCAGCTAATGACTGAGGCCAAAGTCATGGCTCAAGTTAAATGCAAAAGTCTCTCTCCGATGCCACACTAATTCAATATGCTGACAATCTGACCATTATTTTTACAGCAGACACCCTCTCTGACCTACTTCTCAAAACTCAGTTAGCCTTCTCTAATACTGAATCATGGATGCATAGTAATCACCTTGCCTTAAATGCCAATAAAACAAAGTTAATAATCTTCTCCCCATCCAAAAGCAATATAGACAAAAACTTTTACAATGACTGCTCAGAATAACAGCCCCATAGAAATACTATCACATTCCAAACTGCTCAGTGTCACAATTGATGAAAATCTAAAATTTGACATCCATATCCAAACCAATATCAAAAAAATCACCAAAAACTAGGTCTCATGTATAGACAGGATCATTATCTTACCCCCTCCACCAGACACACCCTTACTTCTACTTACCTTCTTCACTCTCTTATGTATGCCCCCCCCCCCCATTCACTAATCTTCAGCTAGGCTTACAGGCCAAGTTGGAAGCCTGTTACAATAAAATCTCCAAATTTGCCACCAACTCCAGAAACTCATCACATCACTGTCTCTTTTTCCACGCCCTGAAAAGGCTTGAACTTCCTAACTACCTCAAACTCAGACTTACTACTGCTCACAAGCTCATATTCAAACCTTCTAGTTTGTCCTTCTCTGTCCACCTCTTTAACCCCATACATTCCCAACCACTCTCTAAGATCAGAAAACCACAATCTTCTAAATGTATATAAGCGTCGTCGACCCCATGGCCACCTACTATTATCTTGTTCCCTAGCTAAACTCTGGAATTCTTTCCCTACAACCCTTCCAAATACTCAGAGCCACTCAAACTTCAAAACTCTTCATCAATCTCACCTCCTTTCAAAGTGGGAATGTTCCTGTACCCCTACCACAAACTCTAACACCCTCTCCCATGCACTATACACCTCAACCTTCTATCACTGTGCTCTTAACCCTTTGCCTCTACTTCCTCTCCTACCCTATACCTCAAACTTCTCCCCAACCCATTCTCTTTCTCCACTATATACCACCTTTTACCTCTCCCACCTCACCTTCTTCTCTCTGTCCTCTCCTCATATTTCTAACTTCCAAAAATAAAAAAAAAAGCTTGTTTTTTTATCTGTACTTAAATGCTTTATTTACATGTTTTTTTCATCTGAAATGCCTGTACTTTTAATGTTTAGACTACATGAATCTCACTTTTGTAAATTACCTAGGATTATAAATGCTATATCTTTTTTTTTAACAAATTGTATATCATCTCTGTATTTTTCACTGTTCTACTACTGTATTTACTTTTGTACAACTATTGTATCTATATCCTGTGGAGCTTTTCTCCCCGGGCCTCCACTGAAAACGGGCTCTTCCAGGCCAGCAGACTATCCTGGTCATCAAACTGTAATAAATAAATTAAATGTATCATCATACCATTCGGCAAAAACATAGCCCCTATTGATACCACATCAACGGCAACCCCCCCCAAGTACACAACCTGTGGTGAGTGACCTGGGTACTCAGTTTGACAACAATCTCACATTCGACCATCATATGGCAGCAGTGGTCAGAAAAGCCTTTACTTGGTTCATCTCATAAGTAAAGGGATTGCATCCAGAAAAAAGGAGGTTATTACCTTTCTATACTCCTCACTCATTAGACCAATAATGGAGTATAACGCCCTGTTTGGTATGCACTTCCCCAAACATCTGCACCAACTGGAAAGGCCACAGAAATACCTCAAAGAGAATTCATGGCGTCTAACACCTGTCCTATGCAGACAGGCTCAAATCACTATCACTCTACTTAGTATCTTAAAGATTGCTCAGTGACAATCTTTGTCTCGTCTACAAGGCAATCTCGGACTCTGTCCTACTAGAGATGCTCCACATCCGTACGTCTAACTCCTAATGCATTACCCACTCGAAAGGCCTGAATCGAATATGTGACATCATCAAAACCTGCTGGAGAGACAGGTTTGTATCTGAAAGGCTGCCCCCATCTCTGGAATAGACTTCCTGTACATGTCAAACAGTACATTGCTGACCCTCTTCAAGTGCAACCTTGAGGAGTGGATGGGAAACCACAAATTTGTCCCAGGGGGTTCCACCCGTGTCCCTCACTGACAGGGGCTTCTTCTTTGGGGATAACCTCTTGTCTAGACTTGTAAGGTCCCGAGGGCCAATAGCCTAGTAACCTCCTATGATAAGATGGAAGAAAAAACAGAATGTCCACACCTCAGTGTGCAAGGCAATGAGTGAATGGAGGGCAGGCAGTGGATAGTGGAAAATGGGATTCCAGCTCTCAGAGTTATACACACAGAGTAGATCTTGATCAAAACAGACCAACGTGGAGCATAATCCAAGTATGAAAATATGTTCCCAAAAGGAACATTTCTAAACTCATTTCAAACATGACAGTTACTACCATCAGTAAAACAAAATGTGCACGTATGGACTCACCCAACAAGGCAAGACAAAGACGGCTTATCTACGGCAGCCACTAACCTTTCCTCAGACTGAGGTGAAAGTGAAACAAAGAGGCTCGGAGGGAAAAAGTTCAACCAGTGAACCTTAAACGAGGGACTCAAGGATTTCCTACAAGTGAAGTAATTAGCCCCAATACACTCAAACTGCTCTGGTATAGGAAGGCCAGTGCTAACCCCCAAAAGTGGTCGTCGTAGAACCACCTCTGCTGTTCCTTTCATTCTCAGGTGTGGATAATACATTTGCGTGACTCCTTTGCTAAATGATGGAGAACAGGCAGCTCCTAAAGAGCTGGAGGTCATTGTAGGGACACCTGATCCCTTAACTTCACATGTTTATTTGACACTGAGCCAGAATCATGGTGAAGACTTTCCGTTTAGTCCCTTAGCTGGTCACTCTCGAAAGCCACCATCTTCTTTGTAGTGATGAAAGGCCCCTGCTTCTCTCATCTCCTTCTGCCGGTAACTGGGTTGGACTGCTGACACTTGTAAATTTTGATGCCGTTTGTCCTTTGCTGGCAGTACAAGCACAAGCATAACCATGGTAGCCCTAGTACGTGAGTGAACATCCTCTTATAAATTGTGTGTTGTGGGATCTGAATGCAGAAATTCCCAAATACTGCAACTACAATCAAGATGCAAATTACGTAAACAACACAGATAATGCACAGCATGTGCCACACACACATTTTTAGGGATATGCATGACTTCTGCTCATCCATGTCAGACTATCCACAGATGGAACTATCAGAAGAAATCCCAAAGTTACCTACTGCAAGAAGACTTTCAAACAAGATCACTGCACTTTTGTTTTACCTCATATATGTGGCCTACAGACAAAGTCAATCCTTCTACCTGTCCTCATTGAATTATTCCAACCTGCTGTAAAGGACAGCATGCATTCAAACATCACAGAGTTTTACCCCAATGTTAATTTGTATCTGCATGCCCTCAGTCCTACCATTTCAATGATCTCCCTTCATTTCTAGAGTTTTATCAACTACAAAAAAAAAATCAAGACTGTTCAGAAGTTGGATATACCCAGAGGGTGTTGTTCACAGAGCACAGACTTGATAACTCTATGCTCTAATACCTAGTTCAATACTTTGTGGCAGAGTTTACAATGAGAAGATTACATAATGTCAAGTTATACATGTAAGTTAGAAAATGTCATCCTTTTCTACCATACATTATATGTTTGTGTTTTGACAAATTATTGTGCATTTACTTAAGTTACTGTGCTACTTATAACGCTGCATATTAAGAGCGCCTTCAAAGGAAGAATGAGGACACTCTTGTTTCATTTTCACTGCAGGAGCTGCTGTGAATGCAAAAAAAGCATAAGATGATGCTGTAACAAGTAACCATCTCAGTATTAAAACAGAGGCTCTGTATATAGTGCTGCTTTTAACATCAACAGCAAGCCAAGAATTAAAAACAAAAGTAAAAAGTGTCAACACAATGCTATGCATGCCTTTCAGTAATGATACCGTAAAAGCGTAAGCCTTGCTTGTCACATAAGCTATTTGTAGAATGCTAAAAACACATTTCTTTAACGTACTGCTTTTGTTGAACCTTTTCTGTTTTGTAACTGTCCAGCAATAACACACCATACTGCTCACAAACATCAGCATGCAGCTGTAGACAGGCACACATGAATACTTCCTGAATGTATACAGCGCAAGAAGACAAATGATCAGAATATTACAAGCCTATTCACCGTAACATTGTCTCTAATGACCATCAATCACAATAGTATGGATAAAGGCACTTCTTTCCAAAAGCTTTCTTGCATAAATATACAGCTGTCTCTTTCAATACTGAATCTATGCCATACTTATGACATGTGTGACTGTTCTGTTGTCATATTTTGTACATGTTTGATAAGCTGTTATTTTTAAGCTGCTTTAGGAGGCACAGCTCTAAAAACATGCATCCCTGGTAAGGTAAGTACTAAATGTTTTAAAGTGCTCCTTTAATGGATCCTCCTCAGCAATTTGAAGAGCAACTTTTCATATCTGACATAAAATCCATAGATATAAATCACATTAGGGGGCTATTCTTTGCTGATTATCAATCTCTGTCTCTTTGTGGAACATTTAAGTCATGTTTGACCTTAAAACATGATAAAATGGAGATCAAACTAGGATATATTACAAAAGGCAATGAACTTGCACTCTTAACCCTTGATATATTCAATTTCCTCAAACAAAACACACAAACTTTACATTACACTTAGCAGAAATCTAACATGACAGTGATTTTAAGAGACCACAGCACAATGCTCTGCATATGCCCTTTCCAGAGGTCATATGTACATTATGTAAATGTCATGCTACATGCCAAGCAAAATCCTTCATATCAGGAAAACTGCACAGCAGAATGTAGAGGCGAGCAGATACTGAATGAACATTCTTTTATAGTGCATTTTCAGAAACCACTGTTAGGTTTCTTCCTCTGTACACAAACCCCACAATCCCTTACACACTTACCAAAGGAAAGAGACATCAGTCCACATACATATACCTATTCAAAGCAAACCATTTGGCAACACTACAATTAGTTCTACTTGGGTCTGGAAGATGTTAGAGACACAACATGATGGATGATAATGTGGATACATTATTAATAAATTGCATTTTATTTATATTTTGTAACCTTATACAGTATTCACCTTTCCTATGAGAACCACCTTAGGTGAACATAAAATGTACAGTCTGGACAATCCCTTTAATCTCTTTTTACGTCTAAGGAAAGTATAGATATATTAGTTTTCTGCTCAAGGTATTCACTGCAACAGAGATATTTCTTCTTATTTATTTATTTTTGCATTCATTGCCAGTGTTGCATTTATATATGACTCTAAGCATTAGTCAAAGGGTCATTGGTCAAATCACTGTAAAATATGGACTATTCCAGCTATTCTAAAATAAACAAATGAGCCCTTTGCACCCATCACACCCTTACAACTTTACATATGCCAACTCCTGGGCATTGACTAGAGTATGTATGGTATTATATTGGGATGAAACGGGTAGGCTTGAAATTACCTTCAGGTTGATAGCCTAGTAACCCTCTTATGAAACCACCTTAACCCCAATACCGCTCATCTTTCACCAAAAGTCACAGTCCACTATCACTTATCCTTACACACAAGACACATACTTTTGCACAATTACTCATATAGAAACACACTAACCATTCTGTACACGTGCACAAAAAGGTTTCTACACATACAATTTACACACAGGTAACAATAATTCTGACATGTTCTCAGCTTAAATACTGCAAATGCACAGCAATGCATCGTAATGAAATGTGCCTTGATCAAACAGGACACAGTCTAAAGAAGCATACCTCGTCATACAGCAAAATAGACTCTACTAAAGCAAATGCACACACTATACATATTATATACATATATATATATATATATATATATACACACACACACACATATATATATATATATATATATATATACACACACACACACACATTTATATATATATATATATACACACACATATATATATATATATATATATATATATATATATACACACACACACATATATACACACACATATATATATATATGCGTTTAAACGTACATACATGCATGTCTATTTATGCCAAAACTGACAAATATATATATGGCCTCAGTTCAAAGGGACCCTGGATATCCTTGTAAATGTCAATAACTATGTGAAGTCTAAGTCTGGGATGAACAACATACAACTTTTATATAAAACTAAAGAACAGTAGTATTAATATAAAAAACTAGATAACTAGTTGTTATTCACTTAACATATCCTGAGATATTATGGTAATGGTCAGAAATGCAGGTACGTAGATAACCTAACTTTCCAGTATTATTATTTTACTTTAAAACTATGAAAACTTGTATTACAACCAAACACTTTACCAATATAAAAACACGGCCGAGTTAATGCTGCTGTAATACTCGGAGTACTAATGAATAATTACCCTACAGTATTAAAACTAAGAATGAAAGTGCAAGAGCTACTTATTAACATGTCATTTACCTCCTTTATGCATCGTAATAGGTTATTGTTAGCTAACTCATGGCCTACTACTAGGTGAGGCAAGCTGTGACATCAGCTTCTTACAACTGATTTCAGTGTTTATCCAATGATCTTTAATAATTTTACTAGGAATCTCCATAGAGGGAAGGCACTCCAATCCACAGGGATGGCCTTCATTTGCATGAGTACCTAAAAAAAATACAGGCAACACACTTAACAGTACATACTGTCTACGGCAAACATCAATGCACATTACTTTTCCTTTCTTATATAATGACAATAAGGGGTGGAGTGGTGGTTAGTAAGGAGCAGCAAAATGCAGCTCTTACCAAAAGACCAGATATGATTATTCTCAAGCTGCAAGGTGTAGCCAATCAGAAAGTGGACATGCTTGGGATGGCAGGGTGTTACACTGCATGTGAAACATACAACAATGACTTGATTATAGTTAAACAATTATTGATCTGGTTTGTCACGCAGAATCAGTACACACACTAAAGAAACTATCTAAATGAAGATTACTTATTTTAAACTATCATGTTCAAGCTGGAAAAGTTCACCCAGACTCTGCCAGAACTTGCTGTAAGGAAAAGGTTAGTTTGTTTTTGTTTTCCTGTACTCTGAATTGCTTCACTGCCTTCTTCTATTTTGTATATTGTGATTCATTTTCTTTACACTGTTTTATTTGTATTCTGCTTTTAATTGCATATTTACACTAGGAAAGAAGAGCACAGCTGCCTCTCTTGTGAGTCACCCCACCCTCTCTCCCACGTGCTGTTGTTTTTAAACTCAACTGTCTTCCTAGTTGCCTGCCCCTTATATTAATTTGACCACATAACTCCTTCCCTCTCCTCTTTCGTTGGCTATTGTGAGCAAGCTCAAAATTACCTTTTTGTGTAAAAACTCCCCTTCAACTATTTAAATTATTGCCCATCCCACTGCATTCCACAGAACCAGAATAAAACATGTCCACCCCCTTCCAATATATCTTGAACGTTTAAAATGAATGGCTCTCCATTTAGCTTAACTTACCCCCTTCTTTCATATCTAACTGCTTAGTGCACACTGCAGCTCTTAGGATATTAACCCATCTTACCTTTAAAAATCTGCAACATCTACTCCAAGACCACCACCAATTACTGGACAGCCCAAAACATCTTAGGATTAGTGCTTCTGTTTTGCTCCTGGTGAGAGAAGGAGCATACAGATATTATTTCTTGGAGACTGCTAATCACTGGAAAGCCCAATAACTACTTCATTTGAAATATGTGCTTATATTTTGCTCCTGGTGAGAGAACAGCAGAGTGCATTGATTCCAAACTGTTTTTGATTAGGCAGTGAGTGCCTATGTTTGATCGTCCTGACTGGTCTGGTTGCTGTTCAACACATCTACCATGAAAAGGCCACAAGCCTACAGAACCTTGCATAACCTCAGACATGAGACTGTGGAACACCAGCCTGTGGCCAGCTTCTCATCGTGAGGTTGGTGCTACTCTTTTCCTTCTGGTAAGAGAAGCAAAGGAGCACTGTATCCCAGCAATGTGAAGCCATAGTGAGACCAGCACTTGTAGCCAGGCAGTAGCCATTCAAGCAAACCCTTCTTTTTCATAATTCTTGACAAGCTAATTCTTTCTTTTCAAGAAGAACTGCTTGATTTGCTGCTGTTTAATCTAACTTCAGATCATCTTCTACCTAAACACTTCATCAAAAATCATTAGGTTCTACTTATTAGTTTCCCCTCTAGTATTTGGCATTGCCCTGTATAGATGCAGACACCTTCAGTTAACATTTTTTCCTGTAAAAGCACCATGACATTTCTCCAATAGATAGCTGCACACAGGGCAACTAGTTTGCAGTGACAAGCACTGCCCCCAGAGTTGCAAACTGGATACTCCTGACATTACTTCACATTCTCACTCCACTTGTCTAATCAATAAAGAATCCGTCGCCATGGATATGAACTTTCCCACTATCTGTGTTACCAGCTTAGGGATATAAACATACTGAGGTAATGTAGAAACTGCCTTATGTTTACTGACAACCAATTAATTCTCAAACTGACAGGGTATGCGATACATATTTACACAATGTCAGTGAAGGCAAAGCTGTCACATAAAAGCACTCCTAATGTCAATAAGGTTGTCAGTAGTACACACGCTGGACCCATCACACACAATGAAAAAGCAGACACAAACCCATATATGCTGAGGCAGTTAAATGTAACCTTCCTAAAACCCAAAGATGACCTCGACGAAGTACACATGACAAATATACTCGCAGCAGCCCCGAATGCACTCTTTCAAAACATCCACATCTCATGCTGCCTCTACTTGTAAGTCCATAAGACAAGCCACCACACAATCCAACATTCTGGTCATTGGAGACTCTATTGTGAGACACAATGATGTCCCTCTCACTATACTAAGGAAAAAGTCATGGTCAGTTGCTTATCAGGGGCCAGGAGCCACCACATTACGCACGTGCTCAGGTCATTGGACTACAAGTACCAGTATGATTCAGTCATAGTACATGTGCATGTAAATGACCCAAGACGTACCTCCCCCTAGACTATATGGAGAGAGACATCATGGAGCATGCATGTACCAGGTTGGCATGAGCCTAGCATTGAGCAGCAGTTTATCTTCTCCAAAGACGATGCCACAATATGAACAAAAGATGACTGCCTTTAATAATTGGTTTAGTTTCTGGTGTCATTCTAAGGGGTGCAATATTTGGCAGCATGGAACGAGATGTCAACAGATCATGCTGCTTTGCCAGGGATGGTCTGCACCTCACCCATCTAGGCTTTCAAATATTAGTTAACACACTGTCCTCCCCATAGTGCCTTTTTTAGGCATTGCCAAACTGAAAGTACTTCAGATGTAGCAAATCAAAACCAAGAAATTCTAAAGCTGTTATTGTTCAATGTTACGAGTCTAAACAAAAAACTCCACTCCCTAGAAGCTCCTTTCAACCTAGTGAATGACATCTGTGTGGTCACAGAGACGTGGTTTAAAGTTGCAGACAGCATACATACAGTGCAAGGTTATAGTGTCTTCCACACATTTAGACCAGCTACTTCACAGACAGGGACTAAAGGTGGAGTTGTCTCAATTTACATCAAAAATAAATATACCTCAACACTCGTCAAAACAGGATGATGTACTTGGGTTTCTCCACATTCAAATTACCAAAGGCAAAATCCAATACCACTTCTTTGCAAGCTACAGGTCCCCCTCTATGACCCAGGAAACTCATACCATGTACTTAAACTTGTCCAAAACACTCATCATCCAACCCAATACCATATTCATGGGCGACTAACTACCCCATTATTAACTGGGAATCACATATGACATCAAACATACAGGCACAGAGATTCCCGGATTTGGTAAAGGCAAAATCCCTGGATCAGACTTGTCAATACAACAATCAAGGAGTGAAACCATACTGGATCTGGTCCTCACTAATATGAGATCGTACTGCCTTCACAACTGACCACAAAATGCTCTTCTTTGAAGTAAAAAATAAAACCTGGAAACACAGCTAACCCTGGAATACTCAGCAACTAATCTAAGGTTAACTCCCTCCTACTAAGTGATAACCTGACAAAATTTTAAGCCTCCAAAAACTCTGAGAACATGCTGCCTATGCGGAACTGTTTACTGAAAAACTATACAAGCATGTCAATAGCTGCACAGAGGCAGCTGTACCCACCAGGAATCACAGAACAAACTCAAAAAGCAAGCCACCCTGGTGGAATCACATCAACAGTCTGCATAACAGAAGGAAAAAATCATGGCAAAAATAATGAAGGTGCAGCACCCAGGAGGATAAAAGCACTCTCATCAAACTAAACAAAACTCAGAGGACAAAAAAAGTACACCAAAGCCAAATTTGAGGTAAATTTGGCCTCGTAGCCCAAGAACGACCACAAGGCATTCTTTAGATATCCCTGCAACCTCAAAGGTAATACACAATTATGTGCAGAGCTCACTGTTAATGGCGCCACCTATGCAGGGCCAAAAGTAACAACAACCCTACTGGCAAACAAATTCACCTCCAACTATATCCATCTCTCCCCCTCAACCTTCCCTCAGGAAATAACATCAAGTGTAACTCCTCTTGCTATCACTAGGAAACAGGTCCTTAATGCTGTCTCTAAGGCCAAGAACACTGCATCACTGGGCCCAGATAATATCCCAGGATGCCTTCTAAATAGCATGAAACATGACCTATAAGGCCCTCTGGAACCACTATTTAACTGTAGCCTCCAAGCACGCTTCATGTTTCATGAATGGAGCCATCCCTCTGCACAAAGATGGGCCATCTACAAACTCGGGGAACTACAAACCCTTAAGTTTCACTAGTCAAACATACAAAGCAATGGAAAGAATTATCATGGAATTGATCAATAATGACGCAGGAAAACTCCAGACACTGGACCCAACTCAGTTTGGTTTCATCAATGGCAGGTCATGCCTACTCAACCTGGTGGACTTCTTTGAAAAGGTCACCAAAGAAATAGATGACAACAAAATGGTTTATACTGCCTACTTCACCTGGCCAAGGCATTTGATACAATACCCCACTCGGGCATTAACAAAGTCAAGAGGTTAGGTAAAAACTCTTATGTTGAGGGTGGGTAGCCAGATAGTTTACAGACAGGACCCAAGGAAGTTATAACTAGGGAGTCCACCTCTACAAAGAAGAAGGTCAAAAGCAGAGTCCCTCAAGGATCGGTCCTGGGACCATTCTTTTTTGTTTTTTACTTCTCTTAGGTCAATGCCAATGTCAACGGTCTCTGGCTGACTAAATATATAAATGACTGCAACTTAGGAGCTGCCATTGAATCCCCTACTAACAAAATGTTCTTCAGGGAGAGCTGACACAAACAACTGGTATTGGAGCTATGGACTAAAACTAAATGCCAAGAGATGCTTAACAGTATCCTGCGGGAGGTTATCCACACCTGGTAGCTATCATATTGACAAAACACCCCTAAGAGCTGACCCAGTAGTCAGGGACTTGGGGACACACAGGCAGTAATCCAGCCTTTGAGCATCATGCGTCTACAGTAGTGTGAAAATCATTCTATGTTATGCATCTTATAAACTAAGGTGCGGCATCATTATTCTACTGGATGTGGCATTCATCAGACCTATCAAGTACAATGTCCCCTTTAGTATGTACCTAACCAAGCATATCCAACAACTGGAACGTCTACAGCAGCTCATCACTAAAAGAAAGTAGGGCGTAAGTAATATGTCCTATGCAGGCCACCTCAAGGTCCTACTGGCTGTTGAGGGGGGGAGTAAAGCCTGGCATACAAGGCATTGTCTGGCCCCACTCTGATGGACCTCCTGCATATCAACAAAACAAACAGCACCAGAATTACCCATTCTAAAGACTTATACCTTGCTTGTGATATAAATAGGACCTGCTGGAGAGACCCATACACTATCCCTTCTATGGAACAGGCTTCCCCATCCATGTGGAGCATAGTTCCTCCCTAATCCAGTCCAAGCGTAAATTGGACAACTGGATGTGGAACAGGAAAATTAATCCCTGGTTTGGCATCTGTATCTCTAATGAACACAGGCAGCCCATAAATAGTTCCTCTCCCACGTCCGTTTGTAAATGTTTAGTCTCCCAAACCCAAGCTTACACTTATCAAGAGTACCAGAACTTGGGATGCATGGCTAGGCTTAAAAAAAGGCCCTTGTGGTTTTTAGCTTAGTAAACACCTATGAACCTATGAAATCAAGGTATGCAGAGTGAGACTGTGTATTGTGGAGGCAAGCTGTGAAATACTGGACAATACTGAATAATCACAGTTAATCAATCAATAGACTTGTTAGAGAGGGCAGTGCATATACCTGAAAACAAGATGAAATTCAGTTACTGTGGACATTATCAGTTTCCTTTCAATTACAGTCATTGAGATGTCCATGCTCACAGTGGATCATCTGCGGGCAGAGGGCTATATAAATAACAGTAATAATCACCACAGTCTTTGTTTTGGACAGTTTGTGCATCTTCAGACTCAAAGTCTATTTTATAAGAAGATGCATATTTAATGCATCAGTTTCTGTGCAACAGGAGCTGAAACCATGGTTTGCGTTATATGGATATAGAGAAGATAACTTATGACTTTCAGAGTGCAACTTTTATTACTTCAACTTCACAATATCACTACTACAAACGGCTTTAGAGAGAGTTCACCACAAATACACATTTGTCTTTTCTGACAGGACTTCTTTAGAACAACCCTTTACTATATAAAATGGAGTAATAGTTATGATCAATTCATTAAGTAACCACATCACCCCAGTCACCACGGAGACTTTTTAAACTAGTACCATACACCACTTAAAACCTTAAAAAAGTACAGTTGTGTACACTTACCATAAATGTAGATGTTCGAGTGTATTCACTGTTGCAGTCATCACACTTGGGTTATCTGCCTGCAGACAGCTCTCAGTCGGCCCGAATACCAGAGTCTTGGGATTTCTGCATCAGATGCTGTTGCCTCTTCCATGACGTCAGGTCGTCGGGGTATAAAACATGCAGCTGATGCCTTTACATCAGTTTTTCTTGCCCCAGATATCAGAAGCCCCAAAAATAGGAAGCTATTACATGGTGTGGAACACCTCCAGTAAAAAGTAAATACCCCTGCCATAAAAGATGGCCATAAAGAGAATAGGTAGAAAGGAGATAGAAAGCCAGGGGGCTGGAGGGAGGGAAACCAGGACTGCAACACTGAAAACACTCTAACATCTACATTTATGGTAAGTGTACAGAACTGTACTATGTTCTTCGTGTTTCACTGTTGCAGTCATCACACTTGGGTGGATTCCCAAAGTTAAGGAAGGGTGGAGGCAGTCAAAAAGTGTTAGGGCTGGCTAGCAGGCCTTGTAAGACTGCTGTAGCAAATCCAGCTCTGGATTTAGAAAAAATACATACATGGTAATGCTTGGTGAAGGTGTGTACAGAACTTCAGGTTGCAGCTTCCAGGTTGTCCCTGGTAGGGACTCCCCTGACAAATGCTGTAGAGGTTGAAGTAGCTCTAGTGGATTGAGTTCTGATCCTCAGAGGGGTAGGTTTTCCATGGTGCTTGTAGCAGAAATGGATGCAGTGTGCTATCCATTTGGAAATGGTTTGCTTCGAAATGGTCTTGCCCTCTGTCCCTGTAGCAAAGCTGACTAACAGCTGGTCAGATTTTCTGAAAGGCTTAGTCCTGTCAAGGTAGAACCTGAGCTGTTTGTGCACGTCCAGGGAGTGAAGGATCCTTTCCCCTTTATTCTGAGGATTAGAGAAAAAGGTTGGTAAATGGATGGATTGGTTTAAAGCCACAATGGATACCACCTTGGGCATAAAGGAAGGGTTAGTTCCGAGGGAAACCCTGTCAGCATGGAAAATAATGAAGGGCTCCACTGCCATTAGGGCCTGTAACTCTCTTGCCGAAGTAATAACCAGAAGTAAGGCTGTTTCCCAAGAGAAGAATTTTAACTCTGCTGAAGCAGCATGTTCAAAAGGGTGAAGTGTGAGCTTCTCCAGTACAAAGTTAAGGTCCAAGGCCGGGCTGGGAGCTCTCCTAGGGGGCCTTAAATTGTTAGCTCCTCTCAGGAACTGTTTGATGAGAGGGTGAGAAAAGAGAGGAGGCTCAGTATTATAATGAACTGAGATGGCAGAGGTATGAATCTTAATGGATGAGAAGGACAGGCCTCTGTGGAGCAGCTCTGCTAGGTAATCAAGGACTTGAGTTAAGGTGGGCACAGCTGTGTCCTTTCCTTGAGATGGACTCCAAGAACAATATCTTTTCCACTTTTCAGCATAGGATTTCCTAGTACTAGGCCTTCTGACCTCAAGGATGACGTCCAGCACCTGTTTGCTGAGGGATGTTGGTGTATTCAGGGGATAAGCCAGGCTGCAAGGTTTAGGGTTTGCAGCTCTGGATGCAAAATCTGTCCCTCCTGCTGAGACAGCAGGGAAGGTGTCTGATGTAGGTGCCAGGGTGGCACTGCTGTCAGACTGTGTAGGAGTGGGTACCAGTGCTGGTGTGGCCAGTCTGGTGCAATAAGGATTGCCCTTGGCCTAACCTGTTTGCTCTTGAGTAGTACTTCTGAGAGGAGGGGTAGAGGAGAAAAGGCATAAATTGAGAGGTTTTCCCATGTAAAGGATAGGGCGTCCACCTTCCAGGCTCGGCTGTGAGGGTTCCTGGTGCAAAATTTGCTCAATTGGTGGTTTTGGGGGGAGGCAAAAGGGTCCACCTCCGGTGTTCCCCACCTCTGGGTTAGAAGTTTGAATGAGTTTGGTTCCAGTTTCCACTCGTGAGGGTCCAGTAGATTTCTGCTTAAGTCATCTGCCAGTGAATTTTGCTTGCCTGGCAGGAATTGAGCTTGTAGGTACACTTGGATGCTCAAGGCTGTGTTCCACAGAGCAAAGGCTAACCTGCAGAGTGGGTAAGAATGTGTTCCGCCCTGCTTGTTTATGTACCACATAACTGCGGTGTTGTCTGTCTTTATCAGGAGCTGTCCTGGAAGGATAAGGTATTTGAAGACTATCAGAGCATTCTGTACAGCTAGCATCTCTTTTTGATTGATATGCAGGGGAATTTGTTCAGGGCTCCATTTGCCTTGAATGCATTTGCCTGCCATATGAGCCCTCCATGCATAGTCTGATGCGTCTGTTGTCAGGGTTTGGGCGATGAGCTGTTGACTGAAAGGAAGTCCCTTTTTGTGGTTGCATGCTTCTACCCACCAAAGGAACTCTGCCTTTAGACAAGGTATGATAGGAATCACTGTTTCCAGGTCCTGAGAATGTTGATACCAGAGACTTATTAAGTACCACTGAAGTTTCCTCATATGCAGTCTAGCATATGTAATTAGCAGAATGCATGAGGTCATGAACCCTACGGCTTGCAGTATTTTTCTTGCAGACAGCTGGGTTTTGTTGGCCATTAGTTTGAAATAGTTTGTCAAATGGCCCTGCTTTTCTGGAGTGAGGAATGCCATCTGGGAAGTTGTGTTCAAGCTTGCTCCCAGGAATACAAGTTTTTGGCTGGGCACCAGTTGTGATTTCTTTTCGTTGATGGTGTATCCCATTGAAGTTAGAAGTCTTTTTATAAATGCCAGGTGCTGAAGTAGCAATTCCTGACTGTCCACCTGAATCAGGCAATCATCCAAATATGGGCAGATTTGAATATTTCTCTGCCTGCAGTATGCAATGGCTGGAACCAGGCATTTTGTGAATACTCTGGGTGCAGTAGATAAGACAAAGGAAAGTGCAGGGAACTGGCAGTGCACAGAGCCTGCCCTGAAACATAGATATTTCCTGCAAGACTCCCTTATGGGGATGTGCAGATAAGCTTCTTTTAAGGTTAGGGTGACTAACCAGGCATCTTTGGCTAGCATAGGAAGAAGCTGTTGCAGTGTAAGCATTTTGAATTTTGGGACCACCAGAAAGGTGTTGAGAATTGATAGATCCAGGATAGGGTGCCAAGAGCTCTCTTTTCTGGGCACCAGGAACAATCTGGAGTAGAAACCCTATCCCCTTTGTTCTACTGAAACAGGTTCAATAGCCCCGATATGGAGAAGGGAAAGTACTTGCTTTTGAGCCTCTACCCACTGGTTTGGAGGAAGGTCTGGCAACCCGCTTGGTATTGGCAGTGAGTGGAAGTAGAATCTGTGTCCCTGGGATACAATGTTTAGAACCCACTGGTCCTGAGTAATGAACATCCAGTTTTTTGTATGAAGGACGAGTTTTCCTCCTACGGGCGCAAGTACTTGGGCATGGCTGGGAAGGATAACTGGAAAGTCATTGTGAACTTTTTCCATAAGGGGGTGGCTTACCACTCCCTGGTTTGGAGGTGGAAACACTCCATTGCTTAGATCTCCGCATACCCTGAGACTGTAGTCTTGGTGGTCTGTTTCCCCTGGGTTTTGACTGAGACTGCCTGAGAGGGACTGGAAAGGACCAGTTTTTTGTAGGCCAATGCCTACTGAAACTTGGTGGCTGCACCTGAAAAAATCTTTGACGGTTTGCATAGATTTAGCTTTTTCTTCCATCTTTTTAAGAACAACTTCTGCTCTTGTGCCAATCAAACACTCCTGATTTAATGGAGCATCTAGTAATTTGGACTTGTTCCTTTAGCCAAGCATGCCTTCTCAGTACAGACCCAGTGACAGCAGCCCTGCAAGATGGTTCTATGGCATCAAACCCACACTACAAAGTATGTTTACTAACTTGGTTTGCAGAATGCATTAACTCTTGTAAATCTTTATTTTCTGCACGATCTGGAAGCAACACCATTTTTTTGTTTAATTAGTCCCATAATATGTTGCTGGTACTTCAACATTTGAAACTGGCAATTCAAAGCCCTGATGGCAAGAGTTACAGAGGTATATACCTACTTAACCCATCTGTCTAAAGCTCTAGAATCCCTGTCTGAAGGGGTAGGGGTTTAGACTGTAGTAGCCTTAATGCCTTTAGGTCCCTGGGAAATGGTCTCTGGATCCTCAGAAGGATTCTTAAAGAGAAATTTGTGAGAGAGTCAGGTACTCTGTAGTATCTGTCAGGTTTTTTGGGAGCTGGTGGTAAGGTGTCAGGAGTAAGACTGGACTCCAGGAAGACATCATCTACAATATCCAGGACAGGGGGTATAGCTAGAGGCCTGTGCTGAGGCAAATCTAAATATTCCCGGAGTCTCTTTTTGCACGGAGGATAGTCCTGACATTCTCAGCAGAAATGCTCTCTTAAGGTATGCACGGTTTCACCAAAAGAAAAATCCTCTGGAGGGGAGGCAGAGGGGATAGATTCCTCTGCATCTGAATCCTCATAGGTAGATAAGGGTATGTCCTGTTAATCAGAAGGGTCACAGTCATCAGTCTCCTGGGTCTGTAGAATCAGAAGGAAATTCAATTCTTTGTCTTTTGGCAGGGGAAAGCTGGCTTCCCCTAATTAGAGTAATAAAGTCTTCAGCCATTCTAAGCATTTGTTTTTGTGGCATGGGAGCTTGAGCATGCACTTTGGACGTCTGTTTTCTAGGCGTAGTGTGAACTCTGGGCCTGAGAAACTCAGCAGTTTTAGCTGAAAATGAAGTTGGTTTAATATGAATATTGGTAGGTCAAAATACACCCTCAGAAGCCGGTGCCTGCACAGCGGCTCCGGACCCATCCAAGGTAGAGACATCTGCAGGTTTCATAGTCTCGCGGCATACCGTACTCCGAATGGGTTACAGCAGAGGCCTGCAAATCCGTAGAAGTGGGCATCAGGGGCTGCAAAGACACCTCACTGAGTACCGGCGGACTGGCGACTAGCTTAACGGAAGCGTCGTCGGCAGTTTTTGACCTATGCGGTCAGTCTCTGTCTTTGTGCTTTTTTGGAAAATCAGTAGTTGGACGGCTTACTGAGCCATTTTGGAATAGGGAGAATGAGAGTGAAAGAATTTAGCTACAAAAATAGCCTGACGATGAATGGTTCGGGCATTAAACGAGGCTCAAAACTGACAGCGAGAGATGTCATGGTCTGGGCTTAAACAGGTGACGCAGTAAGAATGAAAATCTCTGTGAGGTATTTGCTTTCCACAGGCAAGACAATTGTTAATTTTTTCTGACATCGGTTAAAGCAAGAAAAAAGAATCCCCAATGGGGTACTTAGCTTTAGAAGATTTCAGGTCTGAAACTCAAAAAAACAAAAATTTCAGGTAGCGGCCGACCGGCACTTGTGAACTGCTTCTGCTTTGGGCTCCTTCTCGGCAAGAAAGACTGATGTAATGGCATCGGCTGCATGTTTTATACCCCTGACGACCTGACGTCATGGAAGAGGCGACAGCATCCGATGCAGAAATCCCAAGACTCTGGTATTCGGGCCGACTGCGGGCTACCTGCAGGCAAATAACCCAAGTGTGATGACTGCAACAATGAAACGAAGAACATCAGATGTTACAATAAATTAAGTATAAATAACCATTGCATACATAAATACATTCCTAACTAGATGAACCATGATGCATAAAAAAGTACTTGCCTTAAAAACAACTTTTTTATTTTATTTTTTTTTATTTTAAACAAAAAGTTGCTCTCAGTTTTAAAATACTAGACAAAGAAGTGGTTGCTTTCAGACCAGGGTATACAGTGGCATTAGTTCTTAACTGCCATCTAAGCTCCTGGTATTCCAAAAAATTGTTCACCGGTTCACCTCTCTGCCCTAAGTCTACCTGATCAATAATTAGAGAACAGCTTTTTATTTAAAATAACAAATAAAATAAAAAAAGCTGTTTTAAAGACAAGTACTTTATTATGCATCACTGGTCATGGTTCATCTAGTTAGGGATGTATTTATGTTTGCAATGGTTATTGATACTTAATTTGTTGTAATATCTGTTTTTAAGGTTTTAACTGGTGTGTGGTACTTGTTTAAACAGTCTCCATGGTGACTGACTGGGGTGATGTGATTACGTAATTAATTGATTACTATATAAAACTGAGTACTAGTTCTGAAGAAGTCCTGTTGTACCAAGGATGAAAGTGCTTAATAAAGTGATTTTCTGGACTTAGGCTCTGTAGTCTTCACCTCCTTTTTTGTTGTTCTGTAGTTTGTGGAGTATTTATTTAACCTGGTTTGTCTTTTCTGACAGGATTAAATAATAAATTATGACTATATCATGCTTTTATACTATAAGTCATAAAACCACTATGTATTTGTCCATTAAAGAGATGTTCAAGAATCTGAAATGTGCATACAAAAAAAAAAAATACTAAGCACTGTGACTATCAAAAGGCTGCAGCAGTTACACAAACTCCTGAAGTCCAGAACTTGCAAACTCCAAACTGTCATCTACTGTCACAACGTTAATACTGTTTCCTGCCTGCAATAACCTAAAGAACCCATGCTTACATTACACACCAGTGACCAATGTTTTAGCTTTCCCTTAGCTCTCTTACACATTTTTTTCAGACTCTGCCTCATTCAGTAAAAGTAAATGTCACCTAAATCTCTCTCTACATATTCATCCTTAGCTTCAGTTACCAAGTTAACTTTTTCTTTTTAAACATAAAAAGCTGTCACTAAAATGTTAAGTGTCAAAATCATTATTTATGCATTTTCAGTTAACTAAAATAAAAAAATACTGCAACTGTAAATGGATGGGGTTCTTGGACCAGTGATACCTGAAAACTTAAACTGCTTGCCACACCAAAGTACTACGTTTTCACTTTATGTACACTCTAGGAGACTATCTTATTCTCACAATTTGCCACATGGAACAGCAAGCCCAGTTTCTGTAACAATTATATCTACTAATGATGAATGGCCATTTATGCGCGTATGAATTTTCACTAAAATCCTATGAATGAACACCAAGACAACAAGCCACTTCAGTCAGGAGGCTCAAAAGTCAACAGTCCTACCTACACAATTTCTTGATGACTTTTTGTGGTACTTCAACTTGCAGTATAACCCTCACCAAACAAAATGCTACTGTACATTGGATCTAGTTAAAATGCATTGCTTATCTTGAATCAACACATCCCAAAAGCTATAATGTAAAAAGATAGCTATAATGTAAAAAGAACATCTTTCAAGAAGCTCAGTACTGCGCTTGTTGTGTATGTTGATTCACTAATAAAAAAAAAAAAAATTGTGTGTGTGTGTGTGTGTGTGTGTGTGTGCACGTTTACTTATTTAATTAATTTATTTTACATTTGTTTACCGGGGTGGTTCTACTGGGCAGGGGTTGCCCATTTTCAGCAGAGGCCTGAGAAAAAAGCTCCTTAAAATAAGTTAAATACACGACGCACAGTCTACTACAAAATGCAAGAACGAGAGACGTATTCAGTACAAAGAGACTAAAAACATGACACCTCTTATAACACACCACCAATCCAAAGGTTAAGGAACCGGAAAAACACTGCAGCTCGTACACAGAGAGTAAAAAGAAGTAATTTATTCCACAATAGTTAAGCGCTTTCGGCTGGACAGTTCAGCCTTCTTCAGAACTAGTAAAAACAGACTTCATAGCAGGTTTATATAATCAAGATGAACTCAATTAATATAATTAATATAAAAAACCGCCAAAGTTTTTTAAAGGTGTATACCTCAATTTCATATGTCTCAATCAATTTATACTATACCATGTATATACATTTAAAAACTCATTTTTTAAAAACACATTATTTAAAAAACCACATTCATGAATAATCAAGGCTATTGTATCAGTAACTCTATTGAGGTGAAATATTAATCAGATAATCAACTAACCATTGATTACCCCTCAACTATAAAGCTATAGATTCTCAGCTTGTCTACACTGTTATAAATCTTAACTTATCTAAATAAATGGACTATATAAACATTAAGATAATGCTAAAAATGGTTTAATACTTATGTATTCGTTCAGACCAGGAGGTCTAGTGGCATCCAATATTATCTGCCATTTACTTTCTAATGCCGCTAGGCGCATCTTCCAATTACCACCAAAAACTGAACTCTTCAGTTGATCTATTATTAAAAAACTGAATTTATGTTCAACCCCTGTTCTTGTATATGTCTATATAGAGCGTTTTTAGAATCCATTTTCCTTACACAATAATAGTGTTCATATATAATGCTTTTTTAGGGGCGCTCAGTTTTGCCTATATAATAGGCACGACATACCACACATACCGGCAACTAAACAACTTGTCTAGTATTACAATTTGCAGATCGAGCTTTAATATAAGTGGAATTTATCTCCTTTAATTTAATCTGTCTATCTTCATTTATATGGCAACACTGCTTACATCTTCGCATTTTCTCGCCCCTTATACATACTTGATTTGTCTGAGGATCTATTGTCATTTTCCAATAGTCTTTTAAGATTTATCCCGCCTTGTAGATAATTTGGTTCACGTCCACAATCTGATCTAATTTAGTAGCCATAATTATATCCCAGTGGTGACGTAAAATTTCCTGAATGTAATGAGTGTAAGGTGAATACGTTAAAACACACGCCTGTTGAAATTAGGAAATTTCTTATCGGCAACATCCACTTTGTCTTCATAATTACCCAACAAAGGAGGGTATTTCTTCCCCCATTCCTTATAAACATACTGGGTTACATTCGTTAACATTTGGTGTGGGTAACCTCGAGTAAGGAATAACTTTTTTAGAACATCAAGTTCATTTGACATTACCGTGGCTGTGGAAGACATTCTGGCCACACGAATGCACTGGCCTTTAACTATATTTTTAAACACATACTTGGGATGGTTGCTAGTGAAGAATAAATAATCATTTGAAAACGTAGGTTTTCGAAAAATCCTTGACGTAAATCCATTGTTGTCAAGTCCTATCATCACATCTAAAAAAGGAATGTTAGAGCTACTCATACTATGAGTGAATTTAAGGAAATGAGAGGAGTTGTTAATATATTGCATAAATTCCTGTAATTTCTCGTGAGAACTGTGCCAGAGAATGAATATATCGTCCAAAAACCTGGCATAAAATGTCATATGACTATAAAACTCACTTTTAAATACAACTTCCTCCTCCCAATCCAACATTACAAGGTTTGCAAAAATGGGAGCACATGAGGCTCCCATGGCAACACCCTTGAGTTGTCTAAAATATTCATCTTGAAAGGCAATGTAATTATGCTCCAACACTAGTCCCATCATATCGCATAATAGGGACACTCTATCCCACCCTAAATTAGAATGTTTTCTCAAACTATTGGAAAAATGTTCTAATCCTGCATCTTTAGGTATACTTGGGAAAAGATCAATTACGTCAATGGTTAGAAGCACAAGATTACTTTTCCATTTGTCATTAGTTAATTTACCTAAGAAACTCCAGGAATCCTTCATTATGTGGGGAATATTCTGGTAAATATGTTTAAGTTGACAATCAATCCATTTCCCAATATTGAAAGTTTTAGACTTTGAGCCTGAAATTATAGGTCTAAAAGGGGGGTGATCTAAACATTTGTGGATCTTCGGAATCCCCACAATTTTGGCCAATATAGGGTGGTCATTTTTCAAAAACATATACGTTTCATTCGTAATTCTACCATCAATTAAATATTCTTCAATAGTCATATCAATGCGTCTGTGTCCTATGTTTATCTGATTAATAGAGACAGGTTCATATGTATCTAATTGGTGTAATATATCTAATATACAGGATTTATAAAGGTCCGTCTGGAAAATCACAATCCCTCCACCTTTATCCGGTTTCATAATCCGTAACTCCCTGTTACAAATCACTTGACTTAAACATTTCCTCTCCGAAGGTGTTAAATTCTGTTGGACAATGTTAGATTGCTTGCATTCATTCCTTAAATCCTTATGTAATTTGTGAATATCCTTACACACTAACTGTTCATAATTTGTAATACAGGGATGAGAAACAGGTGTAAATGTGCTGTTTCTACACAGTGAAGGGATTTCAAGTCTGACTTGATTGTCACAATTGTTGTCAAATAAAATAGCCAGATTGAGTTTTCGACAAAATAATTTCACCTGTTTAATGTTGTCAAAAACATTGCTCGATACTGTAGGAATAAATTTCATTCCCTTACTCATAACTTGAATAAATTGCTGGTCAACCTCCACGTCAGTGTAATTGTAAACATTAAAACCCTCGTATGTAATAAGCGTGTAATAAGGTGTCTGCATAACCTTGTAGTTGTTCTGTTCAACTACGTTATGTGAACTAGGTAGTATGGGCGAGGGTATCAAAGGGGGACCTAAATCTGAAGATAGTCTTTCCCTTGACATTTCACTGACTCTAGTGTGGGGTAATGCAGTTAATCTCTGTATCTGTTCCATTGCTTTTGTGGGTTCCTGGCATGTTGTAAAGGGTCCCTCTGAAAATTTTGATCTTGTATATGTTTGCTAGGCCCCAAATGTGCTGGTCTAGATGTATTTAACCTGGTACTCCCCCCATTATTCCTCATTTTAGGCCAAATGTAAGCTCGATTCAAACTGTATGACTCCAAATCTCTGGCTAGCTTGCTACTTTTCCTTTCAAAAATGCTCTTTGCCTTGCTTTCTGCTACATAAAATTGTTTGTTAAACAGTTCCTTCCAAGTATCAAAATCAATATCGTTAATAATAGTTACATACATATTCTCAAGTTCCTCAGCCAATAAACTTCTTTTTTCCTGTTGGAATTTTAACAAAAGTTGTATATAATTCCATCCAAAGTTATCAAATAAATCATTAAACTCATTTATAACATTGGAATTGTATGATATGCCTAACGGTAGCTTAAAAAACCTTAAGCCTTTAGGTACAACCTTCATTTTTAAACAATAATTCAAGTAGCTTATGTCCATCTTAGTGTTTTTATATGTCAAGAGTCTCTTTCCAAAATCGAAAATGAGCTCCTTTAAAGAGCTATACACATGTTCTTTTAAGTCATGGTGGGATTTAGTTTCACAGTGGAAATTAAATTCATCAGACTTGTCTTCGAAGAACCTTTCCATAAGTTCTCTTTCCTGTGTAATAATGGGTATCTTTTGAACATTAGATTTAATAATCCTATTTCCACCATGCCTGTCAAATATCTTAAAGTTTGATTTAGGGCTGGAGACTACATGTTTAACAGTGCCTTTGCGAACATTTATTGGTTTCAGTACATTTGGTTGACTTACTTGCGATGTTTTTGGTCTTGCTCCCACCCGTTCAGCTTCACGTCAAAAGGCTGCAGCAGTTACACAAACTCCTGGAGTGCAGAACTTGCAAACTCCAAACTGTCATCTACTGTCACAACGTTAATACTGTTTCCTGCCTGCAATAACCTAAAGAACCCATGCTTACATTACACACCAGTGACCAATGTTTTAGCTTTCCCTTAGCTCTCTTACACATTTTTTTCAGACTCTGCCTCATTCAGTAAAAGTAAATGTCACCTAAATCTCTCTCTACATATTCATCCTTAGCTTCAGTTACCAAGTTAACTTTTTCTTTTTAAACAGAAAAAGCTGTCACTAAAATGTTAAGTGTCAAAATCATTATTTATGCATATTCAGTTAACTAAAATAAAAAAATACTGCAACTGTAAATGGATGGGGTTCTTGGACCAGTGATACCTGAAAACTTTAACTGCTTGCCACACCAACGTTTTCACTATGTACACTCTAGGAGACTATCTTATTCTCACAATTTGCCACATGGAACAGCAAGCCCAGTTTCTGTAACAATTATATCTACTAATGATGAATGGCCATTTATGCGCGTATGAATTTTCACTAAAATCCTATGAATGAACACCAAGACAACAAGCCACTTCAGTCAGGAGGCTCAAAAGTCAACAGTCCTACCTACACAATTTCTTGATGACTTTTTGTGGTACTTCAACTTGCAGTATAACCCTCACCAAACAAAATGCTACTGTACATTGGATCTAGTTAAAATGCATTGCTTATCTTGAATCAACACATCCCAAAAGCTATAATTTAAAAAGAACATCTTTCAAGAAGCTCAGTACTGCGCTTGTTGTGTATGTTGATTCACTAATAAAAAAAAAAAAATTTGTGTGTGTGTGTGTGTGTGTGTGTGTGCACGTTTACTTATTTAATTAATTTATTTTACATTTGTTTACCGGGGTGGTTCTACTGGGCAGGGGTTGCCCATTTTCAGCAGAGGCCTGAGAAAAAAGCTCCTTAAAATAAGTTAAATACACGACGCACAGTCTACTACAAAATGCAAGAACGAGAGACGTATTCAGTACAAAGAGACTAAAAACATGACACCTCTTATAACACAGATTAAAATTTTAGGTACACAAGCCATATTGTACTACAAATTGCAGAAACAAGACACAGGATGTTCAATACAATCTGGCTAACACATGATCCTCTCTATAATACAAGTAACATATAAACACATTTAGGAGATATATACACATACACACAAACAAATATATACACAGTATACTAAGAATCTGCCTGATACTTCACAGTTTCAAATATTTTCACATTTGAACTCTGCCCTCCAGTCTAAAATCTGGTCTAAAATGGTATCCAGGGAATGTTTACAAAAACTCCTGAAAAAGACTTAGAAAAATGAAGGCTGAAAATGACAACAGTGAACACTTGTCACCCAATGACACATCTGACAACCACCTTCAATTCTGAAGTGATGCCTCTGTCATACAATGCCTGAAAGTATTGATTTTTCTCAGCAAGGAAAGAGTCTAATCCAATGAAACAGATACAGCATTCATCCACCCAATAATAGCCATCAAGGTTAGCACAGGCAGGACACATCAAATTCTCTTCTATTTCTTTGTTTTTAATAGGACTACTCATGCTGGGGAAATGGCAGGGGCATTTTATGTCAGCAACCACCCTTCTAGAAAATGCATGTATACATTTGACATACAACTACAAAATCCAAGCCACATCACAAGGCAGTGGCAAGATAACATGAACTAAATAAATGCATGTTATAAATCTACAATGGTTGACAAAATCTACAGTTAGAATTTTTAACCAAACAGACCACAGTAACCTGTGACATTTACCTTCCAATGAAAACTTGGTAGACTACTGTTTTTTTTTTTTTTTAAGTGAAATTTCCTCACTGCCCTCTGGTTAACTCAGAAGACCTTTACTCCCACCCTTCTTAAAACGGAGACTGCAATTGCAGTAATCCCTGCATAAAGCATTACCCAGGGATCAAGAAAAGTATACCATGCCTCTGTACATGATTACTGTCACAGTTCCTAGCAGTGGTCAAAAGTATTTTGTGCTGCTACACAACATTCTATGTTACTTTCCCAGAAGTCAGCATGGAACAAAGATATCGCTAAGGCTGATGCCGATTTGCACTCTACATTAGCAGATGCAATTTTTAGTTCTAGTTCCACATAACTTATGCACCTGCTACACAGCAACAGCAAAGATATAGTGAAATTTCTGTCATCTTTAATGGGGAAACTTTTCGTACCAGTAGCTAACCACAAAGTTGTTGTCCTTTCATCAACCAACATTATGCTTTAATTGTAGTTGCATTTTGTCTAGAAACTTGTAGTGCAAGTTTCCTTAAAGAAAATGCATGAAATCGATACAAAATATGGAAGGGAGTTCAACAGAAAATGTGAAAAAGTGAAAACAAAAGCCTATAATAAAAAAAGATTCAATTTCTATCTAAATTTGTGCAAAGCTTTTCTACAGTTGGCCACCTGTCAGTCTTCATAACAGTACTTGCCAGTCTTGCAACTGAGGCTGTGAGCTGTAGTTTCTGGGATAAAGGGTTTGATTCCCTTAACCCTCATTTGTCAGCTGTGTGACGTTGGGTAAGTCACTTAACCAGACACTGCATGAGGTAATTGGGAATCTGGGCTAGGCTGCAAGCCCAGTAACTATTTCAGTTAATTTTTTTTTTATTTTGCTTTTGTTCACTGGTTTTGTCTGACTGGGTTCAGTCAAAAAACCCTTTTCAGTAGTGGCCCAGGGAGAAAAGTTCCAGCCTAGTATAAACAGACATTAGGCAATATACATAAACCAACATTAAGCATCATACTTTAACATTTACACACACATTTGCTAATTAGGCCACATTCATATGACATAAAGGAAACTATTAAAGCAAAAAAGATACTTGCACATTTAGCAGATGTTGCACACTGAGCATGTGAAGAGGTATATTAGTGTGTTTGTCAGATAGGTAATAGGGCTTGTAATTGGAAATTAAAAAAAATGAAGTGAATGAAGGAACTCAGTAGGGCAGAAAAAATTAATATTGTAGTTAAGAGGTGGGTATTAAGCAGAGTCAAACAACTATCTATGGCTATCTTAAGGTTTATATTAGAAGTACACAGGTGGGGTGGCAACAGGGTTGCCAGATTTCCAACCAGCCAGGTAGGGCCAAAAAAAAAAAATAGCTCTTTCACGGCAAGTGAACACAAAAAAAAAAAAGGTCTTTAATGCGGAACAGTAGCTCTGCACTAAGCACGGAGCTTCTAGTGTTTAATGCATTGCAGTTCCACATTCATTGGCCCGTATGCCAGGTATACGGGCCAATAAAAAAAAAAAAAAAAACGGAGGCTGGCCGAGATTTAAACTGGCAGGGCGGGACTCTGGATCAGGCTGCTGATCTCGGGACAGTCCCGCCCAAATAGGGACGTCTGGCAACCCTGGGTGGCAAGCAGTGTTGCAAAACTATGGACATGGCTGGGAGATTCTACTTAAACTATTACAGGTATAGGTGAAGACTGGCTGTGGAGCATAGGATTCTCAGTGAAAAGAAATAATTTGATAATATAGATTAAGATAAGTGGCATTTATCCTAGAAATATGCATGAGGATATTCACTGGTTTAATAGGTGAAGTTTTAGTTGTGTTTTAAATGAGTTTACATTCTGAATGGATTTCAGTGGTAGTGGAATGAGGTCCCATAGTTTAGCTGCAGTATTTGAATACAGAGTGTCAGCTACCATATCAGATGATTTGCTTATAGCGATTATTTTATTTTTCTCTAGTGTAAAACTCAACTGGGGGAGTAGTAGGCAGTAGTGTACTGACTTAAGGGCTGGACAATTTTTGAACTTATAGTTTTGAGTGTCGTAGTTACCTGAGAAACAGCTAGTTGATGTGGTTGTTCTAACCAGTTTAATTTGGCATGTACTAGACAGCGGTGTTTTCTATTGTTACAGCTTACAGCAAATTTGGTTATTTTGGTATAACATAGTTAATATTTGGATAGTTATGAATCTTGAAGGCTAGTGAAGCAGAGGAGAGATGGCAGTAAGAACACAGTCTATACATCTTCTAGCCATGTCAGTGGGGTAGTTTTTTTTAATCTGTATAATGTACTTGTTTTTCATGAGTTATTTCTTTTTTTTAATCATCTGAGATACATGGTGGCCAATACTTGTTTTATCATGGTGTGTATGGTATTATCAACATCCTATCCCTTTCTTAGAGTTTTTTGTATTGCATTACCTGGTGGCTAGAGATATAATCAATTGAGGTGCATAGGCAGCCCAATGGCACAAAAGCCCTTGGCGCACCCCAAACAGTGTTTTATTAGTAGTATGGGCACTGGAGGGGGCCACAGGAGGAGAATGGGAGTGAGCGCCTAATGGAGAGAGGGTGTCAATCCAGGCTCACTGCAACAAAGCAGTATTACAAGCATGGCAAACTCTGACTAAATGGCATACAGCTTATGCAGTTTAGACACTTGCACAGCTTGAAAGCATACATGCACCTCCCAAAGGCAGAAAGCGTGGTGCCCACAAGGCTTAGCGGGGTGATAGGAGTCAGGCTCAGTTCTCAGCATTACAGTATGACACTGCACCAGTGCCCTCTATTTCCTCACAGTCCCAGACATAGGTCAGGTTGAGCCTGGAAAGACCAAAAGTGGTCCAGTAGATACAGTGAATGAGGTGAGAAGTTTGTGGCAGCTGATGGTTTGCAGCAGGGAGGAAAAAAATCAGGTAAGGTAAATAAGTAATTATTATGTACTGTGGGTACCTGCCCTGTTTTAATGGTCCTTCAGCAGGGAGTATATCCTTGCATAATTCCTACTCCTAACAGGTATTAAAGAGATTACAAGAAGTCAAAATATTTAACTTTTAAGTTTTGGTATGATATTAGCTTTGCAACATTTTATTACTAAGCATGCACAATCTTGAATTTAACAATACTTGAGCATTCTGAAACTTTATGTATACTTAAACTATACAAGTACTGACCATGTACAATATTGTGTTTTGCAGTACTTGAGCACTGTAAAATTTTATATGGTCAATAATGATGAACAGAATGCACTCATGGATTAAAATTTAACATACTACCAAAAATAAATAAAAATCAAACTGGAAGTACAATATTTTATTTCTAATTCTGAAGACCTTAAACTTTTAAATATCCATCTGGGAAATGTATGGCGTTACGGGCTTTTGAACTTGGAAGCCACATGAAATCATGATTTTGGACTATTTCCTTGTATGAAATGTTCAGCTCCAACTGAAAATACTTAAGTGATTTTGTAGAGTAAGTCTTCCAGTGGAAATAAAGCAATAGCTACACTATTTGCTGAATAATATAAATACTACCTAAACTTTATTTTTTGACAGTGCATTTTCCTGGCTTGGTGCTTACAGTTAATGGCAGCTATACTGGTAAAATTGATTTCCAGGTTCTACTGAGCATTTGAAGATGATTTGAGACAGAAAGAAGGCAAGAGGAAGCAGGTGTGTCCAGCAAAGAGGTGGTGGACTGTGAGAAAGAACATCTACGACACTCAGGCATGAGTGTCAAAGAAAGCAGGAGTGTGGCACTAAATAGAGAAAGATGGTGATAGTTAACACCCCAACCCCATGTAGAAAAAGGGGATTGATGACGATTACTGATGCATTTTACATCAGTGTGATATAGTTTTATTATTTTTAATGTGACCTGTGATCTTGTTCACGTTGGTGTTTTATGCTTAAACGTCAGAGCCAAGAGTTTTGCAGTACTAACCTCCTGTTGAGCATGAACAATCTGACTCCTCTGAATGGATAATAAAGACTGCATAGCTCCTGGCATGGTCCAATGAAACAATCCCTTACCCTTGACCCCATTTTTGTGCTAACATGAGCAGGACAGAGGTCAAAGGTGATGCACTATTTTGGTTCATGGCAAAAGAAAAAACAAAACTATTAGACAAAGCTTTTTGATCATTTATTATAATTTTGTATTAACAGATTATGCAGACGTACACTTAAAAATTCAAGCAATACATATATTTTGGGTCAAGAATCTAATGATAAATGTTTTTCAACCTGCTTGAAATGCAATGTATGAAACCAGACATTCTAATATTGGCCTTCTGACTAATGCACCACAAGAAGAAATATAAAGAAAGTCTGGGTTGTCTTTTTTCTCTAAGTAACTGCATCTGTTAAAAAAAGCATTAGCACACTGCATCCTTTTGGTCTCTGGTGAATTGTCTGGTTCACTTTTTCAACTTCACAACTAAATAACTAAAGTAAGAATCTGCGAAGAGACACAGGAAGTATCAGTATCCATGTTAAGTACATCTTATCCTACCCTAAATGGAACAGGAGACATGAATGCTCAGTAGAAGAACGTTGTGCTTTGTTTTCAAACCAGCATGGGTAGATGAGCTTGTATACAGCTACACAGAAGTGAAGGTTATAAGATGGTACTTTTATCAGCTGTAGAGGGTCTCAAATGCAAGGCTGCTTACAAAGAACCACTAAAACATATTTTCTAAAAGGAAACTGGGTAACCTTAAACAGCATAACTTTAGGAAATTCAGGAAAGACAACACTGATGATGTTGCAGCAGGATATCCCGTCCCTCCTTGGGGGGGGGGGGGGTTCCAAATAACAGCAAACAGAAGCAGTGTTTCATTATACATATCACCTTTTTCACTTCTTCTATTTCTTCCCCTGTCAGCCTTTCAAAAATGAGATGTGGCGGTTAGGGGTTCATATTATATTAAAAACTACAAATAATTCTTCCCAAATAACTGAATGCAGCCTGTAATGTAAAACAGGCATTTTAAGAGTTGACAGAGCAAACTGCAATTCTCACACCAAAGTTCATAGGTGCACACACAAAAAAAGGTAATGGGCAGGGCAGTTGTAGTAAAACACTGTTGAAAACTGGAACTTGAAAGAAAAGCTCCATTATCTGCCCTATTCTTTTAAATAATCAAAACTACATATTTCAATATTCATTCACACAGCTACAAGAAGGTGACATTTGTGAAGCAGACTGCCATTATACAAAATGCAATGGATTGAGATGCTGCCTTTCAGAATACTGTTAACAGCTGTGGTTCAGTCTCCTGAGAACAAGGCTTATAGCATAACTGATAATTGAGGACAATACATACATGAAAACCACAAAAATACAATACAGACATGGCTTGGACTTCATATTCAAGTCTGCCAAAACCTGGATTACAAGAAACAGTTTTATGATTACTCTGTGACTTCTCTGTTTTTGTGAAGCATGTTGTTGCAATTTCATTATCTCAACTACATGGCTACATTGCAGTTCAACAATCTTAGTTTATTTGGATCAAACAGCTTAAATCAGTGAACAGCACAACTGCCATGATTCAACAGCAAGTTAGGATGCATTTTGCTCTTCCCCACACCAAGCTGCACTGATGAACTGACCGTCTTTCTGCTCTTTGATGCATGCATTGGAAATGAACAATTCTTTTTTTGTAGTTGTAGACAATTACCTAAACTTAGGTTACATGTCTTAATGTTTTAAATATCTTCTTATCCAATTAAACTGTTTATTTGCAATTTTATTCTATTTATAACTGATATGTGCACCATTTATTTTATCACTATCTCACTGTTGTATTGTTATTTGATTTCAATTTGTATCTGATTCATTTCTGATAACAGGGCTTAGGAAATAAGCGCACAAGTCTGAACTTGAATTCCTCAATGTATATTAGGCTTGCATAACACCTGCTGTTGCCTACTATTGTTGGTCTGTCACTGTTGGCTATAACTGAATAAGCAACTCAAACATGAAGACAGGAAATGTGACACTTCTGGCTGGCACAAATGGAGAATGAGTTTCTGCAGTTAGGAAACACTTCTTCTTTACAAAAGTAACTATTTAGCTACTGTCTGACATACTCAATGAAAAGAATGAAGATCTACTTAGATGTGAAAATTTAAATTAAAATAAGTGCTGAAAATGTCTCCAGGGATTCTCAAGGAAAACAGTAAATGGAAAACACAAAGACAGACAAGAAAAGGCAAAAACATCTCAAATTCTGGAGACCCTGGGTGCAAAGTTGAACACAAAAAAAGTTGTAGCTAAAAAAAAAAAAAAAAAAAACACGTGAGTATTGTAGCCTGTATCAATCTGCTGTGGTGTAGGACAAACTATAAACCAAACTGCTCTCAGTGATGCAGGACACAGATGCTTAGAAATTTCTGAAGGATCCTATGTCAATCATTAAGGTCAGATAAGTAAACCAAATAAACTTCATAAATAATTTCTCCAAGTCTTTTGAGTTTCTAATACCATGATGGGAATGGACCCTAGTCCTATGTCAAAGCACAATTAAAGTTCATAAAATTAGTATTGTGTCAGTCTTTGATGTCAGCCAAAAGTGCTCTTCGGAGCACCTGCAATGTGCCCAGTAATGATTCCTTTTGCAATTTGTACAGAGTTACATGGATTGGTGACATATCTAAATACGGCTGTAGATTAATTTTATAAGACCTGTTTGCTCAACTACTATTGGAACTGTCTGCATATCTTTCTTCCACATTGCTCTCGTTTCTGTCTGCAGATCCTCATATTCTAAGAGTTTGTCTCTCTCTGCACATAAGACCCTGTAGTCACTGGGTGCGGCGATTTCAATGATCAATGCTACTCGTCTTCCTTTCTTGAACCACTATATCCGGCTTTCTAGCATCTATCTTTTGAACTGATGGTAATGGGTGGTCCCAAGTGATATAAACTTCATAATTTTCTATGATGCTTTGTGACTCGTGCTTCCAGTGTTTTTCAGCCACTTCAATATCCTGTTTGCACAATCCACAGTGTAACAATCTTGCCACATTATTATGCTTTTCAGTATACAGTCCTTCTGCC
Source organism: Protopterus annectens (assembly GCF_019279795.1). Lineage (NCBI taxonomy): Eukaryota > Metazoa > Chordata > Ceratodontiformes > Protopteridae > Protopterus > Protopterus annectens. The sequence continues at coordinate 84,605,907 of NC_056729.1, read as the reverse complement.
ATTAGTATGTTGCAACCTGCAACAAGGTGTGCAACTGTTACCAATTCGGTTTTACAAAACCTACATTTGTCAGTTTCTTCCACATGTTCAGTGGACTTTGTAAAGCAACGTGTACGTAGCCCACTATCTTGGGTTGCCAATGTTAACTTTTCATCACTTGGTTTGAATTCACCTCTCCTTAACCATTCCTGCATTCGTTCCTGATCAACATGAGGTTCTTCCAGAAGTTTTCTATACTTGCAACTATATTTATGCTTTTTCCAGTTTTCTTGCCTTCTCATCTGGTCCTTCACCTTATATTCTTTCTTTTGTTTTTTAGCACATTCTAATGCGCCATGATTTTTATCCACTTCTGGTTCGAATTCCATTCCTGCTTGATGCTGATATGTTTCTGCTAAATTAAGCAGATAATTCATCTTAGAATGTTTCAAAACTTTCACTACGTTTGGGTCTTGTGAAGTCAGCAGATGTGTGAAGTCCCACGATTGCAGATAGATATATATATATATATATATATATATATATATAAATCAATTTCAAGGAGGCCCATCCCTCTTTCAGAACAGGGAATATGTAATCTTGGTATTACTGATTTTTATAAATCATTTGGTGAGCATGAAGCATCCTTCTTGTTTTCCTACCTAATCTATCCAACACGTTTTGGGGTCAGTCAATCATTCCAAAACTGTAAATTAGGACAGGAAGAGCAAATTGGTTTATAGCTTGAATGATGTTCCTTGATGTCAGTGCTGTTTTCAGGATTAATTCAAGTCTTCTGAAATATTCATTACTAAGTTTTATTTGCATTTGTTTGTATTTTATTGTTGATCCTTCATCAATTCCCAAGTATTTATACACTCCCTCTTGGCTCAAGTTCTTTTATATCATACTCTTGTCCCAAACTGATGTTTTCCTGACGTTGCAGTTTTTCTGCTTTAAAGGTTGCTTTTGCACATTTATCAAGACCAAATGACATTCTTATATCATCTGAAAAAGTTTTGACAACTTGCAGTTGCACTTTCTCATCTGATGAGCTATACAGTTTAAATCGACAAAGAGAAGATGAGAAGTCTTTACACATTGTTGTTTTCTAGGAGCCAAATTATAGCCATGGCCTAAGCTGTTAAGCAGACAGCTTAATAGGTTAAGGGCAAGGCAGAATAGGAGTGGTGACAGAGAGACGCCCCCCTTTGAATTTTTATCCCTGGGATAATAATGTGTCTTTTATCATGGCTTAATTGCAAAGTGGTTTGCCACTGTTGCAAAGTGGTTACTGTAATGCAGTCGATCAGTGAAGGGTGTATCTTATACATTTTAAGCACTCTTACCCACGAATGTGGGATACTATCAAATGCTTTTTTGTAGTCAAGCTATGCCATACTTAGATTCTTCCCCTTTTTAAAGATCTCCACTATGACTTTAACAACAAATGATCCTTTGTTCCATATGACTTTCTTTTATTGCCCTTTTGTTCTACTGCCATAATTGAAATTTCTTCTAAATTACTATAAATTCTGTCAGCATTAATTCCCGTGTACAGTTTATATATTGCCAGAAGGCAAGTTATTGGTCTATAATTTTTAGGGTAGCTTGCAGGTTCACTCTTAAGAAAGAGCATTGTTTTTCCTGTTGTTAACCAGGTTGGTGTTTGTTCGGGGTGTGCATATAAATAGTTCTTACTCATGGCTAAATCTTCGTGCAAAGTTGTTAATATTTTCAGCCAAAAATTAGGTACTGCATCTGGGCCTGGGGTTTTCCAATTAGAATCTTTTCTTAACTTTGTTTCAATCTCTCTGGCTGTTACTTCATCCCATTTCATATCCTGTATCTTTGAACCTCTTACTATTTCTTTAACTTCTTCTATCCATTTAGCATCTTTGTTATGTTCCACAGGATCTTCATAGATACTTCTCCAAAATGTATCTTATTCTTCTTGTGGCCATCTTTCAATTCCTTTTACCTTATTTCCCTATTCTCTATAAAACTTTTTTGGATAATCAATAAATTGCTTTTTTACTTTTTTTTTAAATATTTATTTTCGTATCTTTCTGCCTGTGCTGAAATTTTTAGTTTATTTGCAACAGTGCATGATAGATCCTGGTCTGTTCTAATACTGCACATTGCTTTTATCACATCTATTTTTCTTAGTATTTTTGTTGATCTATTCCCTGTTCTATAATCTTCTAACAGTGACACTTGTCATAACAGCTTTACAGTTTTCTCTATTCGATATTTCCATGACAGTATTCAATTTCTCCCCTTCCTTTTCCTCACTACACTGTGTTTTTGTGGCAGAACTTTATATCAGTTATTAATTTAGCTGCACAATAATATATCCTGTTTACTTCTGTTATATCACATGGGTCTCTATGAACTGCCCTAATTACTGCGTTTATTTGTTTTATCAAACTTCTAACTTTTTGGGTTTTATTAACCCTCTGCAGTATACTTCTTTCACTGATCTTGATATATCTGTCTATGTCGATTAAATCAAGCAATTCTTCTCTTAGCTCATTTTCATCCTAACTAAGGGCACATCCCTTGTTTTCCAATTCCTGCGGGCATTCTATAGAAGATTCTATAGCATCTTCTTGTGGCACATTCCATTCTCTTCAACGTCATCCCGGGCCATCCGTTGCTCTATCATATGGGAACTCACTGGCCTATCACTCAACATTGACTGTATCAGTTTCTACAGTTTCTTGTTCCGTCCCTTGGTGTCTAGCTTCAAATGAATGTTTAAACCGGTTTCCTGTGGAAAGCTCCAAATTATCTTCATATTGCACCTGACCAATTGCTTCCTGTTCCACTGATTTTCCCTTAATTTGGATATCCATTAATCTATCCTGTTGTGATGCTTTCTGAATTAGATTTTCTACACTGAATCCTTCACTTTGCAGGTACTCCATGACCTCAGTTTCTATTTCTTTAACTTCTCCATTACTAATCTCCTTTTCCTCTGTCTTCTTATTGTTTGTATTGTAAAGTTGTCCATGTCTGGATTCCTTTGCCTGTATTTCTCTTCAAATATCTTTGGTGCTGCTCTTTTTTATGGGTTAGTTTTGCTTTCTCCTTTGCATAAATATTACACCATATTAAATCGATTTTTGTTTCCTATCTCCAAATGTCAAGAAGTTTCCTGATCTTCCTGTTTCTCCCTACTTTGGGGACTCACTCCATCCTTCTGTGATGTAACCTGTGCTAGACCTTCTACATCAAATCCTTCACTTCACAGGCACTCCATAACTTCAACTTCTATTTTTTTAATGTCTGTTTTACTAATATTCTTTTCTATTTTCCATCTTTGTGATGTTATTTTTTTATTGTGAAATTTTCCATATCCGGATGCCTTTGCCTGTATTTCTCTTCAAATATCTTTGGGGCTGCCTTCTTCACACGGATTAATTTAGCTTTCTCCTTTGCATAAATATTGTACCATATCAAATCTCTTTCTTTCCCATGACCATGTTTCTTTTTTATACTTTTCAAATAACTCTTGGTTTTGTTGTTTATATTTTCGCACTTCCTCATATGTTTCTTTTTCCAAACAGGTCAAGGTTTCTTGATCTATATACTGTTTTTCACAAATCTGTTGCATCAGTGAACACAAATTTTCATTTGAAGCTTCTGACAGTTTTTCTTGCAAAGTAATTTTCTATCCTCTAATTTCTCTCAATCTTTTTGTATATCTTGTGTCTGGAAATTCTGGGGGTTTTGCATAATAGTAACAATACGTAATTTCTTACTTATCCTAGAACTTCCACAGTAAGCGCTGCCATGTGGAATTAGGACTTAGAAATAAGTTCATTTGCAAGAAAGTAGAAAACAGAAATCTGAACTGAAATATTAACAGCACTCAATGACTCGGAGAAGACTGCAAAAGCTGCAATCACTTGTCTATTTATGGGAACTTGGGAAGCAGGCCCAAACTACAGAGTCCTTTACTAAACAATTTTAGGTCATGTTCCTGAGCACCCAGTGCTTTTATTTATACTAATGGAAGTCATCACAATGTACATGTGTGCCTGCAGCAGCACAGCTTACTGAAACCATCAGACTGTCACGGTTAAGCCTTCAGCAACCTCATTAACACTTTTCAGGAAAAATCTTGATGATTGGATGGGAAATAGGAAATTCACCCCGGGGATCGCCTCTGTGGCTCTGCTCGACAGTGGTACAGGAAAATAATTTTTTTGGGTGGCAAAAGCCAGGGTACCTTTTTGGCTGGGCTTGTATAGGCCCCAGCACCGATGGCCTAGTACCTACCTAAGAACACAGTACAAAAAATCTTTAAAGTCCATTTCCTCTCATTTAAGCTCCAGTAATAGAGACAGGTACAAGTTAAAAGCTATCTGAAACATTTTCAGAAAGAATACCAACATGAAAGTTCCCAAGAGCTTTCATATTTATATGTGAACTTGTCACTGAGCAGGAATAACAAATAAAAATGGTTTAATGGGCACCCAGTCATTAAGAAAGGCTAAAACGGGCTGCAGACAAACAAGGTCATACAGGTTTGTAGAGCCTACAACAAAGGTGTAGACCATCAAGGAAGTGGCCTTTCATCAAGAATCATAGAAACAGCCAGTATGAATGGCAGACAAATCCTAAAAATTAAACTAAAAAGGCAGGTGAAGATGCAAAAAATCATTTTAAACAGTAAGAAAAACAAAAAAGTACCGAAGCTAACACAGCTGAAGGTAAAACAATAAACTTTAATGCACACAAAGGAGAGTAAGCGCTTTCAAGATGTGCTCTCACCGCTTCATCAGACTGTTCTAAATTAGTAACAAATGCAGTTAAATACCATAAGTTAATTAGTCAATTAAAGCAGTGATAAAAGCATCAATTATCTAAGAGAAAAATGTCACAAGAAAGCAAGCAAATGAAACATAAAAAGATAAGAAATATATATAAAAAAATATGTATAGAAAAACAATCCTATACTCAGTGTTTGAGAGGTCTAGCATTTAAAAAAAGGCTTGAGAGACAACTTCATTAAGACCTGCTATTTTATCAGCATTAAGAGACAGAATCCATTTTTGCTCTGCAGATTCTGTGCGATTCCCAATATCTCCCCCTCTTATTAAACTCTCAGAAATGATCTCTAGCACAAGGAATTTAAAATTATGTTCCTGTCCATGGTACATAATATGCTTATAGCAAGGGCATTGGTGTCTTTCTTGTTTCTAATGTGTGTCTGATGTTCCAGCACCCTGTCTTTGAGTTGTCTTTTTACATCATTTTAAACAGTGTTTGCTCAGCCAGTGCTGAACCACAAGTTTCACAAGGTCACAATGCACAGAAATTCCTGAATAATGCACCATGACCATGAAATAATTAAGATTCAGTTCAAACAAGTGATGGAGGCTGATCAGCATCCCCTGCGCGCTAAAAGGCTAAGGTGGTACAGCATATATTTTTAACCAGATGGTAAACGTCTTCCACTTGGAATAATGCATCTGGCAAATGTCTTTAGCAACATCAGTCACATCTAAGAATACAAAAGAGAAGTAGAGAAAGCAGAGGATCTAAGAGTAGCCATACCCTGAGGTGGGGCCAAATGTCTCCCCACCAGATGACAGATTTCTTGGCTTTAACTGGGATAGGTGCCTGTATTAATATGGAGTATACAGCCTGCATACCAATCTTTCCAGGCCACAAAGGGATGACAAGAATGAACTTTGAGAGTTCTTCACTTATGTTTGCTGGAAAGGCAGACTCAAAGGAAAAGGTAGAAAAACATTCTGGAATCTGCCCTCTCTATCAAGAAAATAAGCATCCAGAATCAACTCATCCTAAATCTGCTGAATCAAACAGAACAGGAAAAGAATACATTCTCTCATGCAGCTAACAGTCACACTCTTGGGTGGCACACTCCAGGAAAACCATTACAACAAAGGCGCATGTTTGCATCTTTCAGTACAACCTTACCAAGGCTTCCCAGGCTATGGCAGGCCAGCTCCTCTTGGAAGGAACAAATGTCAGGATGCTGAAATGTGTACAACTCTGCATCAATAAAAGTAATGCTCTCTGCAAGGATCAGAAGAAATCTCACCCAGTCAATGCTAGCCCTACAACCTGCAACAACAGAAACATCAAGGCTAAAGCCAGTGCTAGATAGTCCCTCAGTGGAGTATCCAGGTATTAGTTACCCAGGTAAAGGAACAAAAGTTATTTCTTCTAAAAGGCCATGTCACAACTGCCAGCAGTCTGACAACCTCTCTGGGTGCAAAGGCTGTCTAAATGGCAACACTTTGTAAAAATGTGAGACACATGCAGAGTGAACTAAATGAACCTCCTGTGAGCATCCCAGTCACTGACAGGCCAAAAGGCATCCATCATATACAGGACCACCATCCAGGTGCCCTAAAACAGCAGTGTCATACTCCCCCCTCCCCCCAAGAGACTTCATCTGCAACTTGATATACTGGATATGTTTGTTGAAATCAATGAGGACAAGGATGGGAAAGAAGCTTCTTGTCCTCTTAAGAACAAAGAAAAGGTAGCAGTGAAACCCTGTGTTTCATTTTGAAGGAGGAAGTTGGTATATGATCTACCTGAGGAGCAAAGTCTGTTTCTGCTCTATAACTTCAGGAAAAAACACCTGGAACCATAAAGTCATATCTGGAAAAGGACCTAACACCTCTAAGACATGGCCATTCAAGAAAACATCTAAAACGTATATGTTTCATGGTAAAAGTTCCCAAAACAGGAGCTAACAGAGACCTGGTCTTCCATAAGACTGGAGGACTGTTTGAACTGCAACGGCAGTGAAAGTGGATTCTGCTTCCCAGAAGAATGTGTGTAGACAGCTAGGAGAAGCAAAGATGCATAAGCTTGAAAACTCATTTCATTTTAAGAGACAATTGTCACTTCTCTTAATTCTAGGCAAGTCTAACAGAGAAGGAATCCAAGGATCACCATTCTCATCAAGACCCTCCATGGTGGTCAAAGCCAGTTTACTCTTTGGGAACTCTGAAGAGGTCTGGAGGAAACCTGATTAAAAAGACATTGCCCCAGAAGGGGCTATATAGAATAGCCTGCTTCAAATCATCTTCAAAGGAGGAAAGCCTTAGCTAGGTCATCAGTAATGACCAACTCTTGAAAATATCACCACTTTCTAAATTACAGCAAGCTATGAAAAAACCTAATGAGGAAGCAATCAGGGTTTTTCTGAAGACTCTAACCTCAGAACTAAATAGCTCCACTGGGTTTTCCAAAGCCTGATCTGCAGGAAAGGGCTATAACTGGGGTAGGAGGCAAGACAATGTACCAAAGACTCAAAGCAAACAATAAGAATACTATTGCCTATCATGTTCACAGCTTTGGATTCTAACTGATGGCAAGGTTGAATGGTGCTGTGGTCTCTGAATATTATGTTGGACCAAGAACATAACAAATGATACTGCTCTAGAATGATTCGTAAGGAAGCTTTTTAATTCCACTGAAAATTTTCAGAAGGCATCTACTTACTTATGAGCAAAGAACATGGGTACTTCCAAGCCATAGAAAAGGCATCTTTCAAAACCGGTTTTAGGGCAGGGTTGACCCAAGTTTTTTTCATTTTTCCCTCTTAGATAATGGTTCAGCCATTTGTGAGGTGACGAGAGAAGGGCAACAGGCCTGTTCATACAAAACCTCATAAACCTGTGCAGCTCTCCAAAGGAAGGGTCATATATTTATTAATATTCGATTACTGGGGGATTGAAGTAATGAATCTAGTGAAAGAGGAGCAGTAAGGTGGTGTAAGGTATGAATTGGTGCTTATTCAAACTTGGGGATACCGTTTTTATCCTGGGGTTGAGCAAAAATAGAGCCAGATTTTGGCTAGCAAGTCTTTCAGAATGGTTTTAAAGGACTGAAGGGAGGGAGGGTGTTGACCTGATGGATACAGATAAGGAGTTCCAGGCCTTAGCAACATGGTACAAGTACAGACCATGTCAGCAGACTTGATATGTTAATAAACAGAGCAGTTTTGATATGTTAATAAACAGAGCAGTTTTCAGTCACTGGATCATGCCAAGTGAGGACATAATTGTGTAGAATAGTATTTAGTGCTGGTCAAGCAGATGGATGCTGGATAATTTTACAGGTGGTGAGAAGCTGTGTTTATAGTAATTGATTGGGTAGTTCTAACTAATTTAGGCATTTTAGTGTTATATAGTGGTGGGTTCTGAAATGGGTGTTAACTGCAAATTTAGCCACTTTATTAAAGCATTGTTCAAGTTTTACTTTTTATAATGCCTGAGGTTAGCAAGGATGGGAATGTGCCATAAAGTCGTGAGGGGAAGAGGTAAGTAGTGGCCAAAGCATCCCTAGGTTTTGGGGATTTTTTTTATGCAATTTTATATATGCAGGTCGAATTTAAGATAACCATCCAATATCATTCCTAATAATTTGCTATTAGAAGTGACTTCAATGCATGTATTACTGAGAGAGAATTTTAAGGTTTGTTTTTTCACCAGGGGGACACTTGGGGAAAAATAAGTAATTTTTTTTGGGGGGTAGCATGAGTTGCAAGTTACAAAGCCATGTTTCGGTGGCTGTTAAAGGTTCCCCCACTAATTTTTTGGGAGATGTGCCAGGTTGTCTGACGTACATATGAGTATGGGGTCCTCTGTGTACTATATTAGGGAGGCCTATTTGGATGTGTGGAAAGTGCTGGTGAGAATGTCAAAGATGAGGGGACCAAGGACACAGTCTTGTGGTACACTGGTGTTGACTGAGAGATATGGAGAGAAGGTGCAGTGCTGTTTTACTAATGGACACCTACTGGATAGGTAAGCTTTTAAGCCACAGAAGAGTGGGCTGAGATAAACCTAGTAAGACATATTGTCATTCGTCCCCCTCTAACATAGATGACAAACAGGCAGGGTAGTTCGTTTAGATGCTTTATTATACAGAAACATAACAGGATGGATGGCAGCATCATAAAATATAAACAAACTGATTAACAGACAGACCTTACAGATATACATGCTTACATCTCAACAGCTTACTACAAAATGGCAGTCAGGCTCGAACGTGCACAGTATTTATACACTTGTGCAAGCCCTTCTTAAAAATACATACACACACATTGATCTACAGACTCCCTCTTAAAAAGATTGCCCTTAGTTGAAAATAACATTGGAGTTAAGACATGCATTACTATAGACATTAGAAACAAATACAATGTTCATATCCAAGTTGTTGTGTATATATAACATGGTCTGGAGATGTGACCGGATCTTGTAACATAATCTGGACTGGATTTAGCAACTGGGACAGTCTTCGGTGCACAATTCATATCGGGAATGGGAACAGTCTCTGGAACTGGAACACTGGACAACTCACGCTGAAATAAAGAAGCTTTTTCAAAGGCTATGTCTTGTGCTATAGGCTCAGACACTGGCCTCAAATGTTTCAGATTCCACCTACACTCTACAATGTAGGATCTCGGCTCTGAACAAATATTCTTCACAACTCCAATCAGATTATAACTTTTTGGATGTCTGCATCCTTATCACTTCTTCTCATAATGGATTGAGCGGTTTGCTGCTCTTATCGTAGTAGGACTTCTGGGTTTAATGCTTCAACAGATTGGTTTTCACTGACCTGTTGTTCTTAACACATGGAACCAACAATTGACCACGGATTGGTAATGTGGTTCTGGTTTGTCTCGACAGAAGTCTCTGCGCAGGGGAACCAAGATGTTTATCATGAGGAACATTTCTGAGATTCAGGAAAACATCACTATTGTCTCATTTTGACTTCTCTAGTAACTGTTTTGCACCTTGAACTGCACGTTCTGCCAAATCATCTGACTGTGGATACTCTTGGCTACTCGTGACATGAGTAAAGTCCCACTCTTTGGCAAATCTTTTAAACTGCTAGCTTGTAAACTATGTGCCATTGTCAGAAATAACTTTGTGCGGACTATCATGGACTGCAAAATGACTCTTCATCTTATTAATGTACTGGATGCTAGATTAGGAAGCAGGTCAATCTTGAACCTATTTGAACAAGAGTCTACGAACACCAAGTAATGCTGACTTTTCCACTCGAAAATATCAGTGGTTACTGTCAACCAAGGTAGTTCAGGAATCTGGTTTAGTTGAAGTGGTTCTTTCTGTTGATGTGGCTTAGTGCTATTATGCACAAAACAAGAGGATATCACTCTTTCAATATCTTGTGACACAGAAAGCCAAAATACTAGACCTCTCACCCTTCCTTTGGTAGTCTCTGTTCCTGGGTGACCACAATGCAAGACAGTAATGTACTTTTGTTGTAAGGACGTTGGAACAATTACATCTGGACCTTTCACAATGATACCATTGTCAGACAAAATCTCATCTTCGTATGGAAAATAAGGTTGCACTTCTTGAGGTAAACTAGATTGCTTTGATGGCCATCCTCGTTGAATAAGGAAGTTGAGACTCTGTAAAACCAGATCTGTGGTTGTGTGATCTCTCAGCTCATTAAGGTGTGTGGAAGAAAAATTTCTCACTTCCATGACTTCAAAATCAAAATTCTCATGCTGTTCAGTGGTGTTTCTGGGCAATTTGAAAATATATCAGCAAGATAAAGGTGTTTGCCTTTCTTGTAGACAAGAGTAAAATTATACTTTTGCAATCTCACCATCATACATTGCAATCTGGCTGGAGCTGTATTCATAGGCTTTCTCAAAATCATGACTAGAGGTTGGTAGTCTTTTTTGATCTGGATAGGTCAACCATAAACATAATCATGGAACTTTGAACAAGAAAACAATTGCCAAAAGCTCTTTCTTGATATGAGCATACTGCATTTCAGTTTGGGGAGGAGTTCTTGATGCATAGGCAACAGGTTGACCCTCTTGCAGAATGACTGCCCCTACACCAAATCTAGAAGCATCACATGAAAGAGTAATTGGTTGGTGAACATCATAGTATTGGAGAGTTGGTGGAGCATTACTGAGCCTTCAGTCTAAATTTCTTCACCTCCACAAGCAACAAGCTTCACACACTTTGCCAAATCAAACCTTTCACCATTACTTGCTCTAGCAAATGTTTCCGCTGACATAACATTACACTTGGAACCTGTGCCAACTTTGAGCTCTATGGGTTTTCCATTTATCCGAACAGTACAAAATAATTCATTCTTTGCCCATAAATCTACTGCATTGACTGTTTCGTTGAGCACTGATATACCATCAACATAAAAAGTAGGGTTGCAAGGGCCTTCTAATTGATCAACTCATTTCTTTGAACGTTCTCTTTTAATAAAAAAATGTGTGCCCTTTGATTTACAAAACCTTTTGAAATGATTCTACGTATTGCATATGTGGCATTGCTGACCAAAAGCTAAACATTTTTCCCTTTTAGATTCATGATTTCTACCACAAATGACATTTGGCTATCAAACTAGGTTGGGGCCCATGCTTTGAGTTTGCTGACTCACTTATGCTTCATGGAGACTGTGAGAACTCTGAAACTTGCTGGAAAGCCCTGGGGTTTACCAGTGAGTACTGCAGGGGTTACAATTGTTGCCACGTGCTTGGGCCGGTTTCTTTTAAGCACATGCTGCATACTACCAACATCAGCTCTAGAAGTTACTGGAAACATGCATTTCTCATTCATAAGCATATTTCATACGTTCATAGGTGTGTACTAGGCTAATTGCCTTGGAGCTTTTACAAGCGTAGCCCATAGATTATCCGGGCATCGTGCCACCCAATATTAGTTCCCAGTACCTCTGTCGAGTAGAGCCACTGGAGTGATCCTGAGAGTGAATTTTCTATTTCCCATCCACTCACCAAGATTTCTCTTGAAGAGGGCCAGTGAGGTGCTCTGTTTGACATGTATGGAAAGTCTATTCCATAGCATGGGCAGTCTCTGAATTATGAACCTGCCCCTCCAGCATGTTCTGTTGATTGTGGTAATGAGGTTGAGGTCTCTGGAGTGCGTGGTGTGGAGGGATTGGAATTTCTTTAGATGTAGCATTTCTAACAGAACTAGGTCAGACATGGCTTTGTAAGTCAAGCAGAGATTGCCTCTAATTACACAATATGAGACAGAGAATAGTTGGAGTTTTTTTGAGTCTGTCCATATAGGACAACTGTTTTTGCCCTAGAATCATCTTTGTGAGGTACTTTTGTGGCCTCTCCAGTTGTTGCAGATGTCTAGTGAGGTACATGCCAAATGGGGCATTGTACTCTATGACTGGCTTAATGAGGGAAGAGTAGAGGGAGACAATGACCTCTTTCTTCCTGGATGCAAAACCCTTAGTAATGAGATGTGCCACATAGGACTTTCTGACCACAGTGGCAATATGTTGGTCAAAAGAGAGGTTGCTGTTAACCTGTGTTCCCAGAGCTTTTATAACACCTTCTGTGTTCAGTGGACTACCATCGATTTGGTAATTCATGGGAACCGAGTTGTTCCCAAAGGGGATGATGACATTTTTTGGCATTGAGCTTAAGGCCATGGTTCTGACACCAGTCATTGGTCTCAGTGAAGCCTTTCTGCAGGATGTCAACATCAGTTGGGGAGGTAATAATAGCTACCAACTTGCAATAGTCTGTGAACTTTGTCAGCCAGAATCCCTTTGTGTTGGCCTAGACTTCCGAGAAGTAGATACCAAACAAGAGAGGACCCAGGACCAAACCCTGTGGGACTCCACTTGTGACTGGTCAGCTACTTTCACACTGTGGGTTTTGTGAGCTAGTTTGCAACTCACCTAGTGATACAGGGGTTGATGCCTAGCTTAGTGAGTTTTTTTATGATTCCTGAGTGGGGAATGGTATCAAAGGCCTTGGCCAGATCAATGTAGACTGTATGAACCACCTTGCCTTCATCCACAGGTCTGGTGACCGACTCAAAGAAGTCAACCAGGTTGAGCAGGCATGATCTACCCTTCACAAAACCAAGCTGTTTGGGATCCAGAGTTTGGAGATTCCCTATACCCTTGTTTATTAGGTCCATGACGATGCATTCCATATCTTTGCATATCAGACTTGCCAGGCTAATGGGGCAATAGTTCTCAGGGTCTGTAGTTGCTCCTCCTTTGTGGAGAGTGATGACTGTAGCAGTGCGCCATTCGGTAGGGACAATGCCTGAAGTGAGGCTGTGATTGAAAAGAGCACACAGGTGTGATGCCAGTTCACTCTGTAGTTCATGTAGAACACAGCCAGGGATATTGTCAGATCCCATAGAAGCTGTATTCTTGGCCTTGGACAGTGCTGTTTTAACTTGTGCAACAGTAATACTGTGTGCTTGGCAATCTACTGGTATTGTGATTGGTCCTTTGGGGGAGGGTAAAGTTGGCACTGAATCTGTCGGCCAGGATATTGGCAATATCTGTCGGCTCGGTATAGGAGGTACCACTGTGCAGTAGCTCAGACACATCTGGATATTGCTGTGGAGATTCTTTACATAACTGTAGAAGGCCTTGTAGTTGTCTTTACTATCTGCTGCAATTTTGTTTTCATAGCTAGCTTTAGAGGACTTTATGAGTGATCTCAACTTTTTGTTGAGGCTGATAAAGGAGTTTTTCCAGTCTTGGGACTTCACTTATTCCACATAAGCTTCTTCCTTCTGTTGTAGAGTTTGTTTATGGTAGGGGAACCACCAGATTGGTTTCCTTTTTTTGGAGGAGAGTGTCTTGGTTCTACTGGGTATGGCGAGATTCATACATTTGTATACGTGCTCGTACAGTGCATTGGTGTATGATTCAGCAGTCATGCAACTATTCGTCATTTGCATGGGTGCCGTGAAATTAGCCACCTCTGTTTTTAGGAGCCCAAAGTTAGCTTTGGAGAAGTTTTTCATGGTGGTTACACCTTTGCAGGCTGTGGGAGGGAATGTGGATTTCCAAGGTGATTCGTTTGTGGTCGGATCTAACCAGGGAGGAGATGACTATTTGTGTAGAGCAGCGGTCGCCCATGTTAGCAATGACCAGGTCAAGGATGTTGCTACCTCTAGTGGGGGTGAGAACAAGCTGGTCCGTGGCATTGGAATTAATGAATTCCAGGAAACGTTGGGCAAGTGTACTGGTCCAAAAACAAAAACAAAAAAAGGAGGCCAGCACCAAGAGTGACACCAGAGTTTATTCCAAAAGTTAATGAATCACAAATGGTAGTGAACCAAACCAGTTTCGGCAGTTTTGCCTTCATCAGTGATTACCATCTTGATTATGTAACAGTCTATATATACATACAGCACTCCATCTCAATCAAGCAATTAAAAAGACAGTAATAACAAAAATGGAAAAAGTCTCTGTAGTATATGAATGAGTAATCTAATTTTTAATTCTTTGCTATTATTATACCAACTACAGGTGGCCATTAAGACCAGGGGAAAAAAAGAGCCCATAGCCTTATATTCCACATCTTTTATCATTCAAAATATTATGCCACCCTAACTTGTTCAGTCTATCACCCACTATCTTATCAATAATACAAAAATGAAATATTGCTGATTTATGATCACATACATGTCTGTAAAGTGCATTAGTCATTCGTTTGTTTCTAATATCACCAAGATGTTCAGACATTCTTATTCCGAAAGGTCTAGACGTTTGCCCAACATAAAAGGATTAACAGGAACACGTGGCCAAATAGACCACCCAGTTTGTTCCACAATTTGCAAAATGCTTGATCCTATAGACCATTTGAGTATTTTTGCTAGAAAACTCCTTAGGATTTAGGCATGTATCTACAAAAGGAGCAATGTCCACAAGAAAATGACCCAACTAACCTATCCCTTGTAATCGTTAGTTGTTCCAAAGAGTGACTTCCACCCTTGGACTTATAATGGTTAAGATAGGAGCCCAGTGTTCATCCCCTACGATATGAAAACTTACATCTATCCATAAGGAGACTTGATAGTTTCTTGAGTTGCCATAAGAATATTCCAATTTTTGTAAATAACGTTTCTGATATCATGAATGCTTCTACCCATAGGTCGTGACAAATCGAACACTATCTCCTGGGGTGCGAGTTTTTCTTTATATTGCAAGAACTCTGACCTATCTTGTCCAGTAACCCAGTTACTAGCTGAAAGGATGGTTCCTGGTTAATAGACCCTAGCTCTAAATTTATGTATTAAACCGAAACCGGTTTGATTCACTACCATTTTTGATTCATTACCTTTTGGAATAAACTCAGGTATCACTCTTGGTGCTGGCCTTCATTTTTGGATTTTGAGTTTGGTTTTTGGCCAGTTGCACCTGCCTTACATGTGGAGTTCGTTTGGGTTTCAAGTGTATTGGTACATTAGTAGTTTTCCCAGTTAATAGAGGGGTAGTTTAATTTGCCCAGTATGAGAGTGTTAGGTTGTACCCTAATATTCTCCAGGGTGCTTAGGAACATGGAGTGAGTCTTGGGACATAGTTGTGGACCTATAGCAGGCTACAACCTGAATCGCTGTCTTACCTAATGTTAGCTGCACCTGAAGTATCTCTGATGCATTATGTTGGGCTAACAGTCTGGAGGTGTGCGCATCCTTTATGAATATGAAAACACCATCACCTTTGGAGCTTCGGTCCAAGTTCTGGGCCGAAAAGTGTGGAATGAGTTATAGCCTGGTAGTGCAGTGGTGCTTTCTGCTGCTTTGAACCAGGTCTCTGTTACAGCACAAACGTCGATGTTCTCCATTTTAAGGAGTGCTTTGAGCGAGTGCATTTTCAGATTTAGACTTCTAGCATTGAGCAGCAGGACCGTCAGATTGCATCTGTTTGTAGCTGTTACGGTAGTAATTTGGTCTTTGGAACACAGCCTAAAAAAGGCACTAGAGGGGTGGGAAGAGCCTTGGCCAGTATCCGGAAGCCCAGGGGTGACAGATGTAAGCCATCTCTGGCAAAGCATCGAGGTCTGTCAATCATGTCATCCCAAAAAGACAGAAACTGGATCCCCTTGGAATGACACCAGAAACTTAGACATCTGTTGAAATCAATCATTTTCTGCTTGTACTGTGGATGCTGCTCAGGGGTAGGGTCATACCTGCTCGGGCTACATAATCTGAGAGCTCCTCCATGTGAGCTCTTCTGTGAGCTCGTATATCTAACAAATCTCAATGACCTTATTCAAAGTTAAATCACTGTCACAAAACAAAATCTTTCTCACAACATCCTTAATACCACACACAAGTCTTTTATCAACTCTTCCCTTAAACCAACAAGTCTGCACATTTTGGCCTTATTTCTCAAGTCTGTTACCTATCCTGCAAAAGTTTCACCAGGCTTTTGATCTCTTGTCTAAAATATGTACCTTTCCATTGTAATGTTTGTCTGAGGGTTACACATTTCTCTAAATTTACGTTTTAAGCACTCAGGCTCCTCCCTTGACTCAGCTGGTACACAATACCCTCTCTTGCAAACACAGCAGGTGCATACATAAATGAGCGCTCCCTTTCAATGGCTTCTGACCCAGCTAAATTAAGCAGAACAAATGCCTTTGTATGGTCATCTTCATCAGAAAATGCAGCCTGTATGAAAATGTCGCACTCTCGCTCAAACACTCTCCAGTTCTCTGCAATATTATTGTGAAACACAAGTGCACCGGGTTTTTGAAATCCATCTGCAATGCCAACAAAGTATGCACAAACCTGAAAAAATATGGCCCTTGTAATTATGTATAAACAAACTGTGCTGTGAGAGCTTGTAATAACACTCAAATGCACAATAAACTCTTCAAAACACTGCACTTTGCGAAATACGGTCTGTAATGGCTGTATCTTGGGAAATAACTTTACTGTAATACTGCACAAACATGTGAACACTTCATATACTTCTGATAACTCTGATATCTTTATAATTAATATGAAAAGTATGCGCTTAGTGAAATATGCCGCAGTTTCCTTTTATTTTATTTGTTTTATGCAATTTGAAATTTATTTCAAACATTTCTGGAGTAATTTGAATATTTTTATCAATATCAGACATATTGCTTTATTCAAATATCGTTTAGAGCATTCTGCATGCCTTGTTTCTTATTTTATGAATCAGAAATGGTTTCACAAGTTTTAACATCTGAAATTCATTTCTGACTTGTTTTGCGAATTATACATGCAGTAAGGTATGATCCACTCCTGTATATTCCTCATTCCTGGATTCATTCAATGTTTATAAGTATTGATACAGGATAGGCAATGCTACTGGCAACACACCTCTTAACTGTCCAGATTTTTGCCTCATATTTTTCATCTCTTCCTCATAAAACTTATGGTTTTCAGGTAAATCGTGGAGTACTGAACTCATTAAATAATGAGACAATTGAGATTCAAACTTTGTACTCTTCAGAAAATGCATGCTAATTCAGATTCTCTTATTCTATCAACTATTTAAGTTTATAACAGCATCATTTAAAATGTTTCCCTATTTTTGGGCCTTTGACCCCCCATGACATTAGACTTTATCCAGATTTCTTGCACTAAAAGTTTGAGAGGTATGCCTGGCAGATATTTTAAGGTATTCACTTATAAGGTCATCAGCTGAAGTATACAAGGAGGAGAGCCGTACAATAAGTTTTATCATCACTCTCTGCCAAAGAAACAAAGTTTAAAGAATCACCATTAACAGCAGAACACAGACAAGAGGAGAAAGACCTCTGATCCAAGCTCTAGCAGGAGTGGCATAAACCCAAGAAACAAGGCAGAAAGTGGCTGGTGTGTAGAAATGGGTATCAGAAGATGAGGTCCCAGTGGTCACAATAGTCCAAATCAGACAAAGTGACTGACTGTGACAGCTCTACATGATGCCCTGTGTGGCAAACCATGTTCACCCAGTGATACTTCCCCTGCCCATGAAAACATATTCCACCAAATTCAAAACTAATATTTGGGCAGTACCCCTGCACCTCCCTGACATGAGAAGGACTACAAGAGTCTTATCTACTCCAGCAGGCAAACTTCTTCTGAACTGAGGGAGGAAGGAGTTGCAAAACAACCTCCTTGATTGTAAGTGTGACAAGTGAAGGGCTCATACACTGGTAGGCAGCTAATTCCCCAGCAGCCTGCAGTGACAGTTGCTATTTTTGGCTAGTTAATTCAAAATGATGACTCTGTTAAACAGGTCATTGGGATTTCTCTTCACCCACATATTGCTGGGATCTTTAAAGTAACCCGAATAGCAACAGGGGGCATAACTCAGTGTGTGTGTTAAGGGCTGGTTTTGTGGATAGTTCTGCCCCAACAAGAAATCAAGTTCAGCAAATGCAGTTCTGAAGACTTGCTCTTTTGATGATGTATTTGATGAATTTATTTATGCAAAACTGCAAGATCCTTCACAGAGTCACTCTGTGTCCTCTTGTTTATACAAACAATCCATTTCAAAATCAGGAGTCACAACTGTCAATATAAATTTTGATCAAATATTCCTTGAATACAAAAAATCTGCACTACAGAAATATGCAAGAAACTAACAAAATGTCAACAATAAAGTAATATTTACTGGAATTACAATTACTAATATGGAAATATTAAATGCAAGCTTTGAAAGGGAAGCTCTCTATCCATTTCTGTTACTTTTAAGGTTACCACTCCAAGGTCTCACATCCTATGAAAAAGGAAAATAACCCGAATACATGTTATTGTTGGTAAACAAAGTATTCCCCTATTCTGAAGCTCAGAGAATCTGGAAAGAGACATCTAAGGCCTTTTTTTGGGAAATTATCAATCTGCTTACAAAGTATTCTGCTGTTATTTTACAACATACAGTGGTGGTGTACGATATATACTAAACATACATTAAACCTATACCTCCAAGTCAGTAAGCTTTGCTGATTCACTATGATACTGTGTAAGTGATATTTTCCAAAAGTAGTAGACAATTTTCTAATTTCATGATCCACTGAGGTCTGAAGCTTCTAAACTTCTAGTAAGTAAACCTCAGTAGAGTTAAAACACTGACAGAGTCCATCCGCTTGGAGAAGTAAGCAAACACAAAGTTCATGCTCTTACGTCATTAAACAAATGCACTATGAAATACCAAATACTTTCAAGATTTATTTTGACTTTATGCAGGATCCAGGTTTTACTAACTTTCTCTAGTAGTTCTGTATTTGCGCATTTGGTATCAAGTCTCGCACAGACACACATACAAAATTACAGATTTCAGATCACCTCCTGTATCATGAAATGTCTTGCTACTAATTTGTGTTTCAGTATTTCCCTGCTTGATGCAAATAACACATTACTTCTCTGTGAATACTTCTGGATTCATGACTACAGTTGTGCTGTCATTGAAACTGTGAAAATGATAATTATGAGTCCTCAGACTTTCAAAATTTAAGATTTTTGAGGTGTCGTCTTTGCCCTTACTTCAAAGTGCAGTGGCCTTGGATTTGGTCTACTTAGAAGCAAGGTCTGGTGACTATGCAGGGGACCAAAGTAAGTTGGCAAGGCAGAAGCACAAACAAAATTAGTAACCACAAAGAAATGCCTTTGCTATGGTACCCAAAGATATCACAGAACACTCAGAGGAAAAAGTAACCAAAATGTTATTACAATCATTAAGCGCTTTTGTCTTAAAGTACTTCTCCAGAATAACAAATGCACTTCTAAAACCAGTATTTATACAGAATTCATTAAAGCAGAATTTTTACATCAATAACAGGAAGTGATGTAAAAATTCTGATTTAATAAATTGCTTTGAATTCTGGATAAATACTTGTTTTAGAAGTGTATTTGTTATTCTGAAGTCTTATTTTAAGACAAATACACTTAACGACTGTAATAAAATTTTAGTTACTTTTTCCTCTGATTGTTCTGTGATGTTTTTGGGTACCATAGCAGAGGAATTTCTAAATCCCAAGTTTCAAAACTGTAAAGACTCAATTGTTTTCCATAAAACTTTGGTAGCTAACCCTACAATAATGATTATTAATGCCACAAGTTGTGCTTTCAGGTTATTTTTGAAGCAATATGATGACATGCCTTTATGAAAATAACTTCTTACCCTTTCTAGGCAGATATAAGCAAAGTTAAAATATTTTCAATAGATCATAAATGGCATGTTAAAAATATGTAACTGATGAACATAATGTGTAGAAATCAAATCCTTGACAACAATGCTCCTTGCTAAAGCTCTGAGGCAAAGGATACAGGAAAACTATATTCACAATGAAGAGAATTACAGACAATAACTATTAAAAAGGTCACGCCTGATGAAGAATCAGAGAAAAGCAGAAATACCAGCTTCCAACATTGCTTATGATTATCACCCTGAAGGACAGGGCCATTGACAAGAAAGTCAGAGGAAAAAATGCACACAAGTCACATACCTGTGGAGTTTAACTTTATTTTACATGCTGCTAAATGCACTTAAAGTTTCTAAGACTTTGAAAAAAAAAGAGAAGCCTGGTTATGTATTACAGCAAAGTTTTCAAGGCAACTATCAGAAAAATAATTTATTTGGATCATACTTTGTAACTGGAAGTTATGGAAATAAACCCATGTCTATTGAACTTAGAAAGCTCACTCAAGAATGCTTTTTCTAAGCAGCACTAAATTGTGCATACCAACTAAGATGCTAAAATATGCCAAAAGAATGATGTACACAGTCTGTCTATAACATGTATATGTTTTTCTTCTGATTACATCACCAGTGTATAAACCCTTATGTCACCTGGTGGATAGCTACATGGCTCACAGACAGGACCCAGAAGTTTATAGAGAGAGTCTTCCCAACTCTAAGAGGCCAACCACGAGTATAGTCCCTCAAGGATTAGTCGCTGGGCTGCTCCTTTTTAGCATTTATTTCTCTGAAGTCAAGGCCAATGTCAAGCACCTCTGGCTAGCAAATTTGCAGACAATTGCAAATTAGGAGCAGTCATAGAATCCCCTGCCGACACTAATGTTCTCCAGAAAGGGCTGACAGACAAACTGGGTCACAGCCATGGACTAAACCTAAATGCTAAGAAATGCATAATAGTATCCTTCGGGAAGTTATCCATCCCTGTTAACTATCATATTGACAACACACCCCTAAAAAGTCAACCCAGTAGTCAGGGACTTAGGGACACACAGACAGTAATCTAGTCTCTGGCCATTATGTGTCTACAGTATTGAGGAAATCATTCTACGCTATGGAACCTATGAACAAAGGTATGGCATCTAGATCCAAGGCAGTCATTGTTCCACTATATTCAGCATTCATCAGACCCATCATTGAATACAATGCTCCCTTTGGTATGCACCTGACCAGGCACATCTAACAATTAGAACATCCAGAGAAGTTCCTCACTAAAGGAATACAGAGCGAAGGTAACAAGTCCTATGCAGACCACCTCAAAGCCCTATCCCTGTATTCTGTCTCCTACAGGCTGCTGAGTAGAGATTTATGCCTGGCATACAAGGCATTTTCAGATCCCACCCCAATGGACTTCCTGCACATCAACAAAACAAACAGCACCAGATTTACCTATTACAAAGACTTAAACCTGCTGGACAGACAGGTATGTATCCCAGAAACTACTACTTCTCTGGAAAAGGCTCCCCATCTATGTGAAGAACAGTTCCTCCCTAACTCAATTCAAGTACAACTTGGACAAATGAATGGAGAAAAATTAAATTCATTCCTGGTTTGGCACCTGTGTATGTAGTGGACACAGGCAGCGGTAAATGTTTCATCTCCCATGCTCCTGCTAGTAAATATTTCATCTACCATGTCCCTGCTTACCTTTATCAAGGACTTACCAGAGATCTCAGATACATGGTTAGGCTTAAAAAGGCCCTAGCAGTTGTTAGTCTAGTACACACCTATGAATCTATAAACCTACTTCCTGTAATCACAGGTTTGATTCCTTCCATCACCACTTGCCCAATCTGTGAATCTGAGTAAGTCACTTCTCGGTGAACAGTAATCCCAGTTCTCCCCTGCAGACATGTCTAGTAGGACACCCTGTCAACAAATAAAATAAAAATATCTCCAGCCACATACAGTGGAAAGAACATGATTTTTCTTCCTCCTCTGACTGTACATGATAGCATTAGGATCAAAAAAAAAAAAAAAATGAAGGGAGAGAATACTGAATCATGCACACAGGAAAAATGACGCAAATTATATTTTCTTCATATGTGGCACTCTTTTGCATTAATTTAAAGGGAGGGATAAGCACTCTGGGTTGAGAGAAACTTAACATTTACCCAGAGGTGTCTTGTGTCTGTGATTCATCTGCTGGAAATGCATTAAATGGTCAACTAGATGTCACCTGTCTAGAGAACTTAACTGCAAGACTTAAAAGCTCATTGCAACTGAACTCCAGAGGAGAATACAACAAACAGCCAGAAAGTGACAGCATAACCATGCCTCAAAGGCATAACATTGGTGTTCAAATTTTCCTGAGTGTAGGAACACACAGAAATGCAAGCAATGCATACTCCCTACTTTGACTCTTCTGAAGGATCCACTTTGAGCAACCTCGTGAACCACACAGATCTGTCAGAATTTAAAACTGCAATCAACAGTCCAATAATCTCTCCCAGAATCTTACTAAAGGCAGATGCCTCTTTTCCAGAATCTGGCATCTTGTCAGTCTAGCGTTATTTTAAATAACCCATTGTCTCCATCTTTCTTCCTTCAAAAGCCTTCTATCCTTGGGAAATTACAGAAATATAAATCAAGAAAATGCATTAAAACAGTACACAGACAAAAATAACCCTAATCCCAACAGAATTAACCCAGTCTTTCTCAAACTCTGTGCAAAGCCAGTTTCTAACCCCATCGCCCAAATTTTCAAATTGTCATTAACAAGAATTCTCTCTAAATTATTTAATTCCTCCTTCATAATACCCATCCCTTAAAAAAAAAAAAAAAAAAAAAAAGACTGCAACCTTCTCTGCTGATTTCTACCTTGTCGCCACTACTTCCCTACCATTAAAGTTAAACAAATACTGCTCAACCAGCTATTAGAACATTTCATGAACTATAGGTTTATAACAGAATCATAGCAAGGGTTCAGAAATGGCCATAACACTCTCACTATTATCTGTACTGTTACAGATAAAACAGACCAACAATGGGAAGGGAACATGTACCTGGGGCCATCTTTATAGAACCTACCACGACTTTTGACAATGTAACCCACAATTTCTTCATACAAAAGCTAGACCTGCTCAGTTTTAGCTCTAATGTAATTTCCTGGTTCAGGACTTAAACTTCATAATAAAATGTTGAGTAAAAACATACAATCTAACCCCAAATGAAGGTCAGTTTACTGTAGGAGTACCACAAGGCTCAGCCCTTGGCCCAGTCTTATTCTCCATCTTTTCAAAAATGAATACAATTATACCTTCAATAAATATTGCTCTGCATGCAGATATCTTACTATATAAAAACAGCACAATATACCAGAATTACAAAATGTACTATAAAACAATTTCAAAACCTTATCCATATGGCTAACTAAACACCTGCTGATAATAAATACAGATGCTGTTTTGACATTTGGGACATAAAACTCAACCTCCTGTCCCCGAAGAACTGTCACGCCCAATAATTCATTAAATACTGTCCAGCAATATAAATATCTAGTTCTTACACCCGACCTCATTCTTTCCCTAAGGAATCATGAGGAAAATGTAACAAACTGTTTTATTCAGCTTAAAGCAACCTATTCTAATCACCTCAGCTTGGAAAACAGAAGAGCAACAGATAAGACTGTTAATTCCTAAGCTAGAATATGTTGTACCTTATTCAACAGCAATCTAATGCAAATCATAACCAATGAAGCAGACAGATTTTATACATCTCTCCTCTCACTATAAGCATCACTGTATCTCACTTTAAAAAGCCAGCTAAATCCACTCATCATCTTTTATCTAGCCCCATTTTCAAAACCCTTTAGGAACACTACTTCCCCTCACTTGGCTCTAAACTGAAATTAAAACAGTATAAAACCAAGGTAACAACAACCTTACACTATTGAGGCCTTCACTTAATTTGGGGCTTGGCAAAAGAAGTTTTAGTATAATTGTTCCTGCCAATTTATCAGTATTCCACAAGAAATAAGACAAGGTTTTTAGACACAAAACATATTACTACAAAAAATAAAACTACAAATCCACCAGTAATCTAGCCAACCTTAGAAAACACATTTGGCATGCCATCTAGTAAACACTTCTTCCAATCTAAAGTGCATCCCATAGATCAAAATGATATCAGCTATGTAAATATATAAAGTTCTCTGTTCATCTGCTATACTACTGCCCTAATGATCCTCTCTCTCAACCTCTTTCACTATTAATCTTCCAATTTCCCTACACTTTTTTTTAATTACATAACCATATAGATCTTAGACTGCCTAACTACTAATACCCTGACATCGTCTCCCTGCCATCTACTATGATCACGACCAACTATAAGTCAAGCCATATATAAATATTTGTTCAGTTAACATGCTGGATGTAATTCCAAACCTTATGGCATGCTTCTGTTTGTCCAACTATAAAAGGAACAAATTCTACTTTGCAAACAAGATGCAGAGCATTATATAATGTGTGCGTCTGCTTTAACTTGTGTTCTTTTCTAATGCATTTAGGTTGTTAATCCCATTCTCTATTATCAACTTTCTTGCCATTTAAAGTGTATTTTCCATTTTAAGTTAGTTGCGCTCTAATGCAAGCATCTTTAGTTTTGTATTTCAGCATTATTTAATGTACATTATATTACATATGTGTAAGCTATTTTGTGCTTCGGCACCCGGGTCATAGCTGAAAAGGGTCCTTTAGACTAGCCCACCAACTCAGTTAAGCAGAAATAAATCATTTTCTGCTCTAGTACACCACAAACTGCACATGACCCTTCTTACTGTAGATCCATCAAACCTCAGGAGGTGCCAGACAACTTTTTATTTATATTTTAGCTATATAGACTACAACGAAGTAAAGTGATACTACAGAAGAAGAAAAAAAAATTAAGTACCGTACAGGCAGGATAAAATAAAGCACCATACATACTGTATTCAAGTTAAACACAGACAAGTTCATCCAGTAAATGAGTCCAGGCTCCATGATAAAAGCTTTACTATTACAGAATCAATGCATAACAAAAGTGAAAAACCAAAAATGCTGTCTGACTACAAAATAATTAATGCATGGATTCATTGTTTTCAGAAAAATAAATATCCAAGACAAACACACAATGTAACAAACACAACACAAAAATTTCGGGGGGGGGAATGTAAAAAAAAAAAAAAAAAAAAAAAGGAAAACCAAATTTAATGTCAGACTTTAAATCTTGAACTTGATTCAAATGCATCTCTTTTAAAGTTTTTTTGTCTAGTCCTTCTAGCATGTCGAGGGATCAGTTGCTAGTGTCCTCTCCTGCTCAGCTGGTGAACCTGGGAATATTGAGGCGATGTTACAATTGCCTCATGTACACAGACAACCCTCTCCTCCTCCCACAAAACACAAATACATGCGAGAGATGCAACTATACGGCCAAACTGGAGGCTGAGCTCTCTCAACATAGGACTGGCAAGACCAGTCAGGAGGAGAAGGTTACCACACACACTATAGACCCAGTCTCACATAGTACCATCACAACCTCAAATCATACACATAAACACACAAAGACATACTCGGCTCTGATCAAAAATCTACCAAAACAGCAGAGGCCACCAAAGCAGACACCCAAACAACCACCACCTCAGAACACAACACCTGCAACACATAGACCTCACAGTCAGAGTGTCAAACAGTCACAGCCCTTAAGGCCAAACACAATGCCAGACACACTAGTCATTGGTGACTCCATAGTCAGACACACTGGCGTCCAGACTGAGTAAGGAGAAGGTCACAGTAAGCTGCCTGTCGGGCGCTAGAATCCGCCACATAAGCACTCAGGTCTCTCAACAGTAGGTACAAATACGATCAGTCATTGTCCACGCTGGTGTAAATGACCTGAGCTTGGACTACATGAAAAGAGACATTGAGGAGCTCTCTGATTATGTAGCCCAGGCAGGTATGACCCTGACCTTGAGCAGTATCCTACCTTCACCAAGAATGATGCCACAATACAGAGATAAGATGATCAGCTTTAACAATTGGCTTAAACTCTGGTGTCATTCAAAGGGGATCAATGTCTGTCTGCCTGGGATGACATGCTGGAAGGCTCTTGCCACCCCATAGTGCAGGCTCAAATTCTAAACCTACCACCCTAGAACACAAAAAGGAAAAAACTAAGGGTAATGCTGCTCAATGCCAGAAGTCTAAATCTCAAAATGCCTTCTCAGTATGGAGAACATCGATGTCTGTGCAGTGACAGAAACCTGGTTCAAGGCTCCTGAGAGCACCCCAGCACTATCAGGTTTTACCTGGTATCCATATTCATCGAGACCATCCAGGTGCAATTAACCCTGCTCTACAAATTGTAGCATGTTACAGGCCACCCTCACAAACTCAGGAACCTGCCTTCCTGAAAACACTAGAGGGATAAATGTATCACCAAACACCATCATACTAGGTGACTTCAATTACCCTAATATAGACTGGGAACACTACTCAAGCCCAAACACCCTAGCCAAAGTTCCTGGAATTCATAAACTCAAATGCCATGGAACAACTAGTCACCATCCCCACAAGAGGGAAAACATACTTGATCTCATCATCAGGAACATGGGAGCACAATGTTCAACACCTCACTGGTGAGATCAGATCACAAACTAATCTCGCTGGAGGTCCTCATCCCACCCCCACCTGTAAAAAAAAAGGCCACAGCAAAGAACTACTTCACACTTCTAAAGACTAGTGTGGTAAACAGTACTCAAGCCGCTGAATCACTTACAAATGCCTTCTACCAGCAACTGCAGGACTGCATGGATAAGGCAATCCCAAGCAAAACAAAGACTCTTTGTACCAAAGTCAAGCGTCCAGTCTGGTGGACCCCAGCCATAAACAAACTCTACAACAAAAGGAGGAAGCTACTACAAGATAGAGCAAAATCCTTAAAGGTAAGACACCCTTGATCACTATAAGTAAAAAACTAAGAGCTCTCATAAAATCATCCAAAGCAAATTTTGAGAGAAAAATAGCTAAAGACTCAAAAGACAATCATAAGGCCTTCTTTAGCTATGTTAGAAACCTGGGAGGAAACTCCCAGATATGCTCAGAACTAGTTCAAAATGATGTGAAGATTACTGATCCTACAGACATTGCCAACATACTGGCTGACAGGTTCAGTGCAAACTTCCCCAAAAGGAGAGATATCTATATTGCAGCCCCCAAACATCTAGTGAGAACTGCTCTCTCCAAAGCAAAAACACAGCATCCATGGGACCTGATGGTGTCCCTGTGCTCCATGAACTCAACGAGGAATTAAACCCACAGCTAGGACAGCTGTTTAATCATAGTCTTACCTCTGGATACTGCAACTGTGGTCCCACTTCACAAAGGCGGTGCCTCCACCGACCCTGGAAATTACCATTAGCTTGACAAGCCTTATCTGCAAAGCCATGGAGAGGATCATAATGGACCTCATAAATAAAGACATAGGGAATTTGCAGACTTTGGATCCATCCCAGTTTGGCTTAGTCAAAGGCAGATCATGCCTACTAAACTTGGTTGACTTTTTGAAACAGTCACCAAAGCCATTGATGAGGAAAGGCAGTCCATACAGCCTACCTCGATCTGGCACAATATCCCACTCGGGTATCATTGAAAAACTCATCAGCTTAAATGTTAACCCATACATCACAAGATGGGTTGCAAACTGGCTGAGTGACAGAACCCACAGGGTCAGAGTTGCTGGCGCCATGTCAGACTCAAAGCCTGTCACAAGTGGTGTACCACAGGGCTCAGTCCTGGGCCCACTCTTGTTTGGCATCTACTTTTCGAAGTACAAGCAAACACAGGAGGGTTATGGCTGACAAAGTTTGCAGATGACTGCAAACTCATCTGACACAGATATCCTTCAGATTGCTCTCACAGCAGCGGATAACTGGTGCCAGAGCCATGGCCTAAAGTTAAATGCCAAAAATGCATAGTCAAAACAAGGTTACCCTTAGCTACCAAATAGGTGGCAATCCACTGAGCACAGAAGAAGTTATCAGGGACCTGGGGACCCAGGTTGATAGTAGTCTGTCATTCGACACCCATGTAGCTAAAGTAGTTAGGAAGACCTTCTACATTGCCCACCTTATCATGAAGGGATTCTCATCTAGATCAAGGGAGGTCATAGTCTCCCTATACTCATCACTCATCAGACCAATGATTGAGTACAATGCCCCATTCGAATGTATCTGACCCGACACTTGCAGCAGCTGGAGAGGCCACAAAGTTCCTCACCAAAAGGATAAAGGGTCTCAAACATCTGTCCTATGCTGCCCGACTGAAAGAACTCCAGCTCTATTCAGTTCAGAGGTGACCTTTGCCTAACATACAAGGCCATGTCAAACCCAGATTTGATGAATATGCTTCACCTCAAAAATCTAGATCCGTCAGAGCCACAAGGCGGAGACTTAAACCTTGACGGATAGATTCATCACCCAAAGACTCCTATGCTGTGGAATAAAATCCCGGTATATGTGAGGCAGAGCACCTCGCTGGCCTTGTTCAAGAGAAATCTTGACCAATGGATGGGAGATCGCAGATATACCCCAGGGATTACCTCAGTGTCACTGCTCGACAGAGGCACAGCAAAATAATGGGTATAGTTCCCCATACTAAAGGGGTGGCGTAATGCCCTCGGGCAGATAGCCTAGTATGAACCTATGAACCTATGAAATGGAAAATGGACAACCATGCAAGCCTATTTCAGGCAAATGTTGTGAAGTTTTTGCATCTCAAGTGACACCACCTGATACTTGGATGTATGGTTTTGATTGAGAATCTTAAGTCACCACTGGAAAAGGTAGCTGCTAGATATAACCAGCATCCTTCAGTGAATAATAGAATTAATTCACATACTGCAGTATGTTACAGAAATTAAACTTACAAAAAGGTAACTGGAAAAAAAATGCATCAGCTCAGCTGGTAAGCAATATGCAATTAATCTATGTTCATAAAATAACCAGCCAAGACTACAGGTCAGATCCAACCCACAACACACATTATGAAAAAGTGGATATTGTAAGCAGCAGTGATACACAATGTGTTACGCATATGGCCCCAACTGTTAATATGAGTTTATAAAATTCACTTATACACAAGTACGAGGACTGCATGTATATTAAGCACAGCTAGCAAAGGCAATGCAGCAACTTCATTTCATTGACACACCTGTGATGTTAAACAAGCACTGACTTCCCCATTAACTTACAAAAGATGGGAGCTGCAAAAAAAAAAAATCATTCATTGTGTATCAACCTTTCAAAAGACATTTTTTTTAATTACTAAAGTCTAATTAAAGAAAGCAAATACAATTTCTGCAAAACCATCAAAAGGGCATCAATCTTTAGTCTCTGGATCAATGGTGCCTGGCTATTTAAAGTAAAGCAATTAACAAGTAACCATCATTTGCTAACATAATCAAGGCATTATTACAGTCTATAAAATTTATGTGTGATGAAAAGTCTCAAAAGGAAGCATCAAATTACTACCAAATGTATCTGGACTACACCTGATACCATCCAAGTTCAGGACCTTCCAATCTAACACTACCACTTAATAACAACAAGCATATTTCATCCCTAATGAAGGCTCTGTAAAGAAGAGTTCAATTCACTCTCTGAAAGTAGGTATCAAAGCAAATCTCACAGAGAAACAGAGGTGCATCATCTGAGGATCTTTTTCACATTAAGAATCCTATTAGAAGGAAAACACTAAAAGGTAATTGAATTTCCCTCAGTTATCTTCATCTCTGTCAGCTCCTGCTACAATAACTTACTCTCTAGAGCAGAGATAACTCAATTCCGTCCAGCAAGCATATGTTATGAATCTCCAAAGCAAACTTGTCTAAATCATTCTGGTCCTCTATCAAGGTTGGCTGTGGATATGAACTCTGACAGAGAGCAAACATAAATTTATTTTTATCTTTCTTAATAATTCACTTCCACATGTCTTACATTTCAAAGGAAGAATAACACTTGCACATTATAAGAAATCCTATTACTACTAACAATGCCAAATAATTCTGCACTGATCCCTATAAATAACACATGTATTTACGTAAAACACTGTCTTTATGTGAGACAGCAGTGATATGCAAAGTTGTGTGGAAACACTGTATGCACAGGCTTTCTTTCAACAAACGCACCCCAGGGCATGACATAAATATACAATTCTGTCACAATTTAAATTTAAACCACCTTAGGCCTTATTAAAATAAAATGCCTTCAGTTGAGATTTCAGAACAGTAATCACTGTTCCCCACTGACAACAGAATCTGAAAACTAATTCAAAATATTTATCAATATATAGTTTGCAAAAAAAATCCATGTATACAAAGTTAAACAGCTATGAACAGCCTTACACAGATGCACTCTGTTTTAATAAAATGCAAATGGAACAGTTGAGTTACAGGCAGCAAAATGCTTGAAGAATGCAACATTTAATCTCATAATTATTTTTTTTAGCTAGATGAAGCTCATTTAGTACAGACACAGGCTGGAAGCTCAAGTACCAAAAAAAAAAAAAAAAAAAAGGAAAGAGAAAAAAAAAACGAATGCACTGAACAGAATGAAGTCCGCTAGAACAAGTAACGATACAAGGCATACAAGACATTCTTAACATGCTAGACGTGACATGGAAAACAAGCTGCTACAAAGATTCACTTCTATAACGGGAAAGCACTGGGCAACCTGAACAATGTTTTGTTAAGAGAATAAACGGGTATGAACATTAAAAAGAAAAAGTGAATGGAAACTGGGGGACAAAAGACCAGCCCTGGAAAGAGATTGGGTAAGAGCACAGTATGGCACACATTTATCCTAACAATGGACACCAGTAAAGGAGGTGCAATAAAACATTTAACAGATGCAACATATAAATTTTATTCAGCATTATGCTCTGTGTGCAGTCAAGTTTTTATCACAGTTCTATGCATGTTATCAACTATTCCTCAATATTCTAAATACATAACCAATCAAAGCAACTCAGCACCACTCACACCAACAAAGAAAGCAACATCAGACAATGAACAAAAAACAAATGCATACTTAAACTCCTTCAGAACTACACCCATATAAATCAACCCCCCAAGGAAAAAAGTAAGAAAATCATAAATTCAACTAGCCAACTGGAAAATGCCATTACTGGAACTATCAAGGTGGACCTAAAACTTTACACTAAAGATTAGACCAACTAAAAAGCAGTTCTAAGCTAGAATCATAACGTACCTGAACATAACTTTCATTACACAACTAAAACAAAAGTACAAAACTGCTTGACAACAATAAAAAAACAATAAAACCTGCATCATTTCTAAAGTATAGGACTCAAGAGTACCATAGGAAATTACAAGACCATTCGATCAGAGGTCGTGTATGCCTTGCCAATAACCACCCTCAGGCTCTACCAACCTTTACAAGGACAGCAACGCCTGTAAAGTCCTGGAGTGCATGTTAGGGCACCCATTCATTTGTCTAAGCTATGCTTGAAGGACAACTTGGAGTCACACATTGCTTGACATGCAAGGGGAATCTTCTTCAGAGAAAGGGGAGGAGCTGGGTAATGAACTGCTCTCTTCATTTGGTTTTGTTTACTACCCGATTGTAAATAAAAATCGCTTGCTCTGGTGCTGGTTGCACTACTTGATATATCAATAAAGAGGAGGTCTTCGTTAATGACATCTCTTGAGGGCACAGAATTCCTCACTACAGCCTAAAGACCACAGAGTACAGGGCAATGGTTCCAGACTTTCCTAATAACTAAGATTTTTGAGGCCTAAGATGATTTACGCATGGCACTACGATTTTGTTCTCTCAGATTTAGGCTTATCCCCCCTAAAGTTATTGATGTTCCTCAAAGTTTGAGCTGTTGATGGGTACATATGTTATTTAATAAATAAACTAATCTTACACAAAGATACCCTGTCATTAACAACAAAGGGTTTAGTATATGAAGATATTCTGTTGTGAAAAAATACTGCTCCTCTTTCTGACCTTCTACTATGATTTTTAAAGCCAGAAGGTTGAGAGATGCGTGTTTTTTGGGGACTACTGCAGTTTTTCAAGTATTTGATGCATCTCATGAGGTATTTGATAAAGGGCAACTGTATGCTATAATCTAAGTGAAGCAAAGTACACCGGAACAGTAACTTCCCTGGATATAGATAAGATGCCTTGTGTGAGTAATTGTCAGATATAGTAGGATTATCTAACTACAGCTGCTACAACGTGATTGTAGGAAAGGCAGCCAGCGCCCCAGATGCTGAAGTCCCAGATCACAGACAATGCTGCATGGGGTGTCAATGATGCAGATAACCATCTATTCCAAAAGCAGGATACACAATTATGTCTTGATTGCTTTTTTTGTTTCACTGATTTGTTCATTTAACAAAATCACTGAAAGATGCCTTCAAAGAATAGGAGTTTCAGCTTTTTTTTTTTTTTGCAGAGAGGCAAACCTGGGAGTTAATGGAAATAAACGGCAAGAGTATTGAAGATATACAATGCAATTATTTTATCTCAGAATGTTAATCACTGTTGGTCACTTCCATCTCCTAATCCTCAGAATCAGGAAGTCTAGTCCTCATTTTATATTCACTGCTATAAAGCCTAGGATTTATTGTTTCTGGCAACCCAAATACACTATGCCCTAAACACTAAAGGAAATCTTGTATTCACCTAGGTCTTCTATGAAAAAGATGCCACCAAGTCAATGGTATAAAAGTACAGTACTGAATGTGAATGAAAACTGACATATGACAAGTGCATCACATGGTAAGTGAAAAACACTGAAGCAGCCTTAAAATTATGAAAATGTAGTCATTTAAAAATGCATGACTAAAGGAGCAGTTGAGAGAAGAATCAGCACTGCAAACAACAGGAGGATGCAGACAAAACACAGTCTTACTTAATCTTAAGGGGGTGGGATTAGACCACTCTTAACTAAACAGATATTTCACAGTTATAAAAATGTGTTAACATAATACTGACCTTGAAAAGCATTCAATTATGCAGCCAAATGAAATTCACCACCCACCATGTGGAAATGTGGTCAATCACCACCATTTGCAGTACAATCAGCAGGGTATTGCCCCATTACTCCTCTTACCAGATGGTAACACATCCATGAAACAGAAAGGGAGCCCTCAGCTAACTTCTTTCCTTACTGATATCAAGAAAGAGCTAAAACCATGACCATCACATAAGGCTTGTATGAAACACTTCTTATTTCAGCAGTAACTGCATTTTCAGGATAAAGAGGGAACTCTACTTCTCAGAGTTAAATTCAGAGCAGAAAGGCCAAGACCAATTAGAGGCATCATGCTGAAGAAGAATACATTAAAAGGTGCTGGTTATTCTCCAGTCATTAAAACCTGCTGTTACTTTCCTCAGTGTTGGCATCATTCATTGAAAACAAAAAAAAAAGTTTTATTGAAAACAAAATAAAGCTTTTTTATATAATGAAATTATTCATCTGTTTGTGTTACTAATCATGAACATTATATATTTTAATAATTTAGAAGAATTAGGAAACATGCTCCATGGCCCATCTGCTATAGAAAAAAATCTTGATTGTTGAAGAAAGTCAAATCCCAAAGCATTTACTACTCTTGAGTTAAGGCAAAAAAAAAGGAGGCCTTACAACAGGAAAATGTAGGCAATTGCTTTAAGAATCCTGGGTAGAGAAGTGATATGAAAGATTGTCCTTTTCAAGAAGCACGTGGGCTTACTGCTCACCACTCTGTAAGCAAACAAAAATCTTCAGCTACATTTTTTGACACTGCTGTAGGATTTTAGATGAAACATGTCCCATTACTGCTTTGGGTACAATGGCATGAAAGTATTTCAACAAAGTCCTTGTGACAAGGTTAGATATTAATAATGATATATCAGAAAAAGATCTATTATACATCTTAATGAATTTTAGCGTTAAGAAACAAAAATCCTCTACAGCCTTGATTTTCAATGATATCCCAGACAGTGACTCAACGAAATAATGATGTATGTTACTGCCTTTGCTATTGTCAGCTACTGTCTTTTGACAGTACTCTTAGACCTTCTCAAGTTGAGGTAGGGAGACTAACAGTCCATCTCCTCGGATCTGCACTCACAATATGGCTATGGACCGAAATGCATGTTTTTCTCCTAGGACATCCTGAATTATGCAGTTTTTGAATTAGTGCCTTTCTGACTACATCTGGAGACAGTCAGTAGATAAGTCACAATGGCTTTGAGTAATGTTTACAAATACATCCTTTTAAGATGTCAGTTTCACTTTCCTATATGAAACAATGTGCAACTCTTACAGTGATATAAACAAACCACATTCTGTGTGTTAACAAATGGCATAAATATTAAACTAAGTGGAACCAGTATGACATCATAGCAGGATAAAGCGCCAGCTATGGTTCATGCAACTTGGGTCTGATTGGTGGTTTGGGTGTCTGAGGCACTGGCAGTCTGTGGATGGAGGTGCAATTCACAGACAGGAGGGCCAGTCATCTAGGCATGCCCTTCCAGGGATGCTTAGTTCAAAGAAGGGAGTAACCTCAGATGCAACAGGAAAATGCAGGGGAAGGGAAGAAATCAAGGGGAAGGTCATAAATGAAAAAAAAAACCCAGTGCAAGCAGTCAACAGTAAGACCCCCAACACCACCAAGACGTCCTTAATTTCCACACAAGCCCCAGATGTAAGATGGAGTTAGTCCAGTGTCAGTAGAAGAGGTTGGTACATCCAGACATGTACTGGTGGAACAAGAAAGAATAAAGCAGAATGGGAACAAAACAAAATCTAAATTAATATATTATGTTGCTTACTGGATGAATTAAATTTTCTGTATTTGAAATGTATCTAAAAAAAAAAAAAAAAAAAAAATGCCACTATGTCTTACTTTGATGCTTTTCTTTTTATTCATGCCTTTATTACAAATTCTGCTTTAAATTCCTTTTATTCATACATCAAGTTTGGTTTGTGTCTTATGATGGTTTAAAATCCTTTGTATGAGCACCAAATACCCTAGTGTCTGTTAATACAGGGCAGATAAAGGAGATTATCAGTTGTAACAGGGAATCCAACAGCATCTTCAAGAAGAAACCACATCCGTGTTCAGGGTTGTAGCAAAACAGGTTGTGCTTTAGTGTACCTCTCATCATTTTTGTTCCAACTGTCTAGCATCTCAGTGCTGTAACCTCTGTTATTAAATTCTGCATGTATGGCATCAAACTGCTCATCAGTAGCATATGATCAGTTATGCATCTTGAGGTCATACTCATCTGAACATAAACAATACATTTAAACGTAAAATTGCGAATGCATACTGGTCTAAGTATGTACTTACTCTTACATGTGTCTTAAATGTAGCAGTAACTATTTTACCCCACTGCAATTAAGACAGAGGCTGCCATTTAGAAACAATGTTTACATCATATAAAATAAGTTAGTTGTAAACTATAATATACTCAAAATTCACAAAATTCTTCTACAGTTACCCCCCTTACCCATAAGAAAATATTAACAAACTTGTACTTATTTATTTATGCTTTGCTGGTTGGGTTAATTCCCACTAGGTGTTATTCAAGCTAACTAGGGAAACTTTAGCTAGGAGTCTAGGACACATTTTTCAAGCATCAAGGGATCTTTCACATACACCTGAGCTACAACCAAGTCAGACAGGTGGGACCTTGCTTAGTGTTTCATCAGAAGGATACTTATAAAACAGAATCTTACCACAGAACTCATTTCTTTCATTCAAAAACAATATTTCCTCCCAAACAGATAAAACAATATTTGCACACACAAGAGCTTCGAAAGACTAACAATAATATAATTTTGACAATTAATAACCTGAAAATAAGCTACTGACATATTAAAAAAAAACAGAATGGCAATGCCTAAGTTTTGGTACCTGTTTTAGAAATGTTGTCAAGAGGTGCAAGAATTTTATAAATATTAACTTCCACAATAACTGCACACTAATGAACAGCTTAATTTCAGGTCTCACAGTGTTAAAGAAACTGAGAAACAACAGCCAGAGATATCAGCTTGAGTAAAATTCAGTTACGGACTAGTAAGAACAAAGCCTAGATGCCAGCAAAGAAGAAATTTTGAGACCCTGAAAGAAAATCAATCAGAAAAGATGGAAAAGCACTGCTTAGGAAGAATCCTGCAGCTTCAAGCTCCAGCTTTGGTACAAGAGATGGCTTTCACTAATTTAGAGGAAAAAATAAGTCAAATGTGTTCTGAACTGATTAAAATAAATTAATTGTTTAAGGAGTATACCAACTGAAATAGAAGGCTGGAAAATGGAAGAAACTTCAAACAGCTACTCAGAAGAACTGATAAAACTGCAAAAATCAGAAGTTAAAATGAAAATGCTGGCTAAGAATGAGACTGCTCAGGAAGGACTGTTTTAAAAAAATGGTAGAGTTAGAGGACAGAGAATATTTAGAAAACCTAAGATTTTTAACTGTACTAAAGAATCTGGAAGGAACAGACTATATTAAACTTACGATGTAAGTAGTAACCAGAGTGGTATGCCACAGCAGGTTTTGTTAATTGAAAGGGCAGTTTCTATGCATGCTCCAAACTTGGCCATAAGAAAGCAGCTAAAACCTGTATTAGTAAAGATGCAATTATAACAGCTTAGAGTTGATCAAGAACAAACTGTGGCAGAAAGGCAAAATATTAAAAATTGGAAATGGTAGTGTTTGTAGAAAATGATTATTCACTGTAACCAGGAAGAAGCAAAGTTATTACAGCAATCAAGGAATGTCAAGAACCAGATGTGAGATTCAAGCTACTGTATTCCAGCTGTCTTCAGCATATTTTTTCCTGGATGATCAAAGTAATTTTTTGATGCAGAACAAGCTAAGGGGGCAATACAAAAGTTTGTCCAACAAGGGGTGAGCCATCAAACACAAGGGGACTCTGCTCCTCATTCTTCTGATGGTAAGGCTCCTGGACAGACTTCACCAGTGAAACCTTTGTTGCAAAGGAAAATGCTTGACAGACAGAAAATAGTACAAATGTTCACTACAAGAATTGGTAGTACTCTGGGTTTGAACCAAAGCCTGGGGTTGGGAAATGCAGATAACAGAAAGACCAGCAACACTGAAATTGGTGAATAAATGTGAGACTATAAAACATCAACCACATTTATGAAATATGGTTTTACAAGAAAATTTGACTTAAAAAATTTTGATTTTTGTTGACTTTGTTAAAGGAAAAAAGAAGTTGAAAGAGGGAAAAGGTAACTAAGTAAAACAATTTTTGCTCAACAGCATTTTTATAAAATATTTTATGATATATATTCTATGTGATACAGTGAAGTATTTTCAGTGACTGCATTATGTGCTAAAAATAATCAAGTAAACAGGTGTTTTTTTTTCTTCTCTCCTTTTAAGAAACGTATTCATTATAAGGTAAAAATATATAAGAAATGCTGGACAAAAACACATTTAAGTCAAAAGGTTGTAAACTTGGGCTGTTAGGCCGGGGGGTGTAAAAGTATACTGATTATAATATATGTAAAATTTATTATTTTTTTTTTGCATAGGTAAATTCACAAATTAATGCCCTTGTATCTAATGATACATTTTTTGTGAAGACAAGTGGAATTAAAAAAAAGAGACAATTAAAAAAATGTTTTTCAAGCAAATAAATGTTCAGTGACAGCTGAGAAATCTGGAGCTGAGGGCAGCTCTACATTTTGATCTTATGTTACCAAGGAAACAAGCTGACTAAAGCTTAAGGTAATAAATCAAGAGGTCTGAACACTGTTTACATAAAGAAACTTAAAATTAAAAGGTATAAGGGGGCAAGCAGTTCAGTAAAAAAGTTTGAAATTACTGGAAGTGAATAAGAGATGACAGCTTTTCTAGTAACTAAACACTTTAATGCATTTACCAGAAGAGTGTATAATTTAGTTTTATTTAAAGATAGCCAGTGCACTTTTACTCAAGGCTAAAAGTTAATATTTTCTGAAAACATACAAGCTATTTTTCACATATGGGAGAGGAATAAAGACAAGACAACAGCAGACAGCAATTAGCATGGATAACACTAATTTTACATTAGGTTTTGCATGTGTGCAGCTATTTGGGACAACTGTTCATTGTTTGAATATGTACATATTTTTGTGTGTGGTTTTAATAGGTTATGGAGGTGTTCTGGGAGTGCATTTTCTTCATTTGAGGGTTTTCATTAAAAAAGTCTTGTAAAATGTGACAAAGGGTCAAAAGGAGAGAAGAAACAACTGTATAAAACATCAACCTGCTGAACATTAGTGGGTGCATTTAACATCAAAGCTGGAAACAGACATTACAAAAGCTGTCATATATAACATAAGAGGAATTGATTCTGTAAGGGTCTCTCAGTGCAGTGACAGTTTTAACACCTCTGCAGTAGTGTGGGGGAAGGGGAGTCTCAATTCCTATTGAACTACAAAAGAAACACTGAACAAAGGCCTGCAATTTAGTTATTTTCCTGTCTGTAGCTACAAAATTTCTAAGTATAGTGTAAAACGAGGTCTGAGTGAAACATAAATGAGGGTGATTAGAGACAGAAAAGAAGCAGTCATTTTACAGATGGTAAAGAAAATAACTGTGACCCTCAGAAATCCCATTATATGTCAATGGCATGGGAATTCAAAGTTACTTCCTTAGGTCTAGCATGAGTCATATAAAGCGTTATGGGAAAGAGAAAGGGTTGAGGGAGAACAAGATCACATTGATACATCAAGCCCTATTGGTAGCCATATTATGGAAAACAGGTTAAAATGACAAATAAAGCACTTGAGTAATTTTGAGGTGTTAAAATGGGTCAGAAAACAAAGATAGTGTGAAAAAAAGATTGTTTTAGTTCTAGGTGGAGTTTTCTTTTAAGTAATGCAGAGTGGAAATAACAATGGTAGAGGAAACACACTTGGATGGAAATGAGCATATGAATTTGATGAAGAATTGATTCCATTAGGGACATTCAGTAGATGATCAGGGACAAAGTAAAAGGTGAGTACTTATACTACTAATTGCTAGTAGAGCTCCAATAGTGATCGAACAGAAAATAAACATACAGTAATAGCAGATTTGTGATAGTAAGGGGCTATTGGCAAGGGAGGAGGAATACTCTGGCATGTATTTATATTCCACCTAAAACTATTATCAAGCTTATGAAAATACTGAGACAAATAATCAATCAGCTTTCTGCAGGTGATATTACTTTTAGGTTGGGACTGGAACTTGATTTGCAACATTGAGGATACATCTGGGGGGACATAGAAAAGAAAATATAACAAGAGAGGTTAGATTTCTGAAGAAATTTATGAAAATATTTGGTATGGAAGACATGTATTCAGCAATAGGAACTCAGAGAATTTATGTATTATTCTCCATAGTACAATAACTGGGCTAGACTAGACAAATTATATCCTACAGGAACATGTGCATTTGATTGAAAGCTTTAACACACATCCAATAACTATTTCAGGTTATGCCCCAATAACAACCAAGATAAAAATGCAAGGTAACGACATACAAATGAGACAATAGTGCTTCACACCTACCAGTTAAAAAGAGTGGACTTTAAGGAATGCATTGTGAAAATTATTATAAAGTTATTATTGAAGATAAAAAATTCTTTAGAAGTTATAGCTAGTAAGACAAAATGAAAGTGAAGTTTAAAAATAGGGAAGAAATAAAATAAAAACAAACATGGTTAAGAAGAAACCAGAATTACATAAAAGAACTGACAAAGGTTAAAGTACTGCAGAATAAGTGACATCAAAGAAAAAGAAGAGGTGCAATTGCAGAGTGCTAAAGAGAAAATAAGGGAATACCCAGATAATATAGACGAGTTTAGAAACATTGCTGTTGAGCAACTTTTTTTTTTTATAGTAACTCCAGAGCACAATGATGTATACAATAGAAAGTAGAAAGGGTTGTTCCCCAAATTGAGAGAGTTTGGAACCAGAAAAACAACTAGAGATCCGTAGATGTATTAGAAATATTTCTGAAATTTTATGTATAAAGCAGAGGAATGTGGAAATCAAGAAAAAGCACAAATGGAAATATTTATGGAAGACTTAAGCATGCAAAGGTTAGAGGTAGATGAGGTTGAACAACTAACAATTAAGAGAGGAGGAGATGGGATAAAAATGATGTATACCAATCTACTAGAAAGTCTACAGGAACCGATGGTATTCTGGTGGAAATTAGGAGGGAAGAAAGTGATAAAAATATGGAAGGTTTTTGTTAAATGGAATTTTAGAAGAGAGGGCACCAACATCTTGGGGGGGGGGGGAAGCTGTGGTGGCTGTAATACCTAAAAGATGCACCTGATCCAGCTTCATATAGGCCCAGCTCAATTCTAAATGATGACTATAAAGTGTGTGTGTGTCTATAATGGTGAAAAGAATGGCAAACATGATGCCAAAACGGACAGATATGGACCAATGTGGTTTTGTGGAGGGGAGGCAATAATGTGATATTAATAGAACAATGACAATCCACTGGGAAGCAGAATGGAACAACATACTGCTGTTACTGGTCTTGATGCACAGAAAGCATTCCTCAGAGTAAGCTGGGATTTTACAAGTAGGGCAGTGAAAGCATTTGCATTTCCTGATACAATAATGAGGTTAATTAGGAGGAGATATATATATATATATATATATATATATACATGAGGGATCGAGGCAAAAAATCACAGTGGGAGGGTTCCTCTCTGATAAGTTGCATCTAAACTGAGGAAACAAGCAGGATGTCATCCTTCCCCTTGATTTGCAGTACATTTAGAACCGCTGGCAGAGAAAATAATGAATTCAGAAATTCAAGGATATAACTGGTACACTGTTCAAGAAAATTTGACATTATTTGCAGACGATATTACTTTGTACTTGATGGAACAAGAAAAAGACATCTCAGTGCTGTGGAATATTCAGACACAGTTGCGTTTTTGGGGTTATAAAATTAATGAATATAAAACAAAGGCTATAGCAATTAATTATGCAGCTACATGAATTGGTCCAGCAATACCCATTTTTAAGAGGACATGATAAAATGAAGTATTTGGGACTATTGATTAAAAAGGATTCAGTTATGACATTTAAGGATATGTTGGAAGAGACTAAAAACATAATACAAAAACTAAGAAACTAAAAGCTCTTGCCTATGGCTATGGATAGCAAAATACAAGTAGTAAAATGTTTTTAGTCTCTTTAGTTTTATACATAGGCCAAGCACATTTTTATCAATCAGAGGAGAAGTTGGGGACAGTAATTAATAATGAATTGAAGAATTTTATTTGGGAGGGGACGATGGCAAGAGTCAAATGGCATAAGCTGATCCTATTAACAGATCAAGGAGGTTTAGGATTACCTAATTTGAAGGGACATTTCAGAGTTACACAGTTAAGGCTCTTATATAGAACACAAGCAGAAAGGTACAATTAAAGTGGAAAGGGGTGATGAGGAAGCAGGGTATAATTCAAGAAATAAGGAAAGAATGGGATTTTGGACACGGATCCTTAAGGATAACATTAGTTATACAGAATATTATATTCATAAAGAAGCAGAAAGTATTAGAATTAAGCCAACACAGGACAGGCAATTTTGCCAGTAGGGATGACTGCAATTAGGGGTACACAGAGTAGACAAGAGGGGGCTGGAATTTACTGGAGAAAGCTGGCAAAGGAACCAATGTATTGGAATCAAACAATTATAGAAGGAAAGGTAATAAAATGGGAAGAGGCCAAGAACACATTTGGATCATAGAATACACACAGAGAAAGGGATGAGAAATTCTGTATGAAAGGCCTGTACTGGTTGAGTTTTTAATTTAATCTACAATAGAAGTTGTTGTTACAAAGGGATAATTAGTAGGGTATATAAAATACTGCACAACAACAACAGGTATCAACCAGAAGAGGTCAGAAAAGATTGGGAAGAGAGATTAGATATGCAACTGACAATGAAACAATGGGAGAACATATACAATGCTT
Source organism: Protopterus annectens (assembly GCF_019279795.1). Classification (NCBI taxonomy): domain Eukaryota; kingdom Metazoa; phylum Chordata; order Ceratodontiformes; family Protopteridae; genus Protopterus; species Protopterus annectens. The sequence continues at coordinate 84,563,908 of NC_056729.1, read as the reverse complement.
GAATATAAGCAACAAAGTCTAGAAGATTTAGGATTTTTGCATGGAAGTGTTTGCATTGACATTTTTTATACCCCAGGCAGAGTCCAAAGAATTTTTCCGCAGGTAGATGGCAAATGTTGGAGGTGTGATAGGTAACTGGGTACACATGTTTTAGAAGTATAATGAGTTGGAAGATTTTAAAAATTAGGAAACAGAATCAAACTAAGCAGGTAAAAGCTGGATCAATAACAAATTCAAAAGCAGCAAGTAAAACAAAAGAACCAGCTAACACAGCACTGCATAAAACACTTATTTAAGCTAAAAAAAAATAAAAACAGCAAAAAGTATACAACAGTTGAACGCTTTCAGACCAAACATGCTTCATCAGATCTAAAACAAACACTGCTTAAATACCGTCAGGAAAGTTCAAAATTACCTGGTCAAGTCACATGACCTCATCCAGAGTTTTAAAGGTATATGCTCATTTAATCCTTTCCCTTTGTCATATTGTAAAATTAACATCCATTTAACTTCTAAGCATTGTCTTTGCTTTAATATCATCACCTCCTCTGGTTCCAACATTCAATAATTCCAAAACTAAAAATTTAAGAGAGTGTTCAATACCAGTGTCACATCTGCTTATTTCATTTAAGTGTTTCCTGATACGATTCTTCACCATTTGATTCATCTTACCAACATAGTAGCATCCACATTGCTCACAAACAGCCAACTAGACTAGGATTTCTACTAGTACACTCAGCATATAAGTTGAATTTAAAAGTACATCCAAGTACCAGGAAGTAAAAAGGTATCATTAGTTTGACTGCACTTACACATGTTACATAATCTACATGATCAATGTGGATGTTGGTGGAATATTTAGTATACAATGCAGCTAATGCAATTTCATTATTGGCATCAACTTCTATGTTTGCACATATTTTTTTTAACTTTTAGTATTCAAAAACGCACTAGGATTTTATGAAGGTGAAAAAGTCTTTTGTAACTTTGTATCTTGCATTTTGGCGTCACCTTTCTTAGAAAGTGAGATGTTGCATAAGATGTTGTATAACATGCCTTGCACTTGGGCCCCACCCCCTCAAGGAAGTGAGGTTCGTCCCTTAAGTAAGTGATGTTTTTATGGTATTTAAAGGATGTGAGGTAGTTTATCTGTTAGTCTGATGATGTTTCGGTAGCACTGGAAACGAAAACGCTTATATTTGTTTATTAAAATACCGTTTTGTGGCTTTGGAGTAGCGTTTTTTCATCTTAAAACAAAGTGTTAAGTTGAGGCAAGACATAGAAGACGTTAGAGAAGATGTACTTACCTGGTCCAAAATCTATAACAGAACATATCTGCTGAAATACAACAGACCACCTCATCCAGCAGTGCACGTGCCCCAGACTGCAGTGTAAAGCAAAAAACAATGGAAGCTCAATAGGATTCACAAGAGCATGCAGCTGAAACAAATCACCAGTCTATCGATTTTTAGACAACTTCAAGAACTGCTTACTTTTTTTTCCAGTTCAAATGAGGCTTTCAGATGTTAACTTAACTCTTGCATTAACATTACAGCAGTAGAAAGAAATAAACTGAAGAAAATGAGGAAGACTGAAAATTAAGTAACAGAAGCTACCTAGGTCCAGCGTCAAGGAGCAAATTGAGGAGACGCATGCAAACACCACCATTTATATTGTTGCAAGTTATGAACTAACTGATAATAATGGTTTTAAATAAGGGACTGAAATTTGTCCCAGCAGGAAATGGTGATATTACTAACATTGATCTTAAAACTTTTATTAGATAATTGAATTTTAAACTTCTCTTTCTTAATGAGAGCGTTCAGTCTGATTCTTATTTTAGTAGACTAACTACATTTACGACTAACAGTCATCTAGTTGTGAATGCAGTTTCACTGGTACATAAAAATTATTTAAATGAACTGTATTAAGACAGTAATTGTGCTCCTTCTACAATTTAACTTCAACTGCGAAACAGATACTTTACATAAATTACAAAAGAATTTCAGCAATTATGATTCTCCTTGTAATTATCACACTGACAACACACCTCTGAAAACTGATCCCATAGTTACAGCTCTGAAAACCTGTGTAGACAATGAACTGTCCTTTGATCTCCATCTATCCACTGTTGTAAAGAAGCCCTTTTTCATCACACAGCTTATATCTAAAGGTACTACATCCAGGTCTAGAGATGTAATTGTTCCACTATACTCGGCACTCTTTAGATCAATCAAGTACAATGTCCCTTTTGGTATGTGTGCACGCAAACACTTGTCACCCCTTAAAATGACACAACTGGAACAGTTTTTCACTAAATAGTAGGACATAAATCACAAAAACTATGCAGTCCATCTCAAAGCCTTGTCCTTTTTTCTCAGTATCATACAAACTACTGACAAACTATTTCTACCTCGCATGTAAAACATTAAGAGACCCTATTCTGTCAGCCTTATTACACATTCCTTAGTCCAATGGTAGGCTAAAACTAAAGGACTGTGGCTGATAAAGTTTACTGATATCTGCAAAAGTACAGTTTTGTACCTACCATAAATGTAGATGTTCGAGTGCTCATACAGCTGCAGTCATTACAGATGGGTTATCCTGCCGTCAGGCGGGTCCTCGGTCAGCCGAATTCCAAAGTCTAGGTCTGGCATCTGTTATCGTCACTTCTTCCCTGACGTCAGTGCGGCAGGGGTATAAAGAGGCAGCCGACGCCATTTTCTTCAGTTTTTCTTGCCCCAGAGGTCAGGTGCCCCCAGAAGGAAGGCAAAACATAATATTATGCAAACATGCAATGTAGATAAATCAGAAAACAGCAGTTGCAAGCAAATACACCATAAAAGAATACCCCAAATAGGTTGTATGATAAAGGTGTTTGTCATAAGGCCTGTCCCTAAGAGGGGATGGAGGGAGGGTAACCTGGACTGCAGCTGTATGAGCACTCTAACATCTACATTTATGGTAGGTACAAAACTGTACTATGTTCATCGTGCATACAGCTACAGTCATTACAGATGGGTAGAATCCCAAAGCTAAGTAAGGGTGGTAGGTACTAAGTGGAACTAGGAGGGGCTAGGGATGCCCTGCAGGACTGCTGCGGCAAAGCCCACTCTAGATTTAGAGTATAGTGGAAGGTGGTAATGCTTGGAGAAAGTGTGCACTGAACTCCAAGTAGCTGCTTCCAAATGTCCTTGGTAGGGACCCCCCTGAGGAAAGCTGTAGCGGTAGCTGTAGCCCTGGTGGAGTGGGATCTGATGTATACAGGCACAGATTTTACATGAAATGAATAACAAAAGCGTATGCAGTGGGCTATCCATTTTGAAATTGTCTGTTTGGAAATTGCCTTTCCTTGAGCACCTGTAGCATAGGACACAAAGAGCTGCTCAGATTTCCTGAAGGACTTTAATCTGTCCAAGTAATAACGAAGTTGTCTGTGAATGTCCAAGGAATGTAGTAGTCCCTCTCCTTTGTCCTGTGGATTTGGATAAAAGGTAGGTAAATGAATAGTCTGATTCAAAGCTACACTGGATACAACCTTTGGCATGAAGGTAGGGTTGGTTCGTAAGGAAACTCTGTCCTGATGGAAAATGATGAATGGTTGCACAGCCATGATGGCCTGTAGCTCCAAAATCCTGCATGCTGAGGTAACAGCCAGAAGGAAGGCTGTTTTCCACAACAAGTATTGTAGCTCTGTTGAAGAAGCCGGCTCAAAGGGAGGCAGGGTCAGCTTTTCCAATAAGAAGTTGAGGTCCCAAGCTGGGACTGGTGGTTTCCGTGGGGTTTTATATTTTTTGCCCCTCTGAGGAACTGCCTTAATAGAAGATGTGAGAATAAAGGAGGATCTGTATTGTATTGTGCAGAAATGGCTGAAGCGTGGATCTTGATGGAGGAGAAGGAAAGGCCACTGTTTAACATCTCAGCTAGGTACTGTAAAATTTGAGGTATACTTATTACCAAGGATTCTGGCCCTTTTCTTGATTTCAGGAACAAAATCGTTTCCATTTGGCGGAGTAGGTTTTTCTAGTAGAGGGTCTTCTGGCCTCCAAGATGACATCCTGCACCTCCTTGGAGAGGAGAGTCTGTTGGGAAATTAAGGTATTCTCCATGCAGCTAGATTTAAGGTTTTGAGCTGGCTGTGAAGGGTTTTGTAGTTGTGCTGGGACAACAGAAGAGGAACTAGAGGTAGGATCGATGGTGGTGAGTGTGACAGGCTCTTTAGGAGAGGATACCAGTGCTGTCGTGGCCAGTCTGGAGCAATGAGAATCATTTGTGGCCTCTCTGCTCTGGCTTTTAATAGAACTTTGGTCAGTAGAGGAAGAGACGGGAAGGCATAGACTGTCAATGTTGTCCAATTGAAGGAGAGTGCGTCCACTTTCCAGGCCTGTGGATGATAGGTCCTTGAACAGAATTTTTTCAACTGGTAATTTCTGTGGGTAGCAAATAGATCTATGTCTGGCTGTCCCCATGCCTGAGTTATATTTGAGAAGACTTGAGGGTGCAACTTCCATTCGTGTGGGTCTGTCATGTTTCTGCTTAAGTTGTCTGCCAGTGTGTTTTCCTTCCCTGGCAGGAATTGTGCCTGTAGTTGAATTTGTAATTCCAGAGCTGTGTTCCACAGGGTCATGGCTTGCCTGCACAGGGGGTATGAATGAGTTCCCCCTGTTTGTTTATGTATCACATGACTGTGGTGTTGTCTGTCCTTATCAATAGCTGGCCTGGATGCAGTAGGTCCTTGAAGGTCATAAGGGCATTTTGCACGGCTAGCATCTCCTTTTGGTTGATGTGTAGGTGCTTCTCTTTTTGGGACCATTTTCCCTGAATGCACTGATCTGCCATGTGTGCTCCCCAGGCGTAGTCTGAGGCGTCCGTTGTGATGATTTGAGTTGCTTGAGGTAAACAGAAAGGGAGACCTGTGTTTCTTTGGCATGCTTGAGCCCACCACAAAAATTCCTTTTGTAGGCATGGAATGAGTGGTATAATTGTTTCCAAGCTGTGTCTGTGTTGAGACCATAAGTTTTTTAGGTACCATTGTAATTTCCTCATATGCAGCTTTGCACATGGTATCAGTAGGATGCAAGATGCCATGAATCCCAGAGCCTGCAGAGCTTTCCTTGCAGTTAGTCTGGTTAAAGTTGCCATTTTGTTGAAGTATTGAGACAGTTGCCCTTGTTTGTCTGGCGTGAGGTAGGCCATCTGGGTGGTTGTATTTATGCTGGCACCCAGGAAAATTATCTGCTGAGAAGGTATTAGTTTTGATTTCTTTTTGTTCACTGTGTATCCCAGGTAGTTTAACAGTATTATTACAAACGCCAGATGATGCAATAGAATGTCCTTGCTGTCCGCTTGGATCAGGCAGTCGTCCAGATATGGGTAGATTTGTATTCCTTGTTGTCTGCAGAAGGCAATTACTGATGCCATGCATTTCGTAAACACTCCGGGCGCAGTAGATAAGCCAAAGGGCACTACAGAGAATTGGTAATGGGTTGAACCTGCAAGAAATCTGAGGTATCTTCTGCAATCTTGTCTGATAGGGACATGCAGGTATGCCTCCTTGAGGTCCAACGTTACCAGCCAAGACTCCTTGCCCAGCATGGGAAGAAGCTGCTGTAATGTGAGCATCTTGAATTTTGGTACCTGTAGATATGTGTTTAGGATGGATAGGTCTAAGATGGGTCTCCAATCTTTGTCCTTCTTTGTCCTTCCTTGGTACCAGAAATAGTCTGGAATAAAAACCTTGACCTTGTTCTTTTGCAGGTACTTCTTGAATTGCTTTCATATCCATGAGAGCGGAAATTTGTCTTTGTGCCTCTGCCCATTGATTTTGTGGCAGGTTTGGCAAGCCTCTCATTTTTAGAAGGGTGTGAAAGTGGAACCTGTAGCCTCTGTCTATAATGTCCAGAATCCATTTGTCTTTTGTAACAATGTGCCAGTTTTTTGAAAATAATGCCAGTTTTCCGCCTAAAGGTGCTGCCATTATAGCTTTGTTTGGCAGGCATAGGGGGAAGTCATTGTGTCTGTTTTCTAAATGACTGTGGCCTATCTTCTCCACCTCTTGGGGTTGGTGCTTGCCACTGTCTAGCTCTGTAAGATCCTTGAGGTTGTCCTCTACCCCTTGGGCATCTGTATCTGCCCCTTTGAGGTCTGTCCGTGGCTGGAAAGGACCAATTTTTTGAAGGCCAGTTTCTGCTGAAGCGTGGAGGTTGCACCTGCAAGAAATCTTTAACTGTTTGCATAGATTTTGCTTTTTCCTCCATTTTCTTTAGTACCTCCTCAGCTTTAACACCGAACAATACATCTTTTTGAAGTGGTGCATCTAATAACTTTGCTTTGACATGATCTGGTAAGGTTTGCTCTTTGAGCCAAGCATGTCTACGTATGACAGACCCTGTGACAGCAGCTGTACATGAGGCCTCTAAAGCATCAAAACCACACTGCAAGGTATGTTTACCCACTTGCTCTGCTCCATACAACAAATCCTGCAACTCTTTCAAATCTGGTTGTTCTGTTTGTGTCATTTTGCTTTTCAGCTGGGATAACAAAAACTATTGGTACTTTAACATATGAAATTGACAGTTTAATGCCCTCATGGTTAAAGTGGCTGATGTATACACCTTTTTCCCCCACCTTTCTAATGCTGTGGAATCTCTCTCTGAAGGCAAAGGGTTTTTAGCAGTAGAGGCCTTTATCCCCTTGGGACCCTGTGAAATTGTTTCTGGGTCAGCAGTATGGCTTTTATAAAGGAACTGGTGAGAATCAGGAACCCGCTAATACCCGTCTGGTTTAACAGGGGCCGGAGGTAAAGAATCTGGATTAAGACTGGCTTCTGTGTACACATCATCCAAAATATCTAAAACAGGAGGGATAGCCAGGGGCCTATGCTGGGGGAGCAGTAGAAATTCCCTGAGCCTTTTCTTGGAATCTGAGGTAATCTTAGCCTTCCCAGTGGAACTGCTCCCTCAATGTATGCAGGGTTTCCCCAAAAGAGTAGTCCTCGGGGGGGGGGGACTGAGGGAATAGACTCCTCAGCATCAGAGTCTTCAAAAGGGGAATAGGCATAATCCTGGTCCTCAGAATGGTTTGAGGTAATAGAAGCCTGGTCTGAGGAAGGGTAGTCTTCCTCCAATCTGGGTCTTTTGTCAGAGGGGGGTTGAGAACCCTTGATGAGAGTTATCAAATCCTCAGCCATTTTAAGCATCTGTTTTTTAGGCATGGGGCCTTGGGAGGAGGTCTGAGGGCCTTGTTTTTTAGTTTTGATGGTAGCTTTAGATTTAGTGAAGGCTTTAACAGAGAAGGTGGTAGGCCTGAAGACACCTTCAGAAATGGCAGGCCTCACTAAATTTTCGGCTTCCCTGCCAAGAGTGGCGTCGGTATCCGCAGTGGGAATGGAGACCGAGGAGCCTGCGACCTTGGGTACTGAAGACACCGGTAAAATAGTTTAATCGGTAGTCAGGGGCTACGTAGGTGCCTCGCTGAGAACCGGTAATCGGAGTCGGCCTTAGCGTGGTCTCAGTACTCGGTGCGGACCTCGGATGTCGGTCCTTGTCTTTGCGTCTTTTTCCTAAAACTGGCATCAGTGCATCCGACGACATGATATAATTACATTTTTTGCCAAAATAATGAAGGGCGAACTCCGCCCGGCGCTTAATAGTGCGCTTGTTGAACCTAGCACAAAAACGGCAGGCCGAGACGTCGTGGTCTAGCCCTAAGCAAAGTATACAGAAACAGTGAAAATCCTTATGCGGTATTTGCTTCCCACAAGAAATGCAATTATTAACTTTGTCTAACATCGGACTGAGGCAAGAAAAGTTTCCCCAATGGGGTACTTAGCTTTAAAGAAGACTTCGGCTGAAATACTGTTTGTAAATCTCAGGAGCTGGCTGACCGGCACTTGCGAACTGCTTCTGCTTCGGGCACCGTGCGGCAAGAAAAACTGAAGAAAATGGCATCGGCTGCCTCTTCTATACCCCTGCCGCACTGATGTCAGGGAAGAAGCGATGACAACCGACGCCGGACCTAGACTTTGGAATTCGGCCGACCGAGGACCCGCCTGATGGCAGGATAACCCATCTGTAATGACTGCAGCTGTATGCACGATGAACATCTGGGAGCGATTAGTGAAACCCTTAGCGATGTCAACATTCTGCAAGAAGGTCGTATGCAGACTAATGACTAGTGCCAAAGTCACATTCTTAAACTTAATGCAAAAAAGTACATCATCATCCCCTTCACCAAGGGTGATGTTCCTGTAAACTACCACATCAATAGCAATACTCTAAACACACAGTCAGTGGTGAGAGATCTGGGCACACAGGTCGACAGAAAGCTCAACTTCGATCACCATGTCTCTATAGTGGTAAGAAGGGCATTTTATATTGCTCACCTGATAAGTAAGGGCATTGCCTCCAGAAAAAAAGAAGTTATAATCCCCCTGTTCTCTTCCCTCATTGGGCAAATAATAGAGTACAAGGCTCCCTGTGGTATGTTCCTTTCCAAACACCTGCAGGAACTGGACAGACCACAAAGGTTCCTTACAAAGAAAATTCAGGGTCTTCAAGATCTGTCTCATGTGGACAGACTGAAATCATCGTCACTTTACTCTGTGTGGTATAGACTGCTCAGACGCAATCTGTACCTTGCATATAGAGCAGTCTCTGATCCAGCTTTAATGAAATGCTGGACATTCACAAGTTAAATGGCACACGGGTCACTCACTCAAAGGACCTTAACCTGGTATGTGACATCAACAGAACTTGCTGGAGAGAAAGACTTGTCTCACAGAGGTTGTTAAACAAAGCCCCCTCATTGGCCCTACTTAAGAGCAATTTGGACAATTGGATGTGTAACTGGAAATTCACCCTAGGGGTTCAAGCTGCGTCTCTCTTGGACAGAGGCAACAGGTGCTGATTTTAGTGTGTCTGCTTGAACCAGACACCCTTGGGAACATGGGCTGAACTTGGCTAGGCCTGTAAAGTCCCTGGGGCCATTAGCCTATTAACCTCCTAATATAAATACCCAAGTAAGATCTCAAATTTGTTTTGCAAAATAAACTGAACACATTGGAGAGGTAGGCATGTATCACAGAGAATACAGCTTCTATGGAAGTGTTTTCTACTCCACATAAAGCAAAGTACTTCTATTACTCCATTCAAAATTTGGATGAATCAATAGGTAGTCAGAAATTCACCCTTAGTTTAGCACTCCTCTCCCTCAAGGGTAGGGGAACATGCAAATGTAGCAACATATCTTTGTTCAGTCAAGTCTCTGCCCTGTTCATATGCAAAATATAAAGGCTAGAAACTACCATGGGAATGTAAGGTTGGACTTTTAAGATCCTCTCAGATCAATAGCTTAGTAATTACCTACGAACCTATGAATGACAATTATTGAAAGTAAAGATAAAAATGATGCAATAGGTATTATGAACAAAAATGATCATTTGGAATCTGGGATGGAATTTTTAGGAGCTGCAAGTTCATATACATTGATCTCTTTATTGACAACATGCTTATAATAATGTAAGTCAAAAATGCGATACATGAAACGAGGCTACAACGTAGAATTACTGGTGAAATCATGTGGTCTGTGTGTTGTATTGCTGTATCCAAGAATTTCTATCCATTATACCCAGCCAAAAATCCATAAGGGAATGGAGAATGGAAGCACTTTCAATGCATCTTAAACACGAGATCAAAGTCATAATATACATTACCCAGTCATATTTAAAAAAGGGAGGAATTCTTGACACAGTTAGATGAGGCAAGAAGTTCACTGCTTTTATTGTGAGACATCTGATGGTAATTCTCTATCAGTCGAGACTGCTAATGAATATGGTATCAAAGCTTTGTCAGAAAAAACCTCTGCCAATGTACAGAGATCTACTGACCAGATATGTTTTATGTGGATTGAAGCTGTTGGCACTTGAGAATAACTTTTAACATTTTGAGATACTTACTATAAACAATTTCAGGTACAGTAATATGTAATTTTTTTTTATCTGTCTATGAGCAGTAACATGTTCTAATGAAGGAAATTAGTTATACGGTAAGACACTTATTCTATACATATTTTGTTAATAATGTTTTTATGTTATAGGAGGAAGGGGATACAAGAGAATTGTTTAGAGTAGAGTATGTGTGTATATATATATATATATATATATATAGGTCTACCTGATAACACCGAAAAATGCCGACAACGGAGATGACCGAAAGTTGAAAATCCCGACGCTGACAACACCAACATGTCAAACGAGCACTAGTGTGTAACTATGTGACGGACGGCACGGTTAGGGTGCAGGTAAGGTAAGTGTGCGATAGTGACAGACTTTAGGGTTAGGGGCGGGTTAAGTGGGTTAGGGCATGGGTTAGGTGAGTGTGCGATAGTGACGGACCTTAGGGTTAGGGTTTGGGTTAAGGTTAGTGCACAGATAGCGGTGTTTGTAAGGTTTAGTGTAGGTTTGTAAGCTTTTTGGTGTGCTTGTGTTGTGTGTGTGCTTTTTGGACAGGGGATTTGTTTTGTTTGTTGACTGTCGGGATTGTGGTTTGTCGGACGTGTGAAGTTTCGTGTTTTTGAACTTTCGGTTTTGTGGTGTCTGTGATTTTGTTGTTGGTGTTTTTGCATGTCGGTGTTTTCAGGTAGACCCATATATATATATATATATATATATATATATATATATATATATATATATATGACTAATATAACAGAAATATATTGCTTAAATCTTAAAATATCAAAGGACAGCATATAGTTTTTAGATGTAAATCTGTATAATAGTTTTTAGATGTAAATCTGTAAGGGAGATACAGCTACCATTATGTTTAAGAAACCTGCTATAGTTTATACCAGACCAGTATACAACAAAGATATAGGTTTAAAAATATAATTTGTGATCAGACGCTTAGGACATCAATTCACTTATCTAATTTATTTATTTAATCTTTTGTTAACTGGGTTAGTCCCTCTAGGCTGGGACACAAAATGGTATTTGTACTACTAGGGAAATTTAGCCAGGGCATCAGGGAACTTCCCCTATTGTTTTCGATAGTTGCCATAAGATCTTTTACATCCACCTGAGCTAACCCCAACTCAAGCAGATGAGACCTCAGTTTAATGTTTCATTCAAAGGATACATTACTGCATGATGAACTACATGTCTTATTACAGAATTTAAAGACAGATTATGACTCAGATGTCAGACACTGTTAGAATAAGGTTTACTGATGAAATTTATAGTAGAGTACAACCCGTTTTTTAGTAAAAAATATGATTGAACATGAAAGAATGCTCTCAGACACCCTGTTGCTTACAAAAGATATACGAAGACAGTAAATGAGAAAATTAAGAGATACAATGGTTTTCTGAGATTATATGAAGGATCGCTAACCAAAATAAACGACACACCAAATTTTCATACAAGAAAAGAAGTAATTTAAAACATCAAAGTTGTAAAAACATGAAAAAAAAAAAAAAAGAGAGAGAGAGAAGTGTCTGCCCAACTTGTTTGTGTGCGTTTTTCCTTGCAGGAATTGTGCCAAATATAGATTTATTTCAAATGCAAAGAATTTAATTTGTCCAGTAAATAAAATACGCAAGTTTAATGTATATGTTAATTTTAACAGTCAGAACACTGTTTAATTAGCTCACTGTAACAAATGCTTTCTCTACACAGATATAACAGGCATCTTAAACATATCTGCGAACACTACTCAGAATTTACAAGAAAAATCATAACCAGTACATTATATAAATATATAGCTAAAGCTTGTCTGGACAATAACATCCTTAGTGTATTTGCAAGTTGTGTATCTTGATACATCATGAAATAGAGACTTATTACTGAAAATAGAGTTGCATGAACACAAATTGATAACTACATTAAGGGCTGACAAACATTACAATTTAAATTGATATAGCAGTCTGAAGCTTACTTGGTTTAAAAATTAATTATACATGTGAAGTGCTATATCACCTTTTATAATCACCTGAATGAAAAAAATATTTTACACTACTTGAATAAGCTTTGAGTACAAGACCGTTTTTACTTGAATAAATTTGCTCATTTTTCAGTTTTTTTTGGTCAGCTTCTCAAAAAAATGCCAGACTCTTGTCTTTCATGACTCAAAATGGCAGGCCTGACCACAGATTCACACAACTTAGGAGAGCAGCAAAAATCTTCAAGGGATAGACATCAACTGACAGTATCAGGAATCTGTATCTAGCCTAGATACCTTGAACGCATCAGCAGAGATTTACACAAGATACAGAACTACTACATGCCTCTAGAGGGACTAAAAAAGAGCGAGAATCACTGAAACTGAGCAATGGCTTGGGCTGCGCAAGGCACAGCCTCACAAAATCTTACTTCCTTAGGCCTCACTGCGACTAGTGGGATCAAAAGGCCTCATATGCTCCCTTTTCACAATTTCTTTAATAACCAAGTTCTTTGGCCTCTCCACATTTCTGTATCTCTGATCATCTCAAAGAAACTTTATAGTAAACCACTGGTAGATGATTCTCCCTGACCTCAAACTGACACCTGCTCCAAGGGTGCAATACCAGAAAGTCTTCACCAGCCAAAAAAAGCATTGAATTTTTGAAAGTCACACAATAAGAGGATGACACTTGATGCTCCTTTCCTTAAAAAAATAAAAATAAAGGCACAGAAACTAAAAGTCTTCTGCAGGCATACTTAACTTTTCTTTGGATGCCATGGAAAATTTAGAGAAAATATGATACACAGTCCAATTATTCAATGCAATGCAACAAACAACATCCCCAAACAGCTCCTTACCATTCCCCGAAAGCCACATAGAAAGGAACGACAGAAGACACTCATTCCCTGTGGCTAAAAGTACTGAAAATGATATGAGCGAGTCCTTTAGACTCGAATCAGAGATACAGCCTGAGGTAAAGGAGCAACTCTGTTCTTTGGGAACATCTACAAAGCCATACATCTGCCTTCTGCAAATTTCTATGGATAAGGTCTCATATTGTAGCAATGACCCCATGATAATCACTGTGTTCTCATCACACAGTGTAACATTTGGTACTCAAACCTACAGATAAAATGAGCTGGATACAGATTACCTGCAACCAGCTTAATATATTTTTTAACTCATTACCTCTAATGGAGTTCTGGTGATCTATACTGTAACTTAAAATGGGTGAAGTCTAAGCTTTATAAAGGGATCAAATGATGTCATCACATTTCAAAAACTGTTCATACAGTTTTTTAGTAATTCGTATAATTCCAGACGTAATTGGCAAACTCTTCAGCACAAACTACTTTTATAGTTGTAGTATTCTTTAGGTTCTAGGTCTTAAACTGGATTTTGCACATCACAGTAATTATTAACTTGTAAGCAAGCAATAATGCCCAACAGGGTGTGTGCTAATGTGTAATTAACGCCCGCCCAGGGGTGTTATGAGACCCAACACCACAAGTGGAGGGCCTCTACACCCCTGGAAGGGCATTAATTACACATTAGAGAATGGGCGACCTGTAGATCGCATCCTGATTGGAGAACGAATGTTCTCCAGTAGGGTGTTAATCTACAGGTAATGCCAGCTGAAAAACAAGTCCGCCGCTTCATGGCAGTATATCAAGTCACCATGCAGCTTGGACTAAAAAGAAAAAAGAAATAACCGCTGCCATTATTTGTACGCTGACAAAGCAGCGGTTTTGCTGTTTAGTGACTGTAAAATAAGAAAGAAAAAAATAGAAGGAAAAAAACTTGTGTGTGCATACGTTTATGTCTGCATGTGAGAGTGTATGCTTGTATGAGAAAGAGAGACTGATCGAACAGTTATCTTACACTCAGCTAAGCAGCAGTTTTGCTGTTTAGCAAGTGTAAAAAAAAAATAAAGAAACCAAAAAAAGTGTGTGTAGGGCTGTGTTTGTGTGTCTGTCTGTGTGTATGAGTGAAGCAGTGCATGAAAGCAGAACAGACTTTGTCTGTGTGCGTGTGTGTGTGTGTGAAAGAAACTGAGGAATGACAGTGATCCCTGGTACCAGCAGCATCAGTTAAGTGGTTTCCATACCTCTTAACCTCTCTGCACAAGAAATCTAGACAGAGCCACAAATTAGGAAGGACAAAGGACCAAAACTAGGGAAAGATTTTAAATATTGCTCTTATAAACTTAGAAAGTAGCTAGAATAACAAGGTTTCAATTAGCATGTATTTTCTGAAGGATATCAAGTTGAACTCCAATGTCGGTCATTATTTAATGACTTCAATACCCAGTTATTTACTAGAAAACTGCACATTTTATGAGGATGGGACCAAACATACAAGCCAAAAATCTGGGCATTCTGCAAAAATCTGGACATTTGAAAGGTATGCTCCCTTGACTCTTAGCTCAAGATATCTGATTAAACCTAAAATAAAGGGGGAGGGGGGAAATATTTTACTTGAATATTAGGATTTGAGTTGGCATGCATTTTCTGAAAAAGAGGTGCGACAGTGGGTGAATAGTAAAGAGGTTTGCACACCTCTGGACTTTTCAGCTGAAGAAATCTGGATAAAGCCTAAAACAAAGACCTAACAAAGCCTCAAAAATAGGAACAGACTAATTATAGCTCTTATAAAATTATAAACTTGCTTACATAAAAGGATTTTTGTCAGGATGAATTTTCTGAATAAAATAATAGTCAAACTCAAATGCATGCCATTATTTAGTAACTTCAGTCTCCAGTAACTGGCAACAAACCAAACGTTTTAGGAGTAAGGGACCAAAAATAAAGTAAATACCTGGACATTTTTTTTAACTATTATATTTTGGATTTAAAATGCTTCCTCCATGACCATTAACATATACTACAGCAAGTTTGAAACATTAGGCAGAGGAACTATTTTACATCAAAAATATATAAAAAATATATAGTAATAAAAATAAATACAACTAAAACACAATTTTACAGAGAGTCCATTCTCTAAGCACAATAATAATACCCTCCAGGGTGTGTGTTACTGTGGAAATAATCCACTTCCAGGGGTGTAGAGGTCTTCTGCCTGCAACATCAGGGCTCAGAACACCCTTGGGCGTGTGTTATTTCCACAACACCACACACCCTGTCGGGAATTAATGCTTGCTTAACACACACCCTGCTGGGAATTATTGCGCTTAGAGAATGGGCTATCTGTAAAATTGTGTGTTTTTTTTTTTTTAAAGTACTACATTATTTTTGATGTAAAATAGTTCCTCCGCCTAATGCTGTAGTATAGGTTAATGGTTTTGGAGGAAGCGTTTTGCATCCAAAATATAACATTAAAAAAAAATCCCCAGGCATTTGCTTTATTTTTTGGTCCTTTACTCCTAAAACGTTTGATATGTTGTCAGTCATTAGAGACTGAAGTTACTAAATAATGGCATACATTTGAGTTTTAAACTATTATTTTCTTAACACAAATCCTTTTAATTAAGCAAGTTTATTTATTTATTTTACATTACATGTATTGACCGGGAATGTCCGACTGAGCAGAAGAGCCCTTTTTCAGTGGAGCCCCAGGGAGAAAAGCTCCAACATATTATACAATTTTCATTATAAATTAGTATTAAACAGCAATGTTACAGGATTATTACAAGGCATTAAGTAGCAATAAAATGTTATACAGTGTCAATAATCAGGAGTACAGCAAAGTTATGTACAAGATGTATAAAAAGAAATATGCCATTAAGATGAATATAGTTTTTGGGGTAAGTGGTTATAAAAACCCAGTTTTATCATAATGTAGTTGCATGAAGGCAAGACAATAACAATAGAATGTTTCTCTGAGGCGATTTGTTTAATAGATTTTAAAAGACCGTAATTAAAATTTGCTCCTATTTTTGAGCCCTTGTTCCCTCTTTATTTTACACTTTATCCAGATTTCTTTAGCTGAAAGGTCCACAGATATGCAAACGTCTTTACTGTTGCATTCACTCAGTCTCTCATGCACAACTCTATTTCAGAAAATGCATGCCAACACAAATCATAATAATCAAGTAAAATATGTTCCTATTTTGAGCCTTTGTCCCCTGTTTATTTTAGGTTTATACAAATATTTTGAGCTAAGAGTCAACAGAGCATACCTTTCAACTGTCTAGATTTTTGCAGAATGTCCAGATTTTTCATCTCATCCTCATAAAATGTATAGTTTTCTGGCAAATCACTGGGGATTGAAGTCATTAAATAATGACAGACATTTGAGTTTCAGACTTCATAACCTTTAGATAATACATGCTAAAGGAAATGCTGCTGTTCTAGCAGTTTCAAAATCTGTAAGCGTAATATGTAAAATCGGTGCTTATTTTTGGTCGTTTGTCCCTCTAATTGTGGCTCTGTCCACGTTCTTTGAGCCAAGAAGTATGGTCAAGAGTTATGCAAAACTCTTACCTGATGCTGTTGCTGTCAGGGATCGCTCTCACTCACAAACATACACAGAGTCTGTTCTGCTTTCATGCATACATTCACACTTACATGCAGACAGAAACAAACACATACACTTTTTTCAGTTTCATTTATTTTACACTCGCAAAACAGCAAAAGCACTGCTTAGCAAGTATAAGATAATGGCTTGACCAATCTCTCACACATAAACGCATAAACACACACACAGAGACCAACACATACACACTTTTTTTTTTACTTTGTCTTCTTTATTTTACACTCACTAAATAGAAAAAGAGCTGCTTAGTAAGCGTAAAATAATGGCAGCCATTAGGTTTTTTCAGTCCGAACTCCACAGCAGCTTGATATGCTGCCATGAAGCAGCAGACTCGTTTTTCAGCAGGCATTACTTGTATATTAATACCCCGCTGGAGAAAGTTCATTCATTCTCCTATCACGATGCAATCTATGGATCACCCATTCTCTAATAGTTTATACACAACTTATAATCTCAGCAACCACTCAAGTTGAGCACACACAATGTCATCAGCATTTTTTTCACCCAGCTAAGAACTTTCATATGAGGCTAAGCAGTTCTGTCTGTGCTACTTGGTTGTCAAGATATTTAC
The DNA here is from genome assembly GCF_019279795.1 of Protopterus annectens. Classification (NCBI taxonomy): domain Eukaryota; kingdom Metazoa; phylum Chordata; order Ceratodontiformes; family Protopteridae; genus Protopterus; species Protopterus annectens. The sequence continues at coordinate 84,546,904 of NC_056729.1, read as the reverse complement.
AAAAACGTGAACATTATGACAATATAAATAAATATATACATAATTTATCTTTACCTGCAATAGAGGTCAAATACCAATACAGTTGTGGTTGCTACAGTACAAGCTTTAAGATGATATATTTTAACAGTGTGCAACATGTTTTTGGAATTATTAATGTAAATAGGGACAAGCAATATTTGCCACCTAGAGGCATCAGTAGGATGCAACTACAGAAATACCTGAAGGCATCACCCAGCTGTAATGTGTTAAGTTGTTAATCAAAATGGACAAAAAGGTCCCTTTTCCTGGGTGACCTAGGAGCACTTTCTACTTAAAGGACTTGCTTGGACTCACACAGCAGATGAATGGAGGCTGAGGGAATCAAATCTTGCACTATATAGGAAGCAGTTCGTTAACAGCTTGTAGCCCTAATCCCCTGCTCTAAGTGCCAGACAGGTATGGCACAGCCTCTGGTCAAGCGAATAAAATAGTGGAACAGTCTGATAACTCTCATATTACTGATACTCTACTTTTGTATTAACACTCAAGACAGTCAAGGTGAGAGGAACATCAAAGACACTGCAGACACAAACAGAAATGTCTGATAACCATTCACTCAATAGGCAAAAATGGTGCTAGAACACAAATCTAGACAGGAACTGCATTCAGCTACATCATTACATCTGGTGTAGCTAATTAAGATTTCTTTTTACACACTAAAAACAAATCAAAACCAAAATACAATCCAAAAAACAAACTATAGAAAAGCAGACAGGAGCAAATAAGCAGTGGGCACTATGGAGTCAGGCATTTCTGAGAAGGGCACACAGTTCAGCTCAAGTCTGCTGCACCTGCTCCCATACTACTGTTGTTAGCAAGCTGCCAGACAACTTTCAAGTATGATAAAAAATGAGAAAAAAAAACACGTTGTTTCATTGGCATGCAAAGATAAAAAGCACTGACTACAACCCAAATGACCTGTAATCAGGCAGTGGTCCTGGTCTTAAAAGAGCAGACACGAGGAAAGGGACAGTGCAGCTGATGCCAACTGATCCACCTTGTGAGGGAGGGAGATGGACTACTACTCTTCAAGAATAGTGCCCATCAGATGAGAAAGTGCATGGCAGGTAGCATTATGGTGTGGGGGTGGATGCTTGGCTTTAAATCAAGACATCCTCTACAGCCTTCAAGCAGTAAATGTGAGGGAGCATGCTTTCATGCATACGATGGGATGAAGCAAAGAAGGCTGTTGCTGTGATAGGACTGTGTACATCAGCCATTAGGGTTAGGGGGTTGGGTCTATAGAAATGGCCATTAGATCTGCATTGTGGATGACGGAGCAACTGGAGTGGGGTTATTGTGTAGTCTGGAGGGTTGAAGACTAACCCTCAGGCCACTAGGGCAGGCATGCCACACTGGAATAAGAAGAAGGAAGGTTACACAGTTTGGTGCACAAATTACCTTCATGCCTCCCTGTATGATGGCTTCTTCTAATCAACTTTTGCCCCCATGCAGTGTAAGGAGGTCTCCCATAAGGAGAATGAACAAGCTGAAGACATTTAGAATGGAGATGATGACCAGCATGCACAGAGGCAAAGAGTGCATAACAAATCCAAGAAAACCTGCTGGAATAGTAACTGTACAAGAGGTGATATAATCTTGGACTTGGTATTAACCAACATGAGTAACCACTGCAGCATCCCTACATTATCATCCTCCCTGGTAAGATCCGACCACAAAGTGGTCAATTTCAAAGTCACCATCTCCCCCAACACCCCCCCCCCCAGCTAGGGTAAAAAAAACACTCATCCAAAGCTGATTACAACCTACTGAAGAAAAGTATAAACAGTTTCAAAGTCCCCTCCCCCTCCATAGGAACTGGCACATATGTCTAAACCTACACCAAAGTACTATATGAGCATTTATATAGCTGAATGGAATCAGGAATACTAGACAGGATAAAATTCTCCTCCTCAAGGAAGAGTAAACCTATCTGGTGGACACCTACAATAAACTCTATAATAAAAGGAAAAAGTTGCTGTCCAGGACCAAGAAGAAGCAGGTACCTAATTGGAAGTAATCTCTCCTTAGCCTGAACAAGCGAATAAGAGCACCAGTTACATCCTCCAAAGCAAACTTCGAGTCCAAACTGGCCACAGCTACTAAAGACAATCATAAGGCCCTTCTTCACACATGTCCACAGTCTCAAAGGATGCACTCAGATCTGCTCAGAACTGGTGGTCAAGGGAACCACATACAAAAATGCCGTAGATATAGCCAACCTGCTGGCAGACAGGTTCAGTAAAAACTTTATCCCACCCATCAGTAAATCAGGACATCCCCAGCATCTGCCCCACTCCCCGTATCTCTAGGAAGCAAGTCATCACTGCTCTCTCAAAGAAAAAAATACAGTCTCCATAGGACCCGACAACATTCCAGGCTGCGTCCTACATGAACTTAGGCAAAAGCTTGCAGCACTGTTAGGCACCCTATTCAACCAAAGCCTGAGTACCAGCTTCATCCCAGCCGATTGGAGGTCAGCCACTTTCATCCTTCTGCACAAAGGTGGAGCATCCACTGATCCAGGAAATTACAGACCCATCAGCCTAACTAGGCTGTCTGCAAGGACATGGAATGGATTATCATGGACCTCATTACCAAGGACACTGGCAACCTCCAAACACTTGATCCCACACAGTTTGGTTTAATCAATGGGAGGTCATGCCTGTTAAATATGATAAACTTCTTTGAGGCAGTCACCAAAGCCATGGACGAGGGGAAGACTGTACACACTGCCTACTACGACCTGGCCAAAGCCTTTGATACTATTCCCCACTCAGGTATAATAGATAAACTCTCTCAATTAGGCATCAATCTGTATGTTACTAGATGGGTAGCAAAATGGTTCACTGATAGAGCCCACTTAGTCAAAACAGGGGAAGCTACCTCAAGCAGTAGATTCATAACAAGCAGTGTACTCCAGGCATCGGTCTTAGGGGCATCTGTTGTTTGGGATATACTTTTCTGAGGTGCAGGCCAAATACAGTGGGATATGGCTGACCACGTTTGCAGAGGACTGCAAGCTGGGCACAGTTATCAATTCCCTAGTGATGCGGATGTCTTCCAAGAGGGTCTCACCCAAACAAATGATTGGTGTCAGAAACATGGCCTCAAACTGAAGGCCAAAAATGCATCATCATCCCCTTTGGGGAGGGTGATGTCCCCACAAATTATCACATTAATAACAAGGTCCCAAGCATGCAATGTTGTGAGGGACTTGAGCACCCAGGTTGATAGCAAACTGACTTTTGACCACCTTATGGCCTCCATTGTATGGAAAGCTTTCTACATGGCCCACCTCATTAAGGGCAGCTCATCCAAAGACAAGGTGGTCATAACATCCCTGTATTCTTCCGTTATAAGACCCATTATTCAGTACAATGCTCCTTTCGGTATGTACCTCACAAAGCACATGCAGCAGCTTTAGAGACCACAGAGGTTCCTCACCAGCAAAATCTAGGGTCTCAAACATCTACTATACACAGATAGGCAAAAAGCCCTGTCCCTCTACTCAGTGTCATACAGACTCCCTAGTGGTGACCTATGTCTGGCATACAAAGCAATCTCAGGCCACACCTTGATGGTACTGCTGAATATCCGCAAGTCAAGCTCCACTCGAGTAACCCGCACGTGCGACCTCAACCTGGTCTGTGACATCAACAGAACTTGTTGGCGGGACAGATTTGTGTCCCACCGACTCCTCCTTCTGTGGAAAAGACTCCCTCTCCACATCAAGTAGAGTACCTCATTAACCCTTTTTTAAGTACAACCTGGATAACTGGATGGGGAACAGAAAATACACTCCTGGGATTCCACCTGTGTCCCTCCTGGACAGAGGCATTGAGTGCTGACTCGTCGGAACATGGGCTAAATACTTGGCTAGGCTTGTAAGGGCCTCAAGACCAATAGCCTAGTAACTTCCTATGACAATCAGTCAAGTCATAAATATTACTCAAACACAGAGGGGTGGGGAGGGGTGTTAGCATTTAAAGAGCTGCTCTTTTCTTCTTAACTGGGTAAAGGGTAGAATACTTAATTTGGATAATTTAGTAGATCCTAACAAATTATTTTACACACTGGGAGTCAGAACTATATTAAAACAGATGATTCCACTCTCATCTATACATCTGACAACATGGTACACCTTCAAAAAATTACTCAGGAAGATAACAGCCAATGAAACGTGGTTTCATAACTCACAACACATGCAAAACCCCCAAAAGACCAAACTACTACTCCACCCCCCAAATTCCTCTCTTATGAAAAAACAAAATTTAACATCATCTCTCAATACAACCACCAAAGTCACTTTGCATAGCAAACTACTGGGAGTGACAGTGGATGATAATCTTACACTTGACCTGCATATAGAAAATTGCAAGAGAAAGACTCATCAAAAACTATGGGTGGTTTACAGAACTAAAACTTTCTCACTGACGCAACTAAAACTACAGTTTCCAGTACTTACCTGCTTCCCACTCTTCGTTATGGTGCTCCCATCCTTACTAAACTCCGGGCTTCACAAAAATGAAAACTTGAACAATGCTATCAATACTATAACAACGTTGCTACATTTGCAGCACATAGCCCTTTCAGAAAACATCACTGTATAGCACTGATAAGCCTAAACTGGTTAGAACGGTCAGATCAACTACCGTATTTCTCCGTAAATAAGACCTAACCAGAGAATAACGCCTAGCATGGTTTTCCTGGGCAGTCATGATATAAGCCCTACCCCAAAAATAAGCCCCAGTTAAGATCAACAACACATGACGGACGTGTTGAATTACAAAATAATATTATTATTGACATCCGTTGACTGAGGTTATTGTACTCTGCTTGCCATTTTCGGATCATTTGGACACCTAACTTCTCTTTGTAGAAAGTCATAAGATTCTTTCCCCGGGAGTCCTCCACGATTCTTACAGTAACCCTAAATCCTCACTCCCACTTGATGGTTGAGATCTGTGGTCCATAAACACTGGCAAGTGTACTTTGATTGGTCAAAGTACAGACAACGCACGTAGAACATGCTCACTTGATAACGAACTGGTGTGGCTGTGTCTTCTTAACCGTCGCCATTTTGTATTGCCAACTCCTGTCTCATAAGTCTTCAATTAACCGCCCCCCAGACAAGATGAGTGCAAAAAAAAAGAGCTATTCCATCGAGTACGAGAAAGGAATTGTGGAGGACTCCCAGGGAAAATAATCTGATGGCTTTCTGCAAAGAGAAGTTGGACCTCCGAATGGTCTGAAAATGGTGAGCAGTGTACGATAACCTCAGTCAAGAGGCCGACGAGGGAAATGCTAAGAAGTGCAAGTGTGGATCAGGTCGGCAACCATTATTTCCTGAGCTGGAAGACATCATCTGTGAATGGATTACTAACAGGAGAGCAAAGGCTCTGTTGTCCGCAGGGCTGATATTCAAACATTTGCCCTTACAATGACCCCACAGTTAGAAATATCCCTGGAAGAATTCAACCCATCACAACATTGGCTGGATGGCTTCCTTCAGCGATATGAACAGTCTCTAAGAAGATCAACAACACTGTTCAAGCTGGAAGGTACTGAAGTTATTAAACGTGCACTTGCGTTCAATCCTTTGTTGATGGCATTGACTTTTCTAAATACCAACTCTCCAACAGGATTGCTATGGATGAAACTGCAGTGTTTATGGGCCAAGGATCTCAAACAACAATTGATCAGTGGGGTGCCTCTTCAATCTACATTCCTTCCACTGGTTACGAAAGTGCACGCGTTACCTGTATTTTGGCAATTCATCTAGATGGAAATAAAACACCATCTCTAATCATTAGTAAGGGCAAGAAAGATAAGATTGAACATGTTTCAGGCATTTACATTCTTGAAACTGAAAAAGCCTGATGCACACAACAGTTATAAGGAAATGGGTTCAATGTAATGCTGCCACTTGTATTGCGAGGTGGTGAAAGAGGTCTGCTAGTCTGGGATTCAGCCGGCACTCACCGTGCTAAAGACATGAAGAACTTCCTTGCACATAGAACAGATCAAATAATGATTCCAGCAGGAATGACTGCCCATCTCCAGACTCTTGATATTGCAATAAACAAGCCAATCAAGGACCATTTGCACATGGAACTCAATGACTACATTGAAAACAGAATGGAGAGAAATCAGCATGGAAACTTTGTGAAGCCTAGCCTGCAAGAGGTCGTGACTTGGGTGAAGAATTCATGGGATAAAATCACTGACAGCTGTGTTGCCAATGCACTACGAGCAGGCTACATGGACAAGCAGTGCTCATTTAAGGAGAGCTCTATTGCTAGGCATGACAGATTGGGGCCAATGGTTCTACAGGAAATGGAGTTGCCAGAATTCGGGGGCTGGAGACTTATGACAATGTTCCAGAAGATGACATGACTGTATTTGAATAACTTTTCCGTTATCGGGGCAACAGAATGGATTGCTTCTGCTTTCAGCTGCCAGCAACCTCTTATCAGTTTTTTTACATTATTGTATTAAGGTAACGTTTCATTATCAAGGGGTAACTACAAAGTAAGGCCACTAGTTCCCAGACTTCATTTTTATGACTTTCCATCATTCTTCACCACTCAAAAAGTGGCAATTATTCACCTGTTTTATTCCCCTCCTCCAATACACATGTATTGATATTTTTCTGCACTTTCTGTTAAATGAAATATTGCACTGTGAAAGCCAAAGTGTAGATATTCTGAAGTTGAAATGTTTGTTGCACTGTTTATGTAGAATTCTCACCCAACTGTTAACGCATTACCTAGAACTGTTGCTCAATAATGGAAAAGTACCAAATAAATGTCAATTTCTGTACATGAATAAAAATGTCGATTTGTGTACACGAATAAATGTTAATTTTTGCACATGAATAAATGTAGATTGCTGTACGGGGGGGTAAATAAGGCATCCCCTTATAATAAGCCCAAATGCGTATTTTGGCAGGGGGAAAAGTATAAAACCCGGTCTTATTTTCGGGGAAATATGGTAACATATACACAACTTCACACCACCTATAAAACTATCCCGCATCCATCTGCCTGTCCAGCACTAAAAAATATTTTACACAACTATGTTCATTCAGTCATTGTGTTCCAGTGACCAAAAACTCCTGTCTACAAACCTAGCAAATCTGCTGGGCACTGTCTGTACCTGAACAAGGTTGCCAAGGCCTGGAACTCCTTTCCTGTATCCGTTAGGTCTATATATACCCTCAGTTCAGCTTTGAAAATAACTCTGAAAGACTTCCTAGCTAAAAATCTGGCTCTGTTCATGCTCAAAGTCAGGATAAACTATACCCCAAAATGCGATCAAGTAGCTTTTCATTCCTTATACCTTCTTACTCTCTCATTTTCCCTTATTCCTTACGGCTTCCCTGACTTTCTCTCTACATATACCATAAGCCTGTTTTTCCCACACTTCATGTTGTAATTCCTGTTTGTATTAGACCATTGATGGTGAACCTTTTGGGCTCGGTGTGTCAAAAATTCAGAAAATGCCTATCTTGACTCTGCTGGCGTGTCACCCCCCCCCCCCCCAAACAAAAGAGAAACAACTCTTTCCATGTTCATTTATTTAAAAAAATACAGTCCAATCATGTGTGCTACTATGTATTCTAAAAGTTAAAAAAATCAGTTACAATAGAGAAAACGATATGCGCACTGATAATTGGGCTTAAAACAGTGCACCAAAAAATTACCCTACTTTTAATAGTAATTTTGAATTGATCTGAAAAAAAATATCGAACACATTGCATATGATTTGATTAACATCAATTAATGACTGTTTTGATGCTGAGTTTTAATACACAACTGCAGGGTCACATATTTCTTGTATTTTTGTTCATTCAGTTTGTTTGGTAACTCTGGTATTGGTGAAAGCTGGTGTGTCATCCAAAAGGTCATGACATGTCACCTTTGACATACGTGTCATAGGTTCGCCATGACTGTATTAGACTATCTTACCTTTACTTTCTCTACAAACTGTCTAAAACTTCTCTAAATATTAAATGATGGTCATATACCTTGCATCTATTCTTAACCAATGTTATGTCTAATTTGTTATAATTATTTGAATTGTAGATGTTTTTGATTTATTTTTGAAGATTGTTTAATTATTGTTCTTAAAATGTTTTGCAGTAATTTAGAGCTTTTCTCCCTGGGCCTCAGCTGAAAATGGGCTTCTACACACAGTAATCAAATGTCAATAAAACTTAAAATAAATAAAAACTTTTACTGCAGATAAAAGTATAAAAGCAATTGGTGCATTACCTTAGATCAATTTCAAGGTTACTAGTTTCAAATAAGAAACTTGCACATTTACTGAGTGTAAGATAAAGGCCTGATCAATCAGCAAATACGAATGTTTAGCATAAAACCCAGTAGAAAACAAATGCTAATCATTCACAAGAAATATTTAAAAATTCAACTCATTCATGCCTTTTGTGCACAATGTTTCCAATTTAAAAATACACAATATGCTGCAGTTTACATGAAAAGCAAAACTGAATCTCAATGGAGATGAAAATTCAAAAGACTCTAGAAAATGAAAAGCTTCAGACCAGAAACTTCTGAATCGAAAATGTAAGGAAATGTGCAACACAGCTAGAGTCAGACTTGTTACGGATATTTCTCTTGTGATCCATCTAGTAGTCTTGTCCTATGTAATATTTGAAGAAGGGACACTTCTAGAAATAAGCCACACCTGTTTTGTGACACTAACTAGTGTTTAAAGGGTATACTAAGTGTCTGTTTACTTTATTTAATGGTGAAGTGGCCCAAAAAGGGCAGAGTGAACAGCCCTTACAATCCCATTACTGCGAGGTTATGTACTTGGTGGGGAGGATCCCAGAATAAACAAGGGATTCATGACAGATGGGAAATTTCAATATGAACGATGAGGTAACATCTTAAGACAGACAAAACATAATTACTTAAAAAAAAAAAAAAAAAAAAAAAAACCACAATCAATTTTTTTACAACAATCAACACCACCTACAAAGGGAGCATATCCTCTCTCAAAATAAATCACTTCTATGGTATTCACTGTTAATTGCTCTGCAATGTTACCCTAACATTTTCCTCTTTCTGCTCTCTGTGATACAGTATCTTTTTGAAGGGCAACTGACAACATCTGGATGCTATACACCTTGCCAAAAAGGTGATTAGCAATATCAACAGAATTTGTTCAAAATCAGTGTCATTGGTACAAATCCTTCAGGCAATAATAAGCACGTGTTAGTGTTTAGAGTTAGAATCAACAGCATTAAACCAAGATAATTATACATTGATAAAACGCAGTCAAGAGTCTTGAATGTACGTGTTTCATCAGTTGTGTGCACATCTGTACTTCATTTTTGGAGAGCCCCCCCCCCTTGTGGGTGAAGGGACGGGACAGCTACCTGAATCTGTAAATATTGTAAATGTGTACTGTAGTCATTGCAATTATAAGACAACTGTACAACACAGCCATTTTAAGAGTGCCTGTAATCCATAATGCATTGAATCTGCTGCCTACCACCATTGTATTTGTGATGAGTGAACAGTTATTCTTATTGCACTGCTATTCTCTAAGTTACCTGTTTTTTGTTAAAATGTTGGTGCATTAATGAAACTACTGTTTGATATAACTGGGTAACCTCAAGTGGGCATGATAACTGCCACAGATGCAAAGTTAAAATATCAAACATAATGCACCTGTAGATGGAAAGTTAGAACCACCCAGCCAAAATACTGGTGTAGGAAATGAAGCCAGAAAAGTCTAACCCACATACTCAGAAGGCAAAGCACAACTGAATGCAGATGCCTAAAGCTTTTGCTCCACTTGATGGCTTACAAAAAATGGCCTCCACCATAACAAATAACTAAAAAGTTTGAAATGTCACTTCCTGAGTAGATTGAGATCTCAGCTCCCCTAACTATTACTACAGTATTCGGAAGCAATGTTTTTGCAACAGGGAAGCCCCTTGCACCCCTCTCAGTAGGGAACTTATTGGTCCCACCTCACACTTCTATATTAATTTTTCTATTACACAATAGTGGAGAAGGAAAAAGTCCCTAATACAGCAAACAGCAACTTCATTCAAAAAGAAAATTCCACAAAACCTGAAATAAAATTCTATGACCTGGAATTGTGTATAAATCTGAACAAAAGTGACTAGGCACTCACAACTCGACAACCCAAAAAGCCATGAATCACATATAAGTAAGCTCGTATATCTATTTGTATAGGTTGGAGAAATTGTGTGTAACCACAATAAACTGGGAACTTGGCTCTTATTGTCCACCCAGTACCCGTCACAAAAAATAAAGAGCAGTGAACAAAAACAGAGAGAATTCTTGAAATAATCAGACTGCCTCGAAGACAAGATGGCAGGAATGAAGTGGTGTGTGTGTGGCCTGAACATTGAGGTGGACTTCATTAAACATTTCTGTTACAAGTAGCTTCCCACTATATCTGCTGCTATTAACAGACTAAAATCTGAGAATAATGGCCTGAATAATAAGGCTGAACTACATAAAGCTGATTGACCTTAGCGAAAGGTAAAAATGAGAGGGGAATTTGTAAGCTTGTGTGGACTCATTAATTTGCCTGAAAGAATACAAACAATGGTTAACACAGCCCAGCGAACTGGGAAAACTACAAGAGCTGCAGGATGCTGTGACATTTCATTTTCAAGTTGCACAGATATTAGGTATAGTCATGGGTGCTGTGGCTAGCAGCCAAGTTCTACAAGAATACTGTCCAGTTCTTCCCCCATTACGTGGCACAATAAGGAAAAAGGCAGTTGTTGAAATGATACACCGTGCAAGTTTATTTGAAAGGGGCTGTATGCTTCTGTCACACAGCGAAAGAGGTGGCAAACCTTTATAGACATACATATGTACCAATTTCTTTACAATCGAGGAGCAGTTGCACATTCCTCATCCTTATACAACAAGCAACTACACAAAGGGAAAAGGGGAAAATAACACAATACATCCACTTTCTCCTTTTTCAATCACAGCTCAAATAAACTACATCAATCACAAGCTTGGAGGAAAATATTTTAATACAAGTCCAGAAGCACAGCAATAAAGAAGTGCATGATTTGACTAGGACATAGACCTAGAACCTATTGATCACCACCCTGGAAGCTCTATTACTAAGGCAGTAAAAACCTGGCCATAGTGTTGGAGCACCATTAGCTCCTTCATGCGAACATTATACACACAGACAGCCAAATGAGAACAGAGGGAGTGCATCAACACACACTACCTCAGTCCAGGTAAAGGAATGCATTCCATTCCAGCACAGAGAAAGTGCATTAATGCACTTCACACTTCAGTCCAGGTAAAGCAGCACATCTCCCCACCCTCCCAAAAGAAGTGCCTCAACACACACCATCTCCATCTAAGTTCAGAACACCACCCCCCAACACAGAGGGAATGCATTCAACCCACATCACCTCAGTCCAGATGCAGGAGCACCACCAACAGAAGAAATGCATGAACACACATCCCTTCATTCCACGTGTGGGAATACCAGCTCCTTTAGCTTACAGGTAAAAAGCCCTGACTACAACCCAGATGACCAGAGTTTGGCTAGAAGCTTAGGTGACTGATGAAGCAAGCATGGGGAAGGAAAGAAATGACAAATCTTGTGACTGCCCACTTCTATTTGGGAATAACATGTGTTCATAAGCATACTCTCCACATTAGAATCCTTGGTGAAGACCAAAGATCGAGTGGAAGTGCTTTTCCACAAGGGGGTCAGCACCTACCTATCATATCACACATAGGTGTGGCACGTATCAAAAAGGCCAACTGCATGTCAAACTCTTTGATGGGAACAAGCATTAGCAGCCTGAATGAAAAAAAAAATCTTAGTTAACTCTCACCCTGACTGGCAAAGGAACACATTCCTCCTCCCAATGGAGGAAGGGCATTAACAAGTACCACCTCATACCAGGGGCAGAAATGCATTCCCTTCCTCAAAAGAACTGCTTCAACATATATCATCTCAGTCCAGGATAAGGAGCAAATTCCTCCTCCAAAAACAATACATCAAGTAGTCAAACAAAGAGGGGAAATGTTGGAATGCATTCACCTGCTTCTTTCTGAACCAGAGCTCACATGACCTTCTTTAACAACTACAAGTTTTGCAGGAAAAATCCCTGGTACAATTTTAGGATCACATGACTAAGTGCATAGTTAAAACAGGGCTTGAAAATAGACCCTTCACATCAATATTTTTCTGTGGAGGGAGGAATGTGTTCCTGATCCTGAGCTGAGCTAACACTTTGCCCCACATAATACTTCACAAAAATGTTTATAATAATATTCTGACAAACTGCCATTTTTCCTGTCTGAATATACCTTTGCTGGCAAATCTCTAAAAGGATCTAGGCTCACATGATACTGGTTTGTCTATTTGCAGAATGCTGCATAATTACGTTACTTTCAGTCTGGATATGATCTACTTGTAATGTTGCTCTCTACTCACAAAATAGTTCAACATGGGTGCTTTAACAAGTAACTTTTTAAGCATTTCAAAGCTCTTTCCCTGCTCTGTACTCCAGTATATTATTCCTCATCATTCTCTCATAACTTTCGCAACAGCAAAAACATATATAACATATTCAGAAAAAACTTGAAACATGATACTTCACTGAAAGAAATCTGATAAAGTATCTTTGCCCTTTGGAGGTGACATATGCACCACTGCATTTTCATTTCCTAATGTCTAATTTCAAGCCTTCTGATATTAAGGCATGACTATAGCATTTGTTTTTTTTTAACTCAATATTATACTTCTTTTTGTTCAACTTGAGTATTTTGTGTTTCACTCTTATAACCAGGGGCAGCCTGTGGTACTGGCCACCCCCCCATTACAAAATAGAAAGAAGAAACATTTCCATTACAGTTCTTGGAACTCTGAGACCTTCTGAGGTTCCTTTATGGAAAAAAATGCTTGATTCACTTGTAGGGGTGTTTTCAAAACAGCACACCACTACTACTTCTCCTGCAGAAAAATAAGGAGATCACCTTGTCACAGATCCAGAAGCAAAATAAGAAAGCAGCTCATTTCATTGGGCTGCTGTATGAAGCAATAAGGTTATGTTTTGGTTCACTCGGGCTGCCTAAGGTGACTGGCTCAAGCTGAAACAATCTGAAACTTTAAAGTAGAAGTACTAGTGAAGTTGTGCAGAAATACAGCATAGAAGAAAGTTGTTTTTCCACTTCTAGTCCTGCAAGTTCAGGTTATCTAGTATGTAGGAAGATAAGTATTTTAAGTCTGTGTGCATGCTTGCATACATCTGGAGGCACAGATGCTCTGAAATATCTGATTTTTGTAGAATGTCTAATTTTGACTTTTTTTTTGTTCTTTTCCTTGCAAATTTTGTAGTGTTTATGACAAATCGGCAAGGGCTGCAGTCACTAAATAATGACAAGATATTTGAGTTTCAGACTTAGTAGCATTCAGAAAAAAGCATGCTAAAGCAAAGCTTGTTATTCAAGTAACTTTGTTTACTTATATAAGGGCAATATTTGTCCCTGATTCCGGCCACTTGTGCCCAATTATTATTTTAGATACCTCCTTGATTCTCGAGCTACTAGCTTGGGAGGTATGTGGAGGGGGTGTATTCTGACAGTAGTCAGCTGAAGTGGTAAATTCCTGTCCATCCGTTACTCATTTATTCATTTAATTGTAATAAAACTACTGAGGTGGACAGTCACAGTTATGCAAATGGCTGTGATTCATGATTTTGTGTGTGTGTGTGTGTGTGTATGTAATAAATGCATTTGTGGAGGGCATACATTCTCTGAACTGTCCATGATTTTTGCAGATTGGCAGATATTGCTTCATATTTTGGTTTTTCATTGTCATGTTTGTGGTTCTTCCAGCAAATCAGCGATGACTGCAGTTACTAAATAATGACAGACATTTGAATATCAGACTTTGCAGTCTTCAGAGAAAGCACACCCATAGAAGATTCTTTAAAAAATATGGAGGGGATTGCTCTAGCTCGAAACAATGTACTGTGACAAAAACCAAGCTGAGAGCATACATTCCTGTATGGTAACTGCTTATGCATGTATTCATTCGATTGCAGTTGTACCAATAGAAGCAACCGATAGTCACATATGTATGCAAGCATACATACGAGAATGTGTTGGGGGCGTAGATGGCCCTAGTCCCTTATTTCACAAAATCAGAGTACAGTCACTAAATAATGACAGATATTTGAGTTTGAGACTTGCTAGCTTTCAGAAAAAGGCATGCAAATGCATAGCCTGTTAATCTAGCAATTTTCAACTAGCATAAGGGTAATACCCATCTCTAATTTTGGTCCTTTGACCCCCCTCCCCTTTTATTTTTTAGCCAATTGATTCTTCAGCCAAGATACTGAGAGATATGCATGTGTGTACTCTGACAGCAGTAAGATGAGAAAACACATTCCTGTGTGGAAGTTATTTTTTTATTTAATTCATTCATTTTATCACAATATATTTTCTGAGGTCTACTGTCACAGTCATACAAGTGGCTGTAAACAATGGCCTTTTGAGTATTTGTATGTAGGGGTCAGGGTTGCCAGATTTCTGACTGGCCAGGTAGGGACTTAAAAAAAAGGTCTTCCACGTCTTTAATGTGGAACATCAGAGTTCTGCATTAAACAGAAGTAGCTCTGTGTGTTTATTTTCCATTTGATTGGCCCAAAATAAACAAACCGTTTAATGCGAAACATCGCAGTTCCGCATTAGACAGAAGTAGCTCTGTTTTGATTGGCCCATATACCAGTATACGGGCCAATCAAAAATCACTAAACACGGAGCTACTTCTGTTTAATGCGGAACATCGCAGTTCTGCATTAAACAGAAGTAGCTCTGTTTTGCGATGTTTTGATTGGCCCGTATACTGGTATACGGGCCAATCAAAAATTGCTAAATACAGAGCTACTTCTGTTTAATGCAGAACATCGCAGTTCCGCATTAAACAGAAGTAGCTCTGTTTTGATTGGCCCGTATACCAATATACGGGCCAATCAAAAATCGCTAAACACAGTGCTACTTCTGTTTAATGTGGAACATCGCAGTTCCGCATTAAACAGAAGTAGCTCTGTTTTGTGATGTTTTGATTGGCCCCTATAACAGCATACAGGCCAATCAAAAATCGCTAAACACGGACCTTCTTGTGTTTAATGCGGAACTTCCGGGCCAATCAAAAAAAAAAAAAACAAAGTGGAGGCAGCCCGGTATTTAAACCGGCAGTGCGGGACTCGGGATCAGGCTGCTGATCTCGGGACAGTCCCATCCAAATAGGGACGTCTGACAACCCTGGTAGGGGTGTATCTGTTCTCAAATGTCCCTGATTTTAACAGTTTTTTTACTCAGTCCCTTGAAAAATGTCTGATTTTCTAGTAAATCATTAAGAATTACAAATAAAACCAGACAGTTTCATACTCATTCTTCAGAAAACGCATGTTGATAAAGAACCTCTTTCTCTATTAACTTTTAAGTGAAATATGGTTGTATTTTTACATAGTCTCTGATTTTCTCTCTCTTTGTCCCTTCATTACTGTTGGTTTTGTTCAGAATCCTTAAGCTATTAAGTTTACAAGTATACAGGGGAGAAAAGGATGGTGCACAGAATTTCTCAACTCCCCTTGATTTTTCCACACAAATATCTTATAGAATTTATAATCTTCCGGCAAATCAGTAAGGATGGCAATTACTAAATGACACAGATCTGAGTTTCAGACTTAATAGCCTTCAGCAAAAGCATGCTGTTCAAGTAACTGCCTCATTTACGTAAAAGCCAAATCTTTCCCTGATTTTAGTCATTTGTCCCTCATTATTTCTTAGCTTTCTCCTTAACTTCTAAGCTAAAAGGCTGAGAGGCAATTGACTGCAGTGTAACAGATATTTATGTATTTATTCATCTGAGGTCTACAGTCACACTACAAGTGTCTGTAATTGGGGTCTATATTAGAACATCGAAGTTTCAGAACTTTGAATGTTCCAATATTGACACCTAATAAGCGAAAGCTGAAAATAGCAAAGTTTGAGATAACCAAATTCTTTCCTAAGGAAAGAATTTGGTTGTCCATTCCTGTCGCTTCTCTATTTTCAGCTCTGTGATGGAAAATTATGGGTCGGGTTCAGGTAAGTGTGCGATTGTGAGGACGGGAGGGTTAGGTGAGTTAGGGTTAGGGCGTGGGTCAGGTAAGTGTGCGAATGTGTGGATGTGAGGGTTAGGGTGGGATAGGAGAGTTAGGGTGTGGGTGGTGTGTGTGTGTCTGTGTGTGTGTGCAATAGTGACGGACCTTAGGGTTAGGGTTTGGGTTAAAGTAAGTGGGTAGATAGTGGTGTATGTACAGTTTAGTGTAGGTTTAGATGTAAGATTTTCGGTGTATGTGTGTGAATTGCTGTTTGTTTGGTGTATTTGTGCTGTGTGTGCGTGTTCTGGTACAGCAAATTTTTTCCCTAGGAAAAAATTCGCTGTTCTAAATTTTCGGTCTTATCGGTTTTCTTTTACTAGGTGTCAATATTAGAACATTCGAAGTTCTGAAACTTCGATGTTTTAATATAGACCATGTAATTGTGTGTTTGTGCCCACTCCTGTATGTATGTATTTATACATGTACTTGTGTATGTGAGTGGGAGAGTGCAGATGCTCCCAAAAGTCCCTGACTTTGCAGAATGTCTATTTGCCTCATATTTTGGTCCGTTTCTCAAAGTATTTTTTCTCTTGAAAATTAACAACGACTGTAGTTACTAAATAAAGATGACAAACACTTGAGTTTCAAACATAAAAACCATGCTAATGCAAGGTCTGTTGTTATAGCAAAGTTAAGTATACAAAGGAAATAGCTGCCTCTGACTTTGGTCCTCTGTCTGCCATTATTTTAAATTCTCTCTCTCTCTGGTTCTTGAGCTAAGAGGCTGAGATGTATGGGATAGGAAGATGATGCATTCGTTTGCACAATGTATTCTGACAGCAGCGAGATGAGAAGATAAATGCCTGTGTGGCAGTTATTTAAAAATGTGTTCATTAATTTGATCTCAAACATCTGAAGTGTACAGTCACATATCCGATAGAACACGATGGTCACATCAGTGTGTGTGGGGTTTAAAGTACAGTTATTTTTTTTATTACATTCCAATATCTGATATGCATACAGTCAGTAACGGCTTTAATTGCTGTATACAGGGACTGTCTGCGGTTGAAAGTAATTAACAATATTGTCATTTGCCCAAGTTAAGCAGTCTTAATTCTGGCTTTGCAGAAGTAGGGAACATCTGTGTGAAGCCAGCTGGAATAATTAACTGGATCTATCTGTAATACAATCAGATATTTGAGGTCCACAGTCAATAAAGTGATTTTAATTGATGAGTATGGGGAAATTGTCTGTGATGAAACTAACTGTTTATGTGCAGTGGAAGAGTTGCAGTAAATTTAAAAGTAACCATTAGGCCACTATTTCTTTCACTTTCCATCACAGTCAGAAATCAGCATTTTACTTAAGTAGCAGTCTGAGCAAGATGTGTGCAATAGCAGCTGATCACTGGCAGCCTGTTCTCATTGAGTAACACTGCCATCTAACACTGATTGGTTCTCTGGTTGAGTTTTTGGTTGTGATACCTTCTGCATGGAGTCTGCATATACTACCCGTCTGTGTGGGTTTTAACCATGTGTTTTGTACTGTTCTCCCAGACTTTCATCTGTATAATATATGCCTCTGGCCATTTAGGCTTTTACTTTCATTCCAATCTAACATCAAAGGGGTGCACAGAAGGTAACTATCTTTTTCTGGAGGGTTAAGAAGGCAGGCACTATTCCCAGATAAGATTTATTCATCCTTGCAAGGTTCTCTCTTATCCATTTACTGGGGAATTTTTATTTTGTTAGCTTTGAACATTAAGCTTTAGACCCAACTTATGTTTCCTTGACAGAAAGAGTGAGACCAAATTTCTTTCCTTACTTGTGATTTTCACTCAAGCCATTGTTAGAACAAAATGTTGCAAAAAAAAGCTGCAAGGTGCATTTCTGAGTATCTAGATCCCTATGACTTCTGGGGACCTAGTTGTCCCCAGACCCCCAGCTCAACTCAGCCACTTCCTACAACCTTATTACACTTGAGTATTGGCCAGTTAGGCTGTGTTAAAAGCATGATGAGGGGACTAAAATGAAAGTGTGTGAAAAAAAAATGAGGAAATAATTAGAATGTTAGGACTTGAGCCAGCCTTTATATTTAAGATGTCCCCTAATTTTAAGAACATATTTGAAAGCAACAACACTGATAGGGGTAGTAAGGACAAAAAGGAAGTACCACCTTATGTGGGTTTTGCAATCAATGTCCCTATATATTGCAAGACGAATATGTATTATTAGATAGTATTTTAAAATCCAAAGTTTTTTTTGTTCAAAGAGAATTGTTCATCTAAGGAAGTGGTTTCCATTGCTAAATGTTCAGATTGTCCCACTTTTTATGTGGGCAAAACTGAACGGTGTTTCAGAAAAAGAATGTATGAACATTTGTACAATATTAAAAAAAATGAAAATAATGCTTTATATAAACACACCTTAGGTTGTTCACTTTTTAACAAATTCTACTTCAGAATTTTGGAACAAGTTTCTCAGAACCTACGTGGGGATAGGAATTTATTGGAAACCTGTGTAGTAGTATGGCAACTTAGGTTAAATGCCACCTTTCCCCCTGGTTTGAACATACTTCTATCACACCCATTTTATACACAAAGGCCAGGAAATTACAGGTATTCAGACAAATGGTTGCCCAATCTTTTATATCCAATATAATTTATATAATTTTATATAGTTTTATACAATTTTATAGATTAGTAGTACAGTAGAAATTAATTTATTATAGTAGGCTGGTATTCTACTTTTACTCTCAGTTAGGCTAGCAGCTGTTTTTGTAGCTCTTTAACCATTTTTATACGGTTTCTATGTCTGGCGACTAAGAATGGAAGATAAATTAATCAAACCATTAAACAATTAAATAATTATCCAATGAAGTTTTGACACAGTATTTAAAGCACTTTAAGCTTACATTTGTTTTATTCCTGATGAAGTCCCCTGTGGTGGGATGAAACTACTCAATAAATTTTAGTTTTGAATCCTCTTTTGTGGAACTTCCCTCCTGGCATTACCATATTTTGGTTAAAATAAATAAATGACACATGCCTGATTACATTTCTGTTTGCCAAATATACAGTTAATTTGTAGATAAAAATGCACATTTTATTTATATAAATTAGCACTTTATATCATTAAAAACCTGTGTTACTTATTAAAATGCAATACAAAAGAATCAACATTAAAGCAAAATTAAAATGCCACAGAAAAGATATAAACTGAATGATCTACTCAACACTGACATTCTAACATAATTAAGAAAAAAAAAAACTCAAAAGTTATTTTAAGCTTTGCAGTTAATTTTCTACTGCACACAAAACCATCAAACACTGTGTTGACAAGTTCATAAGCCAAGAAACTACAGCACTGCTGAACCCAGCAGGAGGCTACAGCACAGAATGATTTTTAACATAAACAAGGCATTACACCAAGATACACATCAAAATCCAAGTGAATGATGCAGCCTTTTTATTTTGCCAACGCAATCATGTCATAAAGTAAAATATTACAGTATGCCAGCTAAGAATTCCATAATTTTTAGACAGTTTTGAAATGTTCTCTCTTGCATAGTGAAGCTGTACCAGAGTTTTGTAAAATCCATGTCTGCACTGGTTTTACATGCCAAATTCAAGTTCAGGCATAATATGACATTAACATTTTACTGCACAGGATACCATGTGAAAAACTAAGCTGCCCATCTAATCAGTGATGCCATGTCAGGCATGAAGCCTCTGCATAAAAACAGTGGACAAAACGTCAAGCATGTCCCAGTCTAATGATTATTGGGCAATGAACTGAAGATTTCACATTAATTCTCCCCAAGACTCCATTGCTGTACCCTTGATATAGAAATGAAACGAGCCTGCTGTTATACTAATGTGCTTAAATGACATCTCCTCTTTTAAGAAGGGTAGCCAATGCAAGTGAAGTGAAGACACGTTATTAAGCAATATGGTACAGCTTGAGTATATGCAGGGTTGTGGTAATATCATATTTCTGCAATTTGATTTTATTTAAAAAACAAAAGAAAGATAACAATATGCGTGTCACTGCATAAATTCTTAACACTTTCAAAATTCCACTGGTAAAGCTTACCTGCTTAAATGTTATTAGCTGCATATTTCAATGCCCATAAACATTCAGGAAGTTTTTTTTTTTTTTTTTTTTTTTATAATAGTGACAATCACCTGAGTGATGGCCCACTGCACCCTTCCAAAAATGAACTACACTCAAACCAGTTTCTTCAGCTTAAAACAAACATACGTAAACTGTCCTGATTCCCTGAGTGCGGATGATAAATCCCTCCATAATGACAGGTCCTTCTAAGTTCATCTCTGCAGCATTCATCGGAAGTGCAAATATTAAGTCTAGTGGGTTTTAAAATCAAACAGAAAAATGTTTCAGTCTGTCACTTTTATTTTATTTTATTTTTTAATTCCAAGAAGGAGAAATCAGACTTCGAAACTATGCCATCATTAAGTCATGACACCCTTTCAATATGGTAATTTTCAACTTCATTCTCTAAGCCATAGCACTTGACATGGCCTTATTAGCTTTTGTATCACATAAGAACTCAGTGAAACAAGTATGCAGACAGCTTCCTGAGTGTGATGCCAGCTGAGCTTGAGCTATAAGGAGCCATAACTTAACAGAAAGTGTTCAACTAGAAAGTCACAGCAGGGGAGTTACTCAAATTAACAGCAGGCAGTAATACCTGCTGAGAGTACACAGATGTAGTTAGGTTTCATATTGAATTCAATTCTCCCACAAGAGGTCTGCAAAAATACAAGAGGAGGAGACCCAGGAGGGATCTAAGAACTAACAAAATAAGATAATCAAATGAAGGCTGGAGGTGGTGGTGGTAGTGGTGGTGGGGGGCAAGTAAGTTATACAACTGCAGACTTGTGATACCGATATTTGACATCAGCAGTATTTCCTCACAATTTTAAGTCACACCACACAAAGGGCAATGCATAACACACACAAAAATAGGAAGTCAGACAAGGTCAACGTCCAAAAAATTAGTTCAGTGTTCAAGTACTGCTGACAATCAATGAAGTACTACAACAACATAAAAGAGATTTTTTTCTTCCAGACTTATCCGTGCTAAACTTTAATTAAGAATTAATATACATTAGTATATGATCAACGCTTTCAGTATTCACATGGACACAGAGTCAACTATCAAGCTTATGATTTACTGGTCTTTTCAAGAAGCCAGACTGCCATAAACCTAAGTTGAGATTTTTCGGTTTCCCACACACGTGTTAAGACCGTGTTAGAATGAATTTCATGGCTGATTTCATTTGATGGTAAGGGGAAGCTTATGGCTACTACATTATTAATCTGTTGCGCTTTTTTGTTTTTCTAGTTCTGATGTATGTTTTAAGAAGGTTCCTCAATCTAGTGTTAGCTCCCTTAGTGGTATATTTCAAGTGTACACTCCAGAGTCAATTTATCAGGCACTATCTATACAAAAAGTGGGTCATACCCACGTAGAACAAAAGAACAAAAATATGACAATTTCCTGAGATGATATTCAAAATTTCCATTCCTGTGATTGACTAATAAGTAACTATACTTTTTCAAGTTGATTCTGGAAGCATGCTGAAAGACTATGCAACACAAAAGTGGTTTCAGTAATGGTTCACGTCAATGAAGCATCAAAGAGGCAACAACCTCTCTATAGTGAACAAAAATGCCCTTAAGTATTAACTACAGATAATGCCTTCTTGACTTTGGTAGTCACAAATTCTGTATGTAAACTGTTGCCCTATCATCATTTTAGATTGTTTAATATTAGTGGACATTTTTATGTTTTTTTTTTTTGAAGGGGGGCTCCATCACACCCCTCTCTCAGTTAATCCCCTTACACCAGGTTGACATCTGACTAAAAGGAGGCCATCATTTAGTCATAAGGGAGCATCTAGATGGTTTCTTAGCCCTAAACTCACACTCACTTGCTCAGTAATGCACCCAAAGTTTGGCAAGCATTAGCAATGGCACATCATTCACTAACCCAACAAGGCAGTACTGCCTCCTTGAAGCCATCACTCCCATAGGGTCTTCTGCCCCCAGTGAAGATTCAACAATGGAAACTTACTTCCCAGACACATGCACCCATTCACAACCCAAGGAAAGGTGGGCTGGCTAAGAGATGTCACCCATCTCCTTTCCCAAGCTAGGTACAGCAAGCACCAAAGCTGCTAACTGATCTCTGTTCACCTAGGTCATAGTCTGTGATTTGCCCTCTACTCCAACAGAAATGGCCATTTTTATGATAAGGCCATTTATTTTTATTTTATGACCATAGGTGATGTCCCTCTTACCAAAGTCTTACTACTTACATTAAAGGACAGGACACTACTATATACCAGGATTGTATTTTCTGCACACCAAATGGGCAAGCATCTATGTTTAGCAATCTAAAGCCCACATCTCATTTTTATTAGAAGGAGAGATTAAAAAGGAGTTGTTCCAGTTGGGATGCAGAGGTACCCCCCACTACACATGCACACACACCATTCTGATCTGCTGTAGTCTAATTTGTGTTTTTTTTGCCCATTTAATTTCACAGGATTGATATCACTGCAGCCAATTTGCCTTTAGATCCCTTATGTGGTTCAGTCCTGAAGGCATTACCAAGGTCCAGATAAGCACAGCATCAACTGTCAAATACTGTTGTGGCCTTTTATGAAAAAGGCCACAGAATGGGACTCACGTTTATAAATCCATACTTGTCCACACCTAACAGAATTAGGTCTTCTGTGTCATTTTGAGTAAGGACCATTGTGGCTCTTTCTATGACTTTACACAGAACACTAGTTAAGCTGATGGGCCTAAAATTGCTTTGGTTTGATGTGAACCTTCCCTGTCATGTATTGGCACCACTACAACTTTCTGAATGCAAGCATAAACATATTAAATGACTTTTAATTTGTTCAGAAGTAAACATGACACATCTAACTTAAATGTACTTATTTCTTAGCTCAATAAGTGAAATGAAGACTTTTTGCAATCAAGCAAAGAAGTAACACACTACACATCTGAAACGGGTAAAATAAATCATACCTTTGATATGCTGACAGAGTAAGACCACAAAAGAGGTTAATAGGTTCATAGGTTGGTACTTGGCTATCAGCCCTAGGGCCTATATAAGCCTAGCCATAACAATTCCCTGGCTATTTCTTCCCACACTGTTTACTTCCCTGGACCCCTGTCTCTAGCAGTGCAACTGACGTGATCCCCAGGATGAATTTCCTTTCTCCCATCCAATCGTCATGGTTCCTTTTGAAGAGGGCCAAAGAGGTGCTCTGCTTGACATGTATGGGCAGTCTAATTCCACAGTCTGGGGAGTCTCTGGGTCAGGACCCTATTCCTCCAGCAGGTTTTGTTTATTGTGATGACAAAGTTTAGATCCCTGGAGTGTGTGGCTCTGAGGGATTGGGATTTCTTTAAGTGTAGCATGTCCAACAGTTCTGGGTTTGACATGGCCTTGTACATTAAGCAGAGATTGCCCCTGAGTAGACGATATGCGACAGAGTATAGCTGGAGTTCTTTAAGGCGGTCAGCATAGGGCATCTGTTTTAGGCCTGTGATTCTTTTAGTGAGGTATTTCTGCGGCCTTTCCAATTGTTGCAGATGTCTTGAGAGGTACATACCAAACGGGGCGTTGTATTCTATAATGGGTCTAATGAGGGATGAGTGCAGTGGGACAATGACCTTCTCTTTTCTGGATGAAAAGCCCTTAGTGATGAGATGTGCCACATAGAATTTCCTGACTGTTGTGGCGATGTGGTTATCGAAGGTGAGACCACTGTCCACCTGTGTCCCTAAGTCTCTCATCACACTTTCAGTGTTTAGTGTACTGCCACCTATGTGGTAAATTCACAGGTACATGTTTTTTCCCAAAGGGGATAACTATACATTTCTTGGCATTGAGCTTGAGCCCATGGCTCTGGCACCAAGCATCTGTTTCTGTAAGGCCCTTTTGTAGAGTATCCACAGCAATTGGGGATTCAATAATGGCTCCCAGTTTGCAGTCATCTGTGAACTTTGTTAGCCAGAGTCCCTTAGTATTGGCCTGTACTTCAGAGAAGTAGATGCCAAACAAGAGCGGTCCCAGGACTGAACCCTGAGGTACTCCACTTGTCACTTGTCTGGAGCTGGATTTGGAGTCGGCTAATTTTACAGTCTGGGTTCTGTCACAGTAAGCCAGTAGGCAATCCATCGAGTGACATAGGGATTAATGCCCAGCTTAGTAAGTCTATCTAGGATTCCAGAGTGGGGGATGGTGTCAAAGGCCTTAGCGAGGTCTGGATAGGTTGTGTGGACCACCTTACCCTCGTCCATGGCTCTGGAGACTGATTTGAAGAAGTCAATCAGGTTCAGGAGACAAGATCGGCCCTTCACAAATCCAAACTGGGTGGGGCCCAGTGTTTGAAGGCTGCCAATGTCTTTGTTTATAAGTTCCATGGCAATACGTTCCATGGCCTTGCAGATCAGGCTCGTCAGACTGATGGGGCGGTAGTTCCTGGGATCCAAGGTGGATTCCCCCCTTGTGGAGTGGGATAACTAGCTGTGCGCCACTCAGTGGGCATGAAGTCTGAGGTGAGGCTATGATTAAACATGACACTTAGGTGAGGTGCCAGTTCATTTTGTAGTTCATGTAATACACAGCCCGGGATGTCATCTGGTCCCATGGATGCTGTATTCATTTGGCAATCTTCCGGTAATCAATGATCACTTATGACAATTTAATATTCTAGAAATAAGTTATGACAGTGAAAGCATAAACTGAGTCAGTTAGGCAGGTAGTTACAAGATAACCCCATTACTGCTCAGCAGTGCCATTATGTCTAACCACACATGGTCCTCAATAATGCTACAACCTTGGTAGAATCCATCCCACTGCTGCTGTTACTATCAAGTCCAAATGTAGTTTTTACCAGCTTGTGGCTTCTGGTTTGTTACAACCACTCAGCTTTCTTTTAGATTAAGCTCTTTATTTGGCAACCACAGACACTGCTGTGTTGTTTCTGTCCTGGTTCAGCAAGCTACAGCAGAATATCATTAACTCAGTCATGCCTTTCTTTGTATGGATTTTATTACAGCTGTGATTTTTTTTTTTACCAGTGCAGAAGAGAGAGTCCACATAAAGAGTGCCACAATAAGTATCTTTTTTTGCCTAGGAGCTTCTCACATCCATAAGACCTGCTGGATTTGTCAGGCTTATGTACCGAAAACCATTTGTAGTAGGTTGTCTTCCCTTTCTTTGTATTTTGAGAACCACAGACTTAAGTTCTCACTAAAGATACAATGGAAGGAATTTCCTGCCCTGAGAGTCAGCCGTTGGGGAAGGTGGTGAAAAAATTAAGACCAGAATCTTCTGCTGTCCAGCCTCTGCTGGGTGTTTCTCATAAGGTCGGTGAGAACCCAGAGGCTCCCTTGGCTTTGTTGTCAGATTCCTCTGCCATGACTGGGTTGGAGAACGGAGAGAATCTGTCTTGCAGCACATCCGATTAGGCTTTGCAGATGTCTGTTTTGAATGTTCAGGGGGAACCACAGTTCATTATTTCCAACGGGCCTAGCAGTGTTCGCAGATTTTAGTTAGGGAAGAAGTTCTTACTATAGTTATTGAATGCCATCCTGGGTCACAGCCTTTAAGTTTTATAGGGTGGATGTTCCTTTAAAGAAGGAACAAAAAACTAAATATTTTTCTCCTGCTCCTAGGGATCCACAGAGTGAGTAGCAGGGGTTGTTGAATGCTTTGATGGCATTAAAACCCCCCTCAGGGGGTTACTGTTCCTGCTCCTCCTTGATCTTCTTACTCCCCTTAAAAGGCCCAGGGAACAGGATTCTTCTTAAGAACATGCTGATTCTGATGAGGAATCCCTGGCTTACTCTACTCAAATTCCTTATCCTTTAGACTATGGGTCAGAGAAGGAGAAATCTAATAGTCCTGACACTCTTGTTGAAAAAATTTCCTTTGGGGACACAATCTCCAAGATGATGGAATTTTTAAGTGGGATTGTGCTTAGGTCTCTGATATCAATAAGAGGTACTATGAGTTACTGCAGATGGACTCTCCTACACCTGCGTCTATTCATCCTGTTTTGGCTGCTTTGCTGGATGCTTTTTCCAGTCCCTCTAAAATGCCTGATTCTCTGCCCCTTACTTTCAAGAAGCCTGATAGGTTTTATAGGGTGGCTGAGGATTATACCTTTTTGTAGAAATGTCCCACTACTGACCCCTCTGTGGTGTCTGTAGCCTCAAACAAACCATCTCAATTGCTTCCTTCGTCCAAGTCACTGCCTTCTGACAAGGACAGCAGAACCATGGAAAGGCTGGGTAAGGTTTACACTTCTGCTACCCTAAGCTTTTAGGGCTATTAATTATCAGACTCATATGTCTAGGTATGTGTTGGTTCTTCTTTCTCAGGCCTGTCAGCTTATTTCTGATCTTCCAGACTCGGAGCAAAACAACTGCTCTTTCCTTACTAGGGACTTCCTCTCAAGTGGTTCGTCATTCTATCAAAGGCAGTTATGATGCAGCATATGCCACTTCTTGGGCTTCTGCATTTGTTTCAGTGAAACAGAGGTTTTCTTGGCTTATGCTTCAACCGTTACCTAATGATATTAAGTTTAAGTTGATGGATGCTCCTCTGGATAATGAACTTTTGTTTGAGGAGGCAGCTGCTGGTTTGTTTAAGTCCTTTCAGGATAAGGGAAAGGCCTTACAGGAGCTTAAACATGTGTTTGTTTCTCTGTGCTTAAATTTCAGAGAAACTACCCCAATAGTGGCACGCGGGCTCTTCCTGCTAAGGCCACTCAGACTTCAGGGATTCAGAAGCCTTCCTTTCCTGATAAACCAGGTTCTGTATTGACTATCTGTCTCTTCCCAGCCACACACTCTTCCTCTTCCTACTTGACTTCACATTACTCAGTATTCCTGGGTTCTGTTCATTATTCACCAGAACGTCATGGTGTGGAAATCATGTTCCCCTTTTATGGGTATTCCTTAACCTCCTCAGTAACAACTTCCTTTTTGCCCCAGAGGCTTTTTGAGATCTTTTGACTCAGGGTATTATTCAAGAGGTGCTTGTGTACCAAAGGGGAAGGGGTTTTATTCAAAAATGTTTCTAGTGCAAGAAAATAGGGTAACTGGAGAACAATTCTAGACCTGTCTCATCTAAACACTTTTCTGATGGTGCCCACCATTCAGATATTGTCTCTTCACACTTTGTTTCCTCTCTTGCTACCTCAGGCCTATATGGTATCTCTGCATCTCAAGGATGCTTATCACCATATTGCAATACATCCTCTTTTCAGGAAGTTTTTGCATTTCCCTATTGATTCCTGACATTTTCAATTCTCTGCTTTGCCCTTTGGCCTTTCTACTGCCCCAAGGGTATTCACCAAATGCCTCGCTCCTGTGATTGCTTTTTGCCGGCTTCAAAGGATTCAAATATTTCCTTACCTGGATGACCTGTTGAGTCAGGCATCTTCTCCACATATTCATTTACAAAATCTTCATTTTGCCATCTCACTTCTTCAGAGCCTGGGCATCACAATACATTTCAAAATATTTTCTCTGGCTCCTTCTCAGGATCATGTCTTTCTAGGCTTCAGGATTCAGACAGTACCTATGCTGGCATCCCCACCTCCTCCAAAGGCCTTAGCTCTCATCTCCTCCTTTCAAACTCTTCTTCCTCTGGACTCCTTTACAGCCAGGGAGCATCTGAGAGCTCTGGGTTTCATGGCATCCACCACTCTTATACAACCTATGGCCAAACTCCACATGAAAAAGTTTCACTGGTTTCTGAAGTCAGTTTAGTTTCAACATACACATCCTCTAGACTTTGTAGTTCCTCCTCTTCCTTGTTGATCCAGCAGTTGCCCTAAATCCAGGGCTCCCTTTTCATCCCACTCTTCCCTCTCAGGAATTTTTCAAAGATGCTTCAGATGTGGGATGGGAAGCAGTATTTGGCTCCCTAAAGGTACAGGGGGTGTGGTCCTCCCTTCAGCGAAAGAAGTCATCACTGTCAAAAAGATGAGAGCTCTTAGACTGGCTCTTCGGGCTTTTCATCTTCTCTTTCTCTTCAGGGCCTCTTAAAATATTCACAGTGATATGGTATATAAACAAACAGGGAGGAACAAGATCTTAGCTTCTTTGCCAGATGGCACTCCTGGTTTGGGATCTTGCTATCAAGTATCAAATGACTCTTCAGGCAGTTTACATTCCTTCATGTCAAAATATTGTGGCAGGTCCTTAACTCAATCCCATGAACGGATGCTTCACAGGGATGTGTTTCTGGACACTGTCCACCAGTGGGGTACTCCTCAATTAGATCCACTTGCCTCCCCCCTCTGAGCAGTCAACTTCCTCTATTTTGTGCCAGAGTCCTAGGTCCTCTGGTGTGGAAGGTGGATGCCCTATCCTTTCCTTGGAAGGGGATGTTTCTTTATGCATTCACTCCCATTCCTCTCATTCCAAAAGTCCTGTTCAAAATTCAACAGGATGCCCCCAAAATCCTGTTGGTGACTCCCTTTGGGCCACAACAGCATTGGTTCCCTCTACTTCTGCATTTAGCCAAAGGCAATCATCACAAGTTACCTCACAAGGTGGATCAACTCGCACAAGACAGGGGATCTCTCATCCATCCCCACCTAACCACTCCTCAAATGACACTGTGGGTGATAGGATTTTGATTCCGCAAAGACCCCGTTTTTCTGAGGATGTGCTGAAGTTCCTCCACAAGGCCAGGAAACCTACTACTAGGAAATCCTACTTATTCAAATTGAAGAGGTTTTCTATTTGGTGCCCTTCTTGTAACCTGGATCCACTATCTGTGGATTTTCCTTTGGTTCACTTATTTGTGTGAGTTGCTCAATGCTGGTCTGGCCTATTCTTCTATTAAGGCCCACTTATCAGCTCTTTCTGCTTGCCTGCCTTTATCTCCTCCTTTGGCTTCTAGATTTGAGACTAAACAGTTCCTTAAAGGCATCCTTCATACAGACATCCCAGGAAGCCTGTTCCTTTGTGTACTAATCATTCTTTTATGCCCAAGGTGGTTAATAAGTTGTCCTTTAATCAGTGCATTCATTTGCCTATTTTTTTTCTCCTCTCCATAATCTGACAGTGAGAGGGTGCCTGCATACTTTGGATGTGCATGGACAACTCCGGTTTTATTTGGATAAGACTACAGCTATTATAAAATCTGATCAGTTGTTTGTTTCTTTTCATCCTAGGTCCTTAGGATTAGCTGTATCCAAGTGAACAGGTTCTTCTTGGATTTCAAAGGTTATTTCTTTTTCTTATTCTTTTCATGGCAAGAGTCTTCCTTCTTCTGTAAAGGTGCATTCTACTAGAGCTGTGACTACTTCTGGTGCTTTTTCAAGGGCTTGGATAGTAATTCTGTTTTTGAAGTAGCTATGTGGACTTCTCTGCATACTTTCACCAAGCACTATGAGTTGGATGATATCTCCAGAGCTAGAGATGGATTTGCTAGGGCCATTCTTCATAGCTTCCTAGAGGTGTCTACTGCTCCCTCCTCCTCCCACGTTTCTTCCTGAGCTTTGGCACTCTCCCAAACAAAGAATACTGCAGCAGTGAATGAAATGACATCTACTGTTATGGTAAAATTTTACACAACTGTGCATTTTAACTACTTCATTCCTGTTTAAAAGTCTTCTGGTACGAGATCTTGCTGGTGTTGTACCTCTTACTTAGTGACCCTCTAGACCGGAGAGTGAGGATTCTCCATAAACTGCATATACATTTTTATTAATCAAGCAAGTCCACTAGACACGAGTGTCCCTTTTAAGCTGTGACCCAGTAGTACTAAGTGATCTGCTCAGTCTCACAGACATCTTCTCACTCTAGGGCAGAAAATAAGAGAATCTAGCAGAATACTGGCTATCAGAATCAAACATGGAACTATAGGAAGCATCTTGTTGACAGCAATTTTAATTCTCTGCACTATTTTTTTATACTATTATCAGTTTACCTTAAAAGAAAGTCTGCAAACAGCACTTAGTCCGTTATTAACATGACCTACTTAGCTTTGATACTGCTCCATTGGATAAAGTATTTTATTTAATTCTGAGTAGAATTCTAATGAAAAAAAACAGTCAATGAGTGAGAACACTGCTATGAAACACATTACATTTTTATGCATTTCTGATATTGTGATTTACTGTAACAATCAGGATTATTCCTGGAACTTGTAAAGCTTTTATGTTGCTTACTTTAAGGTATATTTAAAAAAATCAAACTACACAAAAAACAAAACTAAAAAAAAAAAAACAAACAAACAAAAAAAAACTGTCACAGGTTATACAAATATCCTGCTTTTTCGATAATATTTTTTTTTATTTTTTTACATGGTAATTGGTTTATACAATACAGCAGTTTTCAATCCATTAGCAGTGACTATTTTGAGTTAATTAAGCAATTTTGACACTGGCTGCCATTTTTTGACAGCTGATTTCTGATTAAGTACATGTATTTCTTTACTTTATGTCTGACATTTTTGAAAACTACTTTTGAGTATTTGTTGTTTATTGCTTGAATAACAAACAGGCTGATCCATAATGACTTATTTCCCTGACTTACTGAGGAATCTGGGTAGCTTTTTCATGTCCTTCTGTTTCTTCTGATGTCACCATCTTAAGCTACAGGTTATGTATGCATCCTGTAAAATGCTACAGCAGACTTTTATGACTACTTTCCTCAGAGTTCAGAAGAATCAAAGCAAGGTTATCCTATTCCATTGCATACGTCCACACGGAGACTTCTGTACTTTTTAACTCGGGAAGCAATGACTGTCAGTATTTCTATCTCTAGAAGAGTAGGACAGTAGGGCAGTAGCCTAGAAACCTCTTCAATCCAGTGCTTTGTAGCATTCCATCCATTTACATTAAAGCTGGATAAGCTTCTGACCTTTTGCTAGAGTCAAATTTATTTCATGGAGATCTATCTGGATTCCAACTGTTCTCTATGAATGTCTCTCACTCCGCTATCTTCCCCGATTCTCTGGCTTACAGAGAGTAGTGTCTGTGGTGGGGGTGGTGGGAAACCACCTTTTTATAACAGTGTTTAAAATGAAACAGATGTTTGCTAGTACGGTTAGGACTTTTGTATGTGTCAGTGGCATACACACACACTTCATATTCCCCTTAGAGTCCAGTGTGAATTTAGGAGGAGTTTTGATTCACCGACTTCCTTGTCACCCTGGAGTTGGACCACCATTCTAAATGATTAGTCATGGAAGACTGACATACAGGTCAATGATACAACAGATGATTTTATTAGAATTCCTCCAAATCACCACTACTGTTGGATTCTCTCAGGCTATTTTACCAGATTGATCAGAACAATGGAGCACATTCTCTATGCATAGCCTTTTACAAGGGTTTGGAGGTCCAGAAAACAGAGACGGAACCATTATCCTCATCCAATCATCAACTGGTTCATTTCAGTAAGGTTCCACCTCCTCCCAAAAATTCCACTTATTTCTCAGGTGAGCAACACTCGCTAAATTTGAGATGGTGTGGAGGAGTGCCAGGTATTAGTAGTGGTAAGTTGCTACTTTGACTGCTGCAGACATTCTTGATGTGGTTAGATACTCTTCCAGGCCTTTTCTTCACTTCCAGATTATCCTGCTCCTGAAAATTTACTACCATTTGTACTCAAGTGTTGTCCTAAATGATTCAGTTTAGCTGACATGAAAAAGAAAGGTCACAAACTTAAACAATAATACTGGGAGAGCCAACTCATGACAAAATAGCATATATTGGCTGCATATTATAAATCATACCAATCTAATATAACCTAGGCTCAGCTCTGACAGATCACAGCTGTATCTTATCACCCTAATAAGCGGTTCTGTACCATGTGTAGACTATGCAAGCCAAACCAATCTACTAAATAAAAAAAAAAAAAATCAGAGTGACATCTAAAATACATCAGTCACATTCTAATGCAAGATGGCCTGGAATCAGACCCCCCCCCCCACAAAACAAAAATCTGAGCAGCTGTGCAAATGCCAATACCAAGAGACAGGTAATCACTACAAAAGTGTCAGTGGATGAATGCAGTTTTATTTATGTATTTCAGTTTAAAAGAAGAGTTAACTGGTCAAAAGACCCTTTTCGGTCATGACCCAGTCCATAAGGCAATGACAGATGTATTCAAAATAGAATGAAACCATAAAACAAAGGCAAATAAATTGAAGACATGGTAAATAAATCATGGGCTCTACAGAATGAGAAAATATATAATGGGAAAATATATATTAAAAAGGAAGTGCAGTATGAAAAGAAGAGAATAAAAAATATACTTACAGTATTAATAGTATATACAAAATTGTAAACAAAAAGGCAGTCTGTTATTTAAGATAATACTAGACTAGTTAGTAGAATTAAGGTGCAGAACCCAATTAATCACTGGTAGCCAATTAGTGGAAATCAGGGGGCAGCTCCAGGTTAGCCTTTGTCAATGAAGCATGTGCATTTGGTTTGATTTTGTAGCTGGAATTAAGAAGCTTCTGGAACTGTGTAAAGCTGGTTATTTTTTCAAAGTTTGAGACAGAATACTCCACTATGGAGAGGTGAAGAGGGATCAACACACTGTAAAACATCATACCTCCTTAATGAGAGCAAAGTTTATACCCACCAAGTCTGAGAAAAAACTCTAGAACAGAAACTATTAAAAAGGGATAATTAGTAGAGTATATAAAATATTGTATGATAACTATATGAATCAATCACAGGAGGTTACAAAGGATTGGAAAGAGACTGGATAAGCAATTCATAAAAACAATGGGAGTATACATGTATGGCTCCCAAATATGCAACAGAGTCTAGAAGATTTGGGATTTTCCTTGCAAGTATTTGCGTAGATTTCGTTATACCCCAAGCAAACTTCAAAGAATTTTTCCACAGATAGATTGCAAATGTTGGAGGCGTGATAGAGAAGAAAGAGGTAATTGACAACATATTTTGAAAGTGTAATGAGTTGGCAGACTTTAAACATTCCCCGCAGGCTACTCTTGCAGAAAACTGGTTGAGCAAATTGGTGCAACTAAGGAACTGAATTTGTTTTAGCTGCAATATAGAATTGGAACTGCCTAGATACAATAAGTCCTTGCTGAGTTTAATTCTGGTGGCTGCCAAAAAAAGCAATTACTAGAAAATAGAAATCAAAATCTAAACCAACCATACTAGAAGTAGTGATGATAGTAACACAGAAAAGAACTGGAAGTGGGGTCTTTAGAAAAGTGTAAGAGAAAAATTACATTGAAAAAATGAGAATTGTGGGAAAAACACATGCAGAATAATGTTCTGGAGGAGGTTTAGGGAAGGCAGGAATTGAATGAGCTATGTAATGTTCAAATGACAATGACTGTGAATAGGATTATATGTGATGTATAATGTTTGCAACTGAAAACATGCCAATATGGTATACTTTCATTTGGATAAATGCATTATTGCTTTTGCTGTTAGTGTTAATTCATAAAGATGTTTCTTGTTTAAAAAATATGAGAGAAAACCATGCCTGTTAGAAAATTGTTAGAACAATGCATATACTACAAATGGTGCTGTGAACAGGAAACAAGTTCTGAAATGCTCAAAAAAGCTTGTGGCAGATGATTCAGTGATACTATAAAACAAATAAGATACTAGTGTTGTAGGTTCCTGGCAGCCAGAATGATACATCAACACTAATCCTACATCTAAATTTTTTACTGAGCAAGTGTTTTTAAAGATGTACAAAATAAATAACCCCAAAATGAAAAGGAACTGCTAGCAACATTGTCTGCATGTGAATAAATTCATTAACATATCTAAACAAGCTATAATGAAACAGATCACAAATTCTTACAAAGCACATTCAACATTTCTTCACATCTGGCAACTCCAAGACTACAAAAAAATACTCAATACAGAAGATTGATCTAAAAATTAGAAAAAGACAATGAACCACATGTAGCTGGTATTCTGGGTAGAGAATATTTACCAGACAAAAAGAAGACTTGCTATAAGATGAACTAGAGATTCCTTGGGTAATACTGAAGTGACCAAATGGAGAAGGTGGAAAAAAAACTTTCAAAGATGCAATGATACTGACTTAGAAATGCAGCTACTTAAAGATATTACAATGAAAATACAGCCGAAATAAAATTATGAATATGGAAAGAAATTTAGTCCATTTCTCATTCAAGGAAGAAATAAGTTATGTACATGGCTTGATTTTCAAAGCTAACAAAGTAATAATTCCCAGTCAGCTGAGAAAACAAATGCTTGAATGGATACACAAGCCACATGTAGGAATACTGAAGTACAAACAAAAAGTACCAGTAACCTAGTTGAAATAAATCATTTGCTTTTCAACCTTCTGTTTATTAACAGATCAGATGAGAGACTGCCTCCCTGTAGGGGTGTACTGCTGTATTTCAAAACTGCAAGAAGCCCGTCTTCATTGCTTTTGCTATAATAGTTTCATGAGATTCTTCAGTGTTTTGATTCTAATCTCCACTTGCCAGCTAGTCTGGAAATTGTGTGGACTGAAAGTTGCATATCTGAATTTCCATTCTTGCACAAAATTGAATTTCTAACTTTTGTATTACAGACCAGAATCAGGAACAGCGCATAAAGAATGTCCATCTCAAAAATATCAAGTATTTAATAATTACGCACATACTGTGAGATTTCAGGGACCCTAGAATAACAATCCACATATACAACATGTACAGCTTATTTGAATTAGAAGAGAAAAGTGCCAATAAATTATCTGGAACTCAATATGCCAACATCTCTTCTCAATGGATGCCATGGTTTATACTGGATATGGCACGGGTTCCTATTAGGACAACGAAAACGCATTTTGTCAAAAGTGTTTTCATCGACACCTAAAGAGCGAACAGGCAAAACAGCGAAGCGGCTGTTCAGCAAATTCTTTCCCTAGGAAGGAAGGAAGTCGCTTGACCGCTTCGTTGCTTTGCCGTGTTCTGCACTGTAGTGTGGTCTCAGAGATTCCATTATCCGGTACAGCTCCTGAGTGTAAATGTGCAACAGTTACTGACCTTAGGGTTAGGGTGCGTTAGATGTATAGTTGAGTTACGTGTGTATGTGTTTTCAGCTGTTTACTTTTGTTTTGGGGGGGGGGAGAATTAGGGTTAAAGCACGTGTGTGTGTGTGTGTGTTTGGAACTGTTTTTTTTTTTTTGGTTGGAACAGCGATTTCTTTCTCTAGGAAAGAAATTGCTGTTCTGAGGTGTCGACATTTTCAGCTTTCTCTGAAATAGGGTCGATGAAACATCATTCGCTGTTTTAAGTGTTTAATGTTTTAATATAGACCCTATGACACAACTCCACTCTACTTGTGCTATTTGATTTGAAATTCCTTACCAAAATATTACATCTCCTGAGAACATTTTGTCATCTTTGAGCATCAAACCTCATTTAACTTGCAACTTACTTCTTCCATGGAAATAAATTAAGATTTTTTTTCTAATAATTAAAGGTTGGTCTGAACAAAAACCTCTCTCAAAAGAAACTTTTCTAAATCATCATCAATTCACTGCTGAAATGTGTTAATTTTTTTCTTTTAACAGTGGTAAACTGCAGCATTAATTAAAAATGTCTAGCGCTACTTAATTTAATGTATTTATTAATTATTTAGTGATGTGACTGATCCCAGTGAAACTGTTTCAGCCACAGTCTAGGGTTTACAAATACACAGACTTTTGACAGTTTAACACTTATGGATGCACACAATTAACACAGATACTAGAGAATATCTGTAAATTAACAGAGATAAATAGTTGAAAGAAGACTGTCAACAAGGATATTGAATGAGGTAAACTAAAGCATCAATTCCTATCTATCTAGATATATATACACATATATATATATATATATATATATATATACATATACACACATACATACATACACACACAACTTTAACCTGTCCAGCAGGGAGTTCAGTTTGACTTCTCACAATGGAAAAATTAGTATGTTAGTATTATTGAGTAGGGTAACACCATCTTGTTGGTATCATCATAAGTCAATAACAGTTCATTCAGTTATTGTTTAAATACAAAGTTACAGTAGAACCGGATAATATATTAGTTGTCTAAAGCATGATTAACATGTACACTAAATTTAGTGAAAGAAAGATTCCATGTCAGCTGGGAGTTTGAAAAGTATTCGTTAAAGGTAGGTACTTCAAGTTTTTGGCAGTGGGCAGCACAGTGATACAGTGACTAGTGTTGCTGCCTCACAAGAGATTTTCCAGTAGGATCTGCTGCTATGGTGCCTTCTGTGCAGAGTTTGCACATGCTTCATATGTTTGGATGGGTTTTCTACAAGTGTTCTTGTTTTACCCACCTACCATAGATATACAACATGTTGATCGGTTATCTTCCTGAAAGTGTGTGCACACACGTTGTGTTACACACCAACTCCCTACCCAGAAGTTGCTTCAATGCCCAACGCCCACTGTCTGCTAAAATGGATCCTGCATCCAGGCAACCCTGTCAAAAATAAAGTAGGCTATAATAAAATGAAAGGCTGGCTGCTTTTATTACCTCATATTGTAAAAATATAATCTTGCAGAGATTTTCTTCTGTCATCTGCATTTACACAGCTACTTAGTTTGTGGATCAGGTTTCAAGGCCTCTGACATCAGAATACGATCCACGTCTCTCTCACATCACTGATCTTTACACTTGCTCATAATTAGCTTAAAATTACACTGTTTTATCTATTCAGTAGTAGCTTTACTGATCTCTTGTCATGCTCTTCTTGTGCCTGACCTCCAAGTAACAACTATAATCATACCTCCTTCTAAGCCTTTAAATACTAAGGCAAAATACATTTGGCACACCTTACGTACTGATGTAATTCCAAAACAGTCTAAGAAATCTGCACCTTCCTAAATGTGCATAATAAATATTACACAACCTGGAGCTTGATTCATCTACCCTTATTTGTCAAAAATCCTGGTTTACATGTAGTACTGAAAAATAACTTGACATTTATCAGCATTCTTCAGACCACTTCAACTGCAAGCAAAGGGTAATGCTCTCTTTTAATCACTTTATCCAGCTCGTTTAGAGAAATACAAATGTGAATCTTGTCTTTCTTTCAAAAGTGACTATATTATTTACTCAGTCTGCTGGCTTTATTTCTTAGAACCCCCTGAGGTGCTCTCTTCAGTTCCCATTCCCTTTTGATTCTCTTTTTAAGCGGTTATTTACCATCACTTTCAATATAGTTCAAATTATACATGTTTAAACAATAATGTGCAAATGAAGTTAATGATGAAAATGTCTGCCATAAAATAAATAGGAATATCAAAAAAGATTAAGTGAAAAATCCTGTTTTTTACACAATAGCCTAAATTTGATAAGTCTGCTTACAGATTGAACACTTTTAAAATGCCAAACTATATTGGAATAGATGCTATTCCTTTTCAGTCTGCAATCACACCCTTACCCCTTTCTTATGGCTATTGTCAAACAAGAGTGCTACTCAGTTGTCCATTTCCTATTGAAAGTGGACACTAGGGTGGACAGGTAGTGACAACAAGCCTATCACACTAAAGGCTGGTGAAAAATTACAGCTAATGAGCAGGTTCCTCAGAAAGTCCATAATCATTCAAGCCTATTCAATGTATTTATCGCCATCATCAGTTATTCAACTTGCTTTTCATTGACCTGTCTTTGGCCACCAACTAGCCAATCAAACTATGGCAACCCCTTCTTTGCAAATTTGTTGCTGTTCTTATTGAAAACCTAGTGAGCCTCCATCTCAGAAAATCTGCATTACACATCAGTTCTCCTATCCTTGGTTCAGCTTGTGTTTTCCAATTGGTCATCAATTTTTGTTGGTAGAAGAAATAGTGAAAGCAGTTTCTAGTCTCCTTTATTTC
Source organism: Protopterus annectens (assembly GCF_019279795.1). NCBI lineage: Eukaryota > Metazoa > Chordata > Ceratodontiformes > Protopteridae > Protopterus > Protopterus annectens. The sequence continues at coordinate 84,508,775 of NC_056729.1, read as the reverse complement.
ATCTATTAGTAAGTAACCATATAGAAAGAAAAAAAGAACAAGTAGTTAGACTCATATTACCCTGATAAGTATCACTGGGTATTGCCTAGAGGTCTTAATTACACACAGACATGACCGACAATGCCAAAAAGGTATGCTTCCACATACCACTCTATTACATTTTCAGAATACCAACTACACCATGGGAAATGTGTTACAACCGGTCCTGGGTTAAAAAAAAAATATGCAAACACTACCAAGTGAAAATGCAGAACCCAGGACCAAAAACAGCAGAAATGGAAATATTTATGGAAGATTTAACTATGTCAAGGTTAGGGGCAGATGAGGCTCAACAATTAATAGTTAAGATATGAGAAGAGGAGAGAAAAATGGTGACATATAATCAATCTACAGGAAAGTCTTTAAGTACAGATGACATTCCTGTGGAAGTCTGAAAGTAAGGAGGGAAGAAAGTGATAAAGATCTGTAAGATTTTAACAGTATTTTAAAAAGAGGGGAAACAGCAGCATCTTATAAGAAACTGTGGTGGCTACATTACCCAAAGATGTTAAAGACCAGTCAAACCAAGTTTTGTATACACCCATTTCAAATGTTAAGCCATGATCACAAAGTATTTCTACACTAGCTAAAAGAATGGCAAAAGTGTTACCAAAATTGATAGATATGGATCAGTGTGGGTTTGCAGATGGGAGATACATTTAACAACATTAACAGAACAATGATGATCCACGAGTAAGAGAATACTGCTGTTTTGGTGGGTCTTGATGCAGAGAAAGCATTCAACAAAGTAAGCTGGGATTTTAAGAGTAAGGCAATGGAAACATTTTCATCCCCTGATACATTAACAATGTTATCAAAAACTAGTGGCATTCAGTCACCACAGAGGATTACCATTAGATAGGAGGATATATGAAGGATCAGAGCCTAGAATTAAAGTGATAGGGTTCTTCCCTGATTAACTGTGCTTGAAGAGAGGAACCAGGCAGATGTGTCATCTTTCTCCTGTGTTATCTGCTTTATATTTAGAGCCATTAGCAAAGAAAATAAAGAACAAAGAAATTCAAATATATCATTGGAATGATAATCAAGAAAACTGGCTTTATTTGCAGATGATATTGTTTTCTACCAGATAAAGCTAAAAAGGACATCTAAGTGCTGTGGAACATTTTGAGACAGATTCAAGTCATTTTGGGAGATAAAATTAATGAAAATAAAACAAAAGCTATAGCCATAAATTATGTCCCCAGTTTGGTTCAGCAATACCCATATTTATGGGGACACTATGAAGTATTTAGGAGTATGGATTAAAAATGGTTCTGCTATGGCAGCTAAGGATATGTGGAAAGAGACTAAACAAAAGATAATACAAAAACTGAGACACTGGAAGCTCTTGCTTATAGATATGAATATTAAGATACAAGCAGTGAAAATGTTTTTAGCCCCTTTAGTTTTATATATGGGTCAGGCATATTTTTATCAACCAGAGAAAAATATGTGGATAATAATTACGAGTTGAATGACTATCTGGGAGGGGAAGAGGGGAAAGGTTAAGTGGGATACATTGATCCTTCCAATAGAACAGGGTGATTTAGTATTACCTGATTTGAAGCTATGTCTAACAGCTACACGATTAAGGCTTATATACAGCACAAGCTATAATTCAGAGAGGAAAGGGATCACTTTGAAATGGGTTGTCAAGAAACAAAGAGGGAGGAGGTTTTTAGATGCAGGTCCTTAAGGAGAACCACCCCCATCATACAGATTATTATAATCATAAGGTAGCAGAAAGTATTCTAAGAACTAAGCTAATACAAGAAAGGTGAAAAGAAATATTGACAATAGGGATGACTGCAAGTACGAGTACATAAAATAGACAAGAGGGGGCTGGAATTTACTGGAGAAAACTGGCAAAGGAATCAAGGTTTTGGGAGCAAATAAGACAGAAATGTAATAGAATGAGATTAGTCCAAGATGATGTTTAGACTGTAGGCCAGAGACTGCCTTCCCTACAAGGAACTAATATCAAGAGTACAGGCAAAGAGAAAGGGACAGGGGGATCCTAACCGAAAGACCTACACTGGTAGAGGTTTTTTTTCCCTATTTTAAACTTGTAGTATGTTTTTTTTTTTTTTTTTTTTTTTTTTTAAGTAACATCTTTATTAAATTATCACTTATGACATAGGCAATCATGTATTTATATAAATAAAACAAACCATATTGACAATCCCAGCTGCAAGCATTTTACATCATAGACCATACTGACACAATCCTAGCTGCAAACATTATACATCACTTATAACCTATCCAGTCATTGTCAGTTAAGCATTACATAGCTCATTCAAGTCCTGCCTTTTTTTAAACCTTATTTCTCCCCTGTATGCATCATTCCCACAAATCCTATTTTTCCTATGTAATTCACTCCTACCTTTTTTAAAGATGCCAATTCCAATTGTTTTATCTCTGTTACTATATTTAGTACTTCTAGTACACAGCTGGTTTAGACCTTGATCTTCATTTTCTAGTAATTGCTTTTTTGCAGCCACCATAATTAGACTCATGAAGACTTTAATGTCTAAACAATTCCGCTTCTATATCATGACTCAAAAAAATAATCTCCTTTGTTACACCAATTTGCTCACCTAGAATCTCAGGCAGAGTAGTCTGCAGGGAATCTTTAAAGTCTTCCAACCCATTACATTTCCAGAAAATATGTCTTAAATACGTCTTTCTTCACGATCACATCACCAACATTTGCTGACTACCTCAGGAAAAATTCTCCAGAGTGTCTACTTGTGGTACAAAAACATCTACGTAAACATTTCCAAGCAAAAATTAAATCTTCTAGCTTTTGCTGCATATTTGGAAGACATACATATATCCCCCGTTGTTTCTTTGTGAATTGCTTATCCAGTTTCTCTTCCCAGTCCTCTCTAACTTCCTCAGATTGATTTTTATAGTTATCATGCAATATTTTATATGTGCTAATTATTCCTTTTTAACAGCAGCTTCTGTTCTTGATTCTGCTAAAAACTCTACCAGTGCTGGTCTTCTGTTTAGGACCCCCCCTAGTTCCTTCTCTTTGCCGATACTCTGATATCAAATCTTGATAGGGAAGGCAATCTCTAACCTGCAGTCCAAATAAATTATTGGCATCTTCCCATTCTATTACCTTTCCTCCTCTAGATATTTGCTCCTTATACCATGGTTCCTTTGCCAGTTTACTCCAAGAAATTCCAGCCCCCTCTTGTCTACTGCCTGTATCCCTAACTGCATACATTGTTATAGTTTTTAGTTGACTCTAGAACATTAGCTGCAGTTAAAAAGGAATAATTAGTAGGGCATACAAGACACTGCATGATAACTATTAAGAAGCAATCACAGGAAGTTAAAAAAGATAGGGAAGGGAGACTGGAAAAAATTTACAAGGGAGGTGGTGTAATGAGGAGAAAAGTGGTAACTGGGAAGATAAGTTCTGGGAATGCAATGTGTTGGCAGATTTAAAAAATTCCCTGCAGAGTACTTTTCAGAAATATTGGGTAAGCAAATAGCTGTAACTACAGAAATGATTCTTTTGAGCTGGGACACAGGTTATGACTTGCTCAAACATAGTAACGCCTTATGTTAAATTCTGTTGGCGGCCAAAAAATTTCACCACTAGAAAATGGAAATCAAAGTCTAAACCAACTGTATTTGAAGAATGGATTTTTATAAGACACACAAAAGAATTGGAAGAAGAATCTTCAGTAAAGGGAAGGAGCAAACTACATAGATATTGCTCAGTTCTTGCCTTTCCCTAAACCTCACTCCTCATGAGTATGAGGTTTAGGGAAAGGCAAGAATTGAGCAAATTATCTAATGTTAGACAGATGATGGCTGTAAAAAAAGAAAAGATATGTGATGTATAATGTACATAAAAGGAAATGTTAACACGTTTTGTTTTATTTTCTGTTAACGTAGTTTTGCCTATGTCTTAAGGAATAATTTAATAATGGTGTTAAAAATATATAGAAATTTTGTGTTTATGCTACTGAATGCATATTCTATACCAAATATTCTTATATGCTTCTTCATAACTCTACCTTCTTTTATTATGCTTTCACTTCTAGGTCCCCCTGATACATATATACTTCTACAAATCAGATTCCAACCATCATGTGCAAATAAAATTCCCTTCTGAAAACTTATTATCTCTCCCCAAATTCCCCTAAACTACACAATAATCAATTTAAGTGGAATAAAACTACATGCCAGTGTAATCCCCCACCTTGCCAATAACCCACTGTACCACAAATCTAATACTAATTGTTTTTCCTTCTCTTCTGTCACTACTGGAACCACTACAGCCATCAGCAGTATTACTCCTCTTTCCATACATTCTTGATATGCAGTTGAAATCTTTTATTTGTCAAATTCACATGCTCATTTTTATCCAAATTGCATCTCACGTAAAACTGATGTTTGCACCCTACAATTCTTAATATAATTCAATACTCTCTGCTTTGTCTGTACGATAATTTACAATTCATGTTAAGCTTGACAAAGCAGCCATTCTGATAAAAAGCTATCACTCCCACATATTAACATAAAGGTTCATTTGAATAAATGTTTCCTTCTTATAGCCTACATACACAACCTGACTGACAAGCTGATATCGCATGCAGTTGCATCTTCATCGCCATTTGAACCCATGTCCCATTTTTCTAGACTTTTTGTCTCAATGCAAACACTTTTAAAACCAAAAATTTAGATACACTTCAAAAATTATATACTCCTAAAAAGGAAGTCTATCCCGCGTATAGGAGCAGCTGTCCCAAAACTGATGGCTACCCAATGCTAAAGTTTAAGTTAACCATGCTAATGAATATATGTTAGCCTGCATTCTCATTTGCACAGACTATCTGTTATCTTACCTATACTCTCCTACCAGATGTGAAAAACAGCTTACATGCTTTCAGTAAACATTGACTTTTAGTCTTCAGAAAAGATGCACTGTCTAACCATACATAAGTGAACTGTGTGGTGTTATGTTTAATGCATTGATGTACTAAGACTACCCATGAGGCAACTACTTTAACTATTCATTTCTTACAGCTTCAAACTTCATTTCTGATATTACTTTATTTTCAAGTGAGCTGCTTGCCAATATCCTTGTACAAGTTAATTTCATTGTACCTCTCAGACTTCACTCAGAAAACACTGTTTCAATGACCTGCGTGCTGACATCGCTTTAAAATTTAATTATATTGCACCTTGTAGATTTCACTGAAAACATACTGGTCAGGTTTCATAATTAGTTGCCTGCAACTGTAGGCTGCTTTTCTTCAGCTAAAAGCAGGAGGCAATGGGAAAAAAGCAGTATGTTAGCAAATGCAAAAAAGAACTACTTTTTTTATGATTTTCATCATCTCGTTTTTTCTTTTTCTTTCTCCAAGCCTTTTTTTAATTAAAACCTTTGTATGTAGCTTAAACTAAGAAATTAAATTCATCTAAACATCCACGTCTATAAAAATGGGGGAAATCATCATCTTTTATTTCTATATATAACATGATCAGTACACTTTTACATACCTCAAAACCGAAGGTCACAACATTATACCAAGTTTCTTTTCTCTAGTCTTTTTATTTTGTTACATTGTAGTCTGGATGTACTACATTTAAGAAAAAGCAATTTCTTACCTTAATATTACTAGCACTTACAACAGTCACTGATTAAACTCCCCTCACCCCAGATTTAAAATTTCTGACTGCATACTACACAGAACTTTACAAAATAACACACAATTTACATCATGAAACATTTATACACATATTAATAAGAACAAAAAAATGTTTTGCTTACAGTTACTTTTTTAGTCCATAGTCCCTCCTAACCAATGACAGTGGGGTTTATGCTTTATAGTTCTTCGTGTTACAGTCTATGAAATCTCTGCCAGAACTGAAGAAATACATACATTCAAAGTAATATTTATATTTACATTTAACAAGTTTGTACTTATGGGTACAGAAGTGTACTTCTCATTGGAGATATACCTCAAGTTCAACCCCCTAAAAGTCCAGTACTAAAAAAATAATTTCCCAAAAATTGAAAGGTGTGGATACAAACATGTGATTTATTCTTCATTACATGTGGATTAGCTGAAAAGTTTGAAAACATTCTTGAAAAATGTGGATACAAAAATGTGATTCATTCTTCACTACAAGGGGATTACCTGAAAAGTTTGCAATCATACAGTACTTTTCCCCGTGTTGCTAGGAAATAAATGAGGAAGAAGTTTGACCCTTCTTTTTCTTGACAAGAACGGCAAACTAACAGCAACTGTCAACCCAGAAAGCAAATTGGCCTTTTTCAGATATTTGTTTTTAGGAAAACTAAAGTCCCACTGAGATTACAGACTGCATTTATTACTGAACCAAATAATAGATCCAGGCCAAAGACTGAGAATTTGGAAAGCTGCATTACGCTCTAACAGATTTTAATTTGTAGAAGTTATGTATGAATCAAGGGACATATGTTTAAGAAAAAAGACCTGATCTGTCAGAAGCTGTATAACTGTGTATAGCAAGTGAAATTACTAATGGACATTTAATAGAACTGACTTATGAATATAGCATTTATGAAAGAAAATGTGTCATGTAGTAAGGCAGATATCAGAAATACATGCAGGATATGTTGTAAAATAATTTGTGCGTAAAACAGCCAGGTGAGAATCTTAGATGGAAGACAGAATGATCACATTGTGTAATTAATGCTTGTGGTAGGTATACACTTCCAAGATAGCTGCAGACAGAGTAAAAAGTAGGGGTTGCCCAATTTGAAACATGAAAAATTGTTAAAAAAAATCAGTATAAGTAAGTAAGTCAGTCAGTGGTTAGTAATTACACTGCCTGGATGCCAGCAAAGAAAATAATTGGGCTACTCTGCCTTTCAAATGAAGCATTAAACCTAGGTCCCATTCTCTTAAGTTGTTGATAAAGTAGGTGGATGTACAAGATCCTGCAGCACAAACGAAACACAGTAGGGGAAGTTCAGTAATACCCTGACCAAATTTCACCTACTAGTATAAATGTTACCTCCCGTCTCCCCTGAAGTGAGGCCACTGGCCTAGTGGGACTAGCCCAGCATCAAAAGATAAATAAAATAAAATAAAGTTAAAGTACACCATATCTAAAGGCACTTTCTGACCCAACAGACTGGCTGATCAGTTAAAAATGCTGTGACTCCTTGTCTCCAGATATACCACAAATGCTTATTTGAGCAGTGGTTGAGTAACTTTCCTTAAAAAATGGGTCAAAATGCCAAGTCTCTACTGCAAAGGGATTGAGATAAGACTATGGCATCATCAACTAGAAGTAAAATGAGACCAGGGCTTATATGAACCAAGCAGGGTGGGGGAGAAAGCAAATCCTACTGCCCAAATGAAAAGTGGAAATCAATGCACTAGGAGTACACCTCCTGGTGAAGAGTCATAGGCTCACCACCCCATAAAGATGATCACTGGCATACACAGGGTAGCATGGGGAAATACAAAGTGATATGCTTCATGAAAACATGAAGGACTGGACTTCCAAGATGGCTGCACATTGAGTAACACCTTCTTTCTTGCTCTCCCAATGTGAAAACAGAAACTCAGCAGAGAAAGCCAGAAGACTTGTTTTTATGGATACATTTCAGCAACTGGCTAGTAAGTACACAGCCTGAATGCCAGGAATAAAGAAATAGAGAAAACCTGGAAAAAAAACAAAAAAAAAGTGAGGAAGAAACACTGACTGGGGAGAGTTCTGCATCTGTTCAGCAAAAAGCAATGCAACCATCAGACATGACTTCCAGTAACCTACAGGAAGATGCAAGACAACTGCATACAGTCCTGGTTAAAATAAACAAAAAACTGATTAATTATATAAACACAAACAGAAAGCTGGAATAAAATAGAAGCCTTAAACAGATATTCAGATGAGATGATAAAGCTGCAAAAAAAAACAGAGGTTGAAATAAAGAAAAAGATGGCTGAATATGAGACTGCTGAGGAAGAGACATTTAAAAAAATAATAGAATTAGAGAACAGAGCACATAGGGAAAACCTGAGGATTTTCAGCTATACCAGAGAAGTTGGAAGGAGCAGACAACATTAACTTTATGAAAGCACAAATAAACAACTGGAATGGTGTTCCACAGCAGGAGTTGTTAGTTGAAAGGGCACATCATGTATATGCTCCAAATCTTGCTATAAGAAAGCAACCTAGACCTTAAATAGTAAAGATGCAATCCTACCAGCAGGAGTGGAGTCTGACAAAATTGTGGCAGAAGGACAAGGTACTAAAAGTGGGAGATAGCAGAGTGTTTGTGGAGAATGATTACTCATTATACACCAGACAGAAGAGGAGCAAATTTATTCCACTATTTAGGGAATATCAAGATGCAGGTGTGAGATTCAAACTGCTGTACCCAGCTGTCTTCAAGGTATTCTTCCTTGGATGGACAAAGTCATTGTTTTGGTGAAGTACATAATAAGGAGGAAATAGAAAAGTGTGTCCAACAAAATCTGAGCTATGAAACAGATGGAGATTCTGCTTCTAGTTCTTCTGCTAATAAAGACCACACTGAGACTGTATCTGTGAAACCTTTTCCACTGTTTCAATGGAAAATGCTGGAGAAAAGGAAGGAAGCAAGCACAAGGAGTTCACTAGAAGAATCAAGAGTACATTGCAAATCAAGCAGAGAAAGGATTTTGGACATGAGCAATAACAAAACTAGCAACTTAAGGCATTACAATGCAATAATTATATTTGTGAAATATGACAGTACAAGAAAATCTGGAAATATTGCAACTTTTTCACAGTTTGATGGACTTGTGGGGGACTCTAAAGCATATGCCCTATGTCAATATTTGGAAAGTGCTTTGGGGAGGGCTAGAGAAGGGAGAAGGTTAACTAAGTAAAAATTTTTTTCTTTAAATAGCACCAATTGTGTGTTATGTGGTTTTTGTTACATGCTCTAGAGTTATTTCTGTTATTTTCAAGTGTAATGGGGATTGTGAACAGGTGCTGCTGTTCTTTTGTTTTCTTTTCTTTCTCCTTTTCTTCTTGCTCAGTTTTAAGAAACGCAGGCACTGCAATGCATACAAAAAGCCTGGGTAAAAAGCATGACAAAGACAGATTAATGTGCTTTTCCTCATTCTTGCATAGGGAAATGACTGCATTAAAGACCTTAGATAAATTTATTAGCAAGTTTTAAGAGAGGGCAAGTAAATGAAAAAGAACATGGATTATTATGAGGCTTTTTTCTAGCAGATACGTGTAAGCTCAGTAACACTTCTGCAGCTGGTCTTCATGTTTCCATGGAAACAATCTGATAAAGAGAAACTGGCTACCTGGTTCTCATGTCTCCATGCAGACAATCTGGTAAAGAGAAGCTGGCTACAGCCTAGTGGACAGTGACTGGCTGAGGGGGGAAAAGAGAACTTGGATAAGAGATAATGTTCTCAGAAAGCATTCAGAGGTTTGGTTTTCCCAAAGTAGACAATGTTCTCTAAAAGCATTCAGGGGCATTCCCATGGTAGCTAATGTTCTCTGAAAACATTCAGGGGTTTTCCCAATTTTGAGAGCTATAAAGACAAGACAAAACCAATCAGCACTTAGTAGAAGCACATGCTGCACCAGGCACCTTAGCATGGATGCCCTTTATTTTAGGTTAACTCAAGTCTACAAGTGTGGCTGTCAGTTTGGGACTCTTGTTCCTAATAGGAGGTTAAAACGTCAATATTTGAAGGTGTACATCGTTGTGCGTGTTAGTATTAAGTTAATATGTTTTATGGGGTATTGGGTGTGTGTGTGTTTTTTTTTTATTTTGAGGGCTTTCAATAAAAGAAAAAGTTTTATAAGATGTCACATAGGCTCAAATGGATATAACACAAAACAACTGCATAAAAGTTTAGTCTGCCAAACAGTGCATGTATGTAATAGCAAAGCTGGAACTAGACATTTAACAAAAAAGATGTCACACATAAAAGGTGGGAATAACAACATTTTAATACCGTGATGCTTTCTTTAATGTCTTTAAATGTAAATGGCCTCACACAAATACAAAGAAAGAGTAGTGAGCCATATTAAAAATGTAGAGTGCAAATAGGTATGTTACAGAAGACACTTAGAAAGAAATGAACATGTGAAATTGATAAAGAAATGTTTTCAGGATGGTTACTCAGCAGAATACTTGGGACAAAGGAAAAGAGGAGTACTTTATATTAATTCAGCAGGAGCTCCAATATTGATAGAAGATAAAAAAGATAATAATGGCAGATTTGTACTGCTAAGGGGCTACCAGGAAGGGAGGATGATTACAATGGCATGTATTTACATTCCACCTAAAATTCTGGGAGAAATAATCAGTTTTCAGCAAGTAATATTAGTTGTAGGTGGGGACCGGAACTTCATTTGAAGCAGTGAGGATGTGTCTGGGGGTCCAGAAGGGAAAATATAACAAAGGGTAGATTTTTGAAGAAATTTATTAAAATATTCAGCATGGAAGATGTGAATTCAGTAATAGGAGTTCAGAGTGAATTTACATATTATTCCCCAAGATATTAAAAAAAATGGGCTAGTCTAGACAGAATTTACATTTCACAGGAACATGTGCATTTAATTGAAGGTCTTGATACCCACCCAATACCTATTTCAGATCATGTGGCAATAACAGCTAAAATAAAAATACAGGTTAATGAAATAAAAATGAGACATTGGTGCTTTCCCACCTACCTGTTGAAAAAGAAAGGAATTTAAGGAATGAGTAGTGGAGATTACTCAGGAGCTGTTAGGATGGAAATTTCTTCTGCAAATATAGCTAGGGAGTGGGATAGAATTAAGGTGCAGTTTAAAATAGGGTGGAAATAAAAGAAAGGGAGCTATGGTTAAGAAGTAACAAGAATTAGAGGGACTTACAAATGTGAATATATTGCAGAATAGGAGGAATCTCACAGAACAAGAGGAGGATTCAACTGCAGAATGCTGGTCAGAAAATAAGGGATTACCTCCAAAATATGCACGAGCTTAGAAAGACTGCTGTTAAGCAACTGTCTTTTGATAACACTAGAGCACAAAAACTTAGCACGACAACTCAGGCAACAGAAAGTAGAAAAGGTTGTTGCCAAACAGGGAGAGTATAACAAAAGAAGACAACAGGAGATCCTTTAGAGGTATTAGAAATATTTCGGAAATTCTATGAGAGTCTCTATAAAGCAGCAAAATATGACAATCAAGAAGAGATACAAATGTAAATGTTTATGGAAGAATTAAATATGCCAAGGTTAGAGGTAGATGAGGCTCAATTACTAACAGGATAGGAGGAGAGGAAATAAAAATTGTGATGAATAACAAATCTACAGGAAAGTCCCCATGAACAGATGGTATTCCTGTGGATGTTTGGAAGCTGGGAGGAAAAAACTGATAAAGATTTGGAAGGCTTTGTTTAACAATATCTTAAGAGGAGGGAAAGTACCACCGTCCTGGAAGAAAGCAGTGATAGCTGTAATAAAAAAAGGAGGTAAGGATCCATCAGATCCAGCTTCATAAAGACTCATTTCAATACTAAACCAGGATTATAAAGTGTTCATGTCTAATAACAGCTAAAAGAATGGCAAAAATAATGCCAAAACTGATATTAATCAATGTGATTTTTGTGAAGGGGAGGCAAACATGGGTCTAGATTATATGACCAAAAGTTCATATAAGCGAACGCTCTTATAAGCGAAACTCACAGACATGGAGGTGCGTGTTGTGGGATCACAGTACAGTGAAGATTGGAGTTTTTGCCCTTTCCTCACTATAGTGCGATCTCAGAGTTGGAAAATATATTGAGCACAACCCCCCAAAATACTGTTTTCAATGTCCGGGATTTTCGCTCATTGTGCGTTCGCTTATATGAACTTTTGTTCATATAATATAGACCCGCCAAATATTTGTCAACACTAACAGAACACTGATGAGCTGGAGGGAAGCAGAATGTAAGAAAATACCATTGTTGCGGAGTTTTGATGCAGAGAAAGTATTTGCCAGAGTAAGCCGAGACTAACAGCAGGTCAGTGGAAGCATTTGCATTTCCTGAAAAAAATTATAAGGTTGATCAGGAGAACATATGAGGGATCAGAGACGAAAATTTAAGTGGGTGGTGTCCTCTCTGATAATTTCTGCTTGAGCAGAGGAACCAGGCGGGGTGTCCTCTTTTCCCCTTTATTATTTGCATTATATTTAGAACCAATGGCAAAGAAAATAAGGGACTCAGCAATTCAAGGATATAACTGGTATGATAGTCAAGAAAAGCTGGCTTTATTTGCAGATGATATTATTTTGCATCTGACAAAACTCGAAAAAGACATTACAGTGTTGTGGAACATTTTGAGACAGTTTCAGATCTTTTTAGGATACAAAATTAATAAAGCTAAAACAAAGGCAATAGTGGTAAATTATGTACCCACACATGAACTGGCTCAGGAATGCCCATATTTATGGGGATATGATAAAATGAAATATTTAGGAGTAGGCATTAAAAATGATTCTAGTGTAGCAGCCAAGGATATGTGGGAAAAGACTAAACAAAAGATAATGGACAAACTGAGAAAATGGAAGTTTTGTTATATGGATATGGATAGTAAGATACAAGTTGTTAAAATGTTTTTAGTCCCTTTATTCTTATACACAGCTCAGGCATATTTTTATCAACTAGAGAAGAAATTGTGGGTAGCAATTAATAAAGAGCTGAAGGACTTTATCTAGGAGGGGAAGACAGCAGGAGTCAAGTGGGATAAGCTGATTCTTCCAGCAGAACAGGGCACACTGGTATTATCCAATCTGAAAGGGTATTTCAGAGCTACACATTTAAGACACCTAAACATATCACAAGCAGAACAATTAGAAGTTATGTACTCACCATAATGTTCCATGTGAGTTGTTCCAGCTCGCCTTCATTCTTCACTGATGGGTTTGGAGCCGTTCCTCGGCTCCGACACTGCCGACTAGCAAGCTTAAAGTTCTCCAGTAGCTCGAGACCCCACCCCTTATCCCACAATGCACTGCTGGAATTACCTCAGATCTTGTTTGCTGTGTACCATATAGAAGTACAATAATTATTCTGCCTAGGAATGAAGACACACTGAAAAACCAGGATGAAGCCAGCCCCCAGGTCAACTGCCAGCCAGGAGGGGAAAGGAGGGAGGGACGTGAGAATGAAGGAGAGATGGAACAACTCACATGGAACATTATGGTGAGTACAAAACTTCTTTATGTGAAGTTGTTCAATCTCGCCATTCATTCTTCACTGATGGGTAGCGGTCCCTAGCACCATAATCCTGGGTGGCTCACAGAAGTACACTCTTCAGAACCGTAGAACCAAATGAAGCCCTATCCCTGGAGGCCTTATCTACTTTGTAATGAGTTATAAAAGTGTGAGGTTAAGACCATGTTGTTGCTGCACAGATGTTGTCCAAAGGTAATTTGGCTTGAAAGGCTGAAGAGGTAGAAACTGCTCTGGTTGAATGAGCCTTTACCTTACTAGACAAGGTCATGTTATGACAAGAATATGTGTAGGTGATACAATCTGACAACCACTTAGACAGGGTTGTTTTAGCAATTGGTTTACCTTTCCTGGCCTCAGAAAAAGACACAAAGGAGCTGATCTGATTTCCTAATGTCTTTTGTTCTGTCCAAATAAAATCTAAGTTGTCTATGAACATCAAGTTTGTGCAACATATATTCCAATTTGCTGGTATGAGTAGGGAAGAAAATGGGCAACTCAATGACTTGTTAATCTCAGAACATACTTTAGGCAAAAAGGATGGATTTGTTCTGAGAGATACTCTATCAGCATGGAAGACCATATAAGGTGGCTTGATGGATAGGGCTTGGAGCTCTGACACACTGCGGGCTGAAGTGATGGCTACTAAGAAGATAGTTTTCCATGACAGAAATTTTACTTCACAAGATGATGCAGGCTCAAAAGGAGGAAGAATGATACGAGATGACATAAAATTCAAATTCCAGGGGGAATAAGGTGTCTTCACTGGAGGCCTCATGTGAAAAGAACCTTTTAGAAAAGCCTTAGACAATTGATGAACCATAATATTCAAACCATCGATTCCTAGATGGAAATTAGATATAGCAGCTAATTGCACTCGCACCGTAGCAGCCGCTATTCCTTTGTTGAAGATTTCTGTCAAGAATTGTAAGACAGAAGACAATGGCGCTTGGTAAGGGTCAATGTTGTGGGAAGAAGCCCAAATAGAAAATCTCTTCTACTTACTACGATACAATTTTCTAGTGGAAGGTTTATGGCAAGCCAACAAAATTTGACTAGTGTCATGGGAAAGATTAGAGAGCCTGGCTATGCGGGGAATTGGAGCAGCCAAGTGGTTAGCTTCAGTGTCTGCAAGGATGGATGAAAATCCCCTGATGGATGTGCCAACAAGTCCGGAACCGGGTCCAGGATCCATGGATCTTCCAGAATGTGATGGCAAAGAAACAGAAACCAAATCTGCCAAGGCCAATGAGGGGCTATGATGATGATCGTCCGTCCCAGCGACTTTGCTTTCTGTAAGAACCTAGTCGGACATTCCCGGTCAACAAATGTTATATAAATAAAAATAAAAAAATAAATGTAAGAATTTGGGTATCACGGGAATTGGTGGAAATGCATAGAGGAGACCCGGGGAACAATCGTGGACAAGAGCATCCCTCGGGGAGTGACCTGGAATGGGAATCAGGGCAAAATAGCTTCTGCATTTGTTGTTGATGCGACTGGTGAACAGGTCGCATGAAGGCTGGCCCCATTTGTGGAAGATCCTGTCTGCAATCACTTGTTTGAGGGACCATTCATGGGGCAATAAAATTGCTCTGCTCAATCTGTCCGCTATGACGTTGGATTTGCCCGAGATGTGCATTGCCAAAAGAAAGCACTGGGATGGCAGTGCCCACTGACATACTCTGAGGCTTCTCGGCAAAGGGTATAAGACTTGGTCCCGCCTTGCTTGTTCAGGTACTAGACCACTGACATGCTGTCTGTCTGTATTGCAATTGTCCCTAGAGGAAGAGAGTCCTGAAAGTATTACAACACTAGAAGTGCTGCTCTCATCTCCAGGACATTGATATGCAGATGTGATTCTTGATCTGTCCATGTGCCTTGGGCAGTCTTTCCCTGAAAAAGCACCCCCCCCCCACCCTATCAGGGAAGTGTCCATGGTCACAGTGGCAACTGGAGGGGGAATATGAAGGGACGTCCTATTGTGACATGATGAGACATCAACCACCACTGAAGATCCTTCTTGCAGTAATTCGTTATCAGGATCATGCGACTCACTGGAAGTTCTTGGTAAGAACATTGCGTGAATAGAAGCCATTGAAGGATTCGCATATGCATCCTTGCTAACAGGATTGCTAAAATAGCTGCTGCCATAAATCCTAGAACTTTCAATACCTCTGCAGCTGGTGCTCTGTTCTTTGATATCAGGGACATGATGTGTTGGCGAAGAATAGAAATTCTTTCTGGTGGAAGACGAAGAGAGGTGGTTGACATGCTAGTTCTGTCCCTATAAAAACAATATGCTGCGATGGCAACAAGGCAGACCTTTCGAAGTTGACTGTAATGCCTAGCCGATCACATAGCATCAGAGTAGCCTCTCTCGCTTGAAGAAGTTGATGCCTGGTGGTGGAGGTAAGGAGCCAATCGTCCAAATACGGAAACACCTGGAATCCTAGATGCCTCAGTTGAGCCATGACTACAGCCATACACTTGGTGAACACTCTGGGGGCTGTAGTGAGATCAAAGGGCAGAGCTCGATAATGACTGGCTCCCAGCTGGAAACGCATGTGATCTCTGGATGGTCTGGCCATCTTTATGTGGTAACACGCATCCTTGAGACTGACCGAGCACATGCAATTGTCCTTCCCTAGAAACGGGGAGTATGGACTGTAGCATGACCATTCGGAACTTCTCTTTTCTCACAAATTGGTTGAGTCTGCTGAGATCCAAAGTGGGTTTCCAGTCCCCTGTTTTCTTTGGAACCAAAAAGAATCTTGAGTAAGTTCCGAATCCTGTCTGGTCTGCCGGGACTGGCTGGATGACTTTTTTCTAGCAATCGGCGTACCTCTATTGTTGCTTGTCCTATGTGACTGGATGGAATGTCCGGGATTTTTTTGATGGGAAGAGGCTGGGTGGAGAATGGTATGAAATACCCTCTGGAAATGATAATTTGTACCCAACTGCCATTTGTTATATTTAGCCAGGCTTTTGGGTACAATGATAAGCGACCCCTGACTGCCTCCAGAGTAGGACAGCCGGGCCTCCCTTCAGGAACGCTGGTAGGACTGACCAGAGAATTGATCTCCGTCACCCTGGTGTTGCAGACCCCCTCTGCCACGCGGGCGGCATCTTCCACTGAAACCTCCTCCTCTGTCTCTGGAGGGGGGCTCTCCACGTGTGTCTTGAAAGGCTCTTTGGGCTTTCCAGAACTACATCTTTCCTCCCCTCTGACCTTTAGGAAAGGGTCAAGTGGGGGTGGAAAAATGGACTCCGATGGCAGACAGAGTCTTTTCCTCTTGCTCACACCTGGTGAAAGTCTTCTTCACCTTTGGCCCAAACAAGGATGAGCCATCAAATGGGGTATTAGTAAAGGAAGACTTGAAGGGTTCTGCGAAGGAAGAGAGTCGTATCCAGGCATGCCTACGAAGAGTGATTCCTGTACCTGCTGCTCTACTCGAATCATCAGCTGCATAAGATACGAGACGCACGGACGAGTTGACTATTGAACTGAGGGTAGAAAGCTGAGTGGCAAATCTTGTCGGATACACTCGAAGCTACAGCACTCTGAAGAGTATCTCCCAACTCCTTAAGGAGATCTCTCTGCAGTCTGGTAAAATGTGTCAAGTAGTTCAGTGATCTGAGTGAGAAAGTTGCTGAACTGAACATGCATTTCCCACATCTATCCATGGTCCTAGATTCTCTGTTAGGAGGATGGATAGATGAGAAAGTCTCAAACATTTCCTTTCTGGTGGCTGCCACCACCACCACGGCATCAACAGGGGACTCCCTTGGTCAAAAAGGACTTATCTACGGGAGCAGAAATAAACTTATTAGGCCTCCTAGGAACAGGTTCCATAGAGTCTGGTGACTCCATCGCCCTACGAGAAACCAGATCTATAAGTTCATCGTAGGGCAGAGATACCAAAGAGGTGGAAGGCTGAGACCCGAACGCCTTCAGGAGAACCGACTCGTCCTCAGTAGGGCTCTTGGACTGCCAATCACCCCTCTGCCTAAGAATTTCAAGAATCTCCGCAAAGGAGATGTCCTCAGAGGGAGATCTAGGGGACCCTTCTGATTCATCCAAGTCGGTGTCCAATGTGAGAGACTCCTGGGGGGGGGGGGGTCCAAATACCTCCTCTCTTCCTGGGAACCTCTTCAGGGGGAACTTCTGGAGAGGTCTCAGAAGAGCAGGGAGGGCCCTGTGGGGCTACCTGAGGCTCAGGGTCTCTACGTTTGGGATGACCGGAGGAGACAGAAACTGACACAGGCACTTTAGGGGAAGAAGAGGCCAGACCTTGAGATGAGGAAGTCTTAGGAGACCACACTCGCCTCATGGCTTCGAATGCACCTCGGCTCCGCTGAGGAGCCGTCGACAGATCCAACGGAGCCGTGATCTCCTCCCGCACCGAAGCCATGGGCTCCGAGCCCAAGGTAGGAGACTACCTCACCCGAGCCGAGGCCCCGAGAGGAAGAGTCAGCACCAAGTTGGTGCGGCTATCCCCCTGGACCCGACCGGAGAATGTTGGTTCATAGAGTTCCCAGTCGGCACTGAGAACGTCCGAGCAGATGGAGCCGATGACACTGGAGCAGGTGTCGGCTCCAAGGGATCCACAATCATCAGGTTGGCCTTTTCCGGCTCCGAAGGTCCGGTATGGCTCAGAGAAGCAGACAATTCAAGAGTAGTGGTCTTCGGCTCCGACGGTTGGGTCTGAGCCGACAGCAATTTAGCTAGGCCTGGCACCTTTAAGAGTTTCAGAACCAGCCGGTCCATACCAGATCAGAGAGACTGACAGAGGACCTGGAAGAGTGAACAGATGGAGTCAACTGGAGCAATATGGATGGAGGTTTTTCAGCAACTGGTTCCAGAGCAGTGTCCCGGTTCCAAAAAGAGCAGACTGTTGGCTCCGAAGGCAGTGGAGTCGAAGTCACCACACATTCTGACCTTTTTCCTTTTTTTGACCTAGATTCAGTGGAAGATTTGGATGATTTGCTGGCTCCATCCTGGTCAGACAATGCTTCAGAAAAGGGGTGTTGGATAATACCCCTATCAATTAACTTCCTCTTCCTTTCTGCTAGCACTCTGGTGGAAAAGGAGTGACAGATACTGCATGACTCTTGCAGGTGCACCTCACCCAAACAGTAAACACACGGTACATGGGCATCCATGACTGACATTTTCTGTCCGCAGTCTGGGCATTTTTTAAACCCAGACTTTGGATGTTTGTCTTTTTCTTCAGACATTTTACAATTTCCACTAAATGGAACACACTATTTAACTATGAGCTATTTTAGAAATCTTAACTAACCCACACACAGCCCAAAAGGGGCAACTAACAACTATCAATATAAACAGGATTAAGTAATCCAATAACAACAGTCCCAAACAGGGAACACTGACTAGCAAGTAAAGAAAGGGATCCTAAGGCCAAAGGGCCGAAGGCAAAGAAAGATTTACTGAGGAAAAGGGATTGAACACAGAAAAACAACTACCTACTAGCTAGTAATATCTATTATTAAAAATAGATCAAAGATATATAAAAATTGAAATACATAACTTTCTAAAAGTTGAAAACTCCCAATAAAGTCTCGAGCAATGCTGGAAACCAAGAGATCCATGCCGCAGCAAACTAGATCTGAGGTAATTCCAGCAGTGCATTGTGGGATAAGGGGTGGATCTCGAGCTACTGGAGAACTTTGAGCTTGCTAGTCGGCCGTGTCAGAGCCGAGGAACAGCTCCGAACCCAGCAGTGAAGAATGAGCGGCGAGATTGAACAACTTCACATCTATAATTCAAAGGGGAAAGAGATGATGATGAAATACGGAGGAAGCTCAAGAAACAAGGACAGACTGGGATTTTGGACGTAGGCCTTTAAGGAGAACAATAATCCTGGAGAATATCATATCCTTAAAGTAGGTGAAAGGATTTTAAGAACTAAACTAGCACAGGAATGGAGAAAGGAGATTCTGCCGAAAGAGATGACTGCAATATGGGATACAGACAACAGGCAAGAGAGGGCTGGATCTTATTAAAGAAAACTGGCAAAGGAACCAAGGTACTGGGAGCAAATAATTAGAGAGGGAAAGATGATAGAATGTATCTGGACTGCAAGTTATAGACTGCCTTCCCCATCACTGATTGATATCAGTGTACAGGCAAAGAGAAAGAAACAGGGGGGCTTAAATAAAAGACCAGCACTGGTAAAGATTTTAATAGAACCTGGAGCAGAAGCTGCCATTAAAAAGAAATCATTAGTAGAATATATAAAATATACTGCACAATAACTATAAGAATCAGAGGAAGTTAGAAAGGATTGGGAAGAGAGACTGGATAAGCAATTAACAAAGAAACAATGGGAGGATATATGTATGTCTCCCAAATATGCAACAAACATCTAGAAGATTTAAGATTTTTGACTGAAAATGTTTACATAGATATTTTTATAACCCAAATAGATGCCAGAGAATTTTTCCTCAGGTAGACAGTAAATGTTGGCGATATGAAGGGAAATAAAAAGGTAATTGGAAACATAACTGTATATGGTTTAAATTCTCCAAATCTTTTGGGTTTCTAACACCACACAAAGGGTAGAATGGTCACCCAGGGTAACAGTCTACCAGAAATGTCTTAGCCATGTCTGTTATGATCTTCTGCAGCACTCTGGAAATCAAAGGAATGTGGAAAGGAATTTAAAAGGCAAATTTTCCAAGGAATGTTACAGGCAGTCACCTCCCACTTTTTCCCCATAGGAATCTGGAACTTTTGTCTGCTACACCCATGTCCATTAGTTTTAGATTTCATTTCTGCATTGATGAAAGGAAAACTTTGGGATCCAACTTCTATTTGCTGTTGAGCATTGTCCTACTTAACTGTCTAAAACTATGCCCGGAGATGATGGGATGCAAGAATCCTGGAGGTGCATTCCTAACTGGGAAGCCATTTCTATCATCACTACAACCAACCTGCAAAGTTAGCAGACTGAGTGGTCCTTTCTTTATTATGCTCCACACTACTGTGGTATAATCAAAAACCCTTGGAGTCGCAAGGTTCAGTACTCACCCAACAAGTCTTAGGGCTGTTACCAAAGCCAATATTCTCCATTAGGCTGGTACACTTGTGCTCCATGGACCTGCTCAGTGTTCCTTGAACCTTCAACTGTGGCAAATCTGTTCCATCAAGTAAATTCTGAGACATCTGTGGTAACTGTTTCTAATCCCTGCAAGACCACTGTAGGCACACACTAGATGCATTGTGCTTGCTGGGCCCACCAAGACAATACTGGAGAGGCTTTGAATAACAATCTGGTGGAGGAGCTGCTGCTAGAGATATACCAATGAACTATTCTCATGTGCATTCTAGCTAAGGGGGCATTATAAAGAAGGTAGGCATATGTCCTAAGAAACATTCCCATCTGACATATGGAATCTCTACAGAAGGTCCACAAAATAACATTTCAAATGGAGTTTTCTTTCTTTTGGATGACCGACTTGTTCCTTGTTTGTGTCCATTAGTGATCCCAGGAATATCTAACATTTGCAGGACAAGACTGGATTTTGATAAGTTTAGGGAGCTTAGGTGAGTCATAAAATTTATAACAAGTCTCAGTCACCTGTAAATACCCTTTACTGAAGGTGATTTCATTGAAAATCATCCAAGTAAGGTTAAATGTGTCATTCAACCTCTAAATGCTTAATGTGCTAGTCTCCTGTCTCTCTCCTTATAACCCCATCCTACCACTTTTTTTTTCTTGCCATACATCACTTTTATATTAAATACACCCTTTCTTTTCTTTTCAGTTTGCTATAATGTTTAATGGTCTTCTCATCAATACCTTGTTGTTGTTTGGATTATTTTTATTATTTGTGGATACCTCCTGCCTTCCTCAATTTTATATTGCCTATCTTGTCACTCTTTTTCTGTTGGAGCTTTTCTACCCTGACCTCAGCTGAAAATGGACTTTTGCTCAGGTGCAATATCCCATTCAGCAAATTTAATTAAACTACATAAATAAGGGTAAACGATTCATCCCATGTTCTCAGATAAGTGGAAACAGGAGCTTGGCATTCAGTAAACACTGTGGAGACAGTGGAAAGCCCAAAGGCAGAAAACAAAACTGACAGTGATACTGTTCCACTTTGCATTTAAGGTACTGTCTGTGACCCTTGTGGATGGGTATGTGAAAATATGCATCCTTCAGGACCCAAAACACCACAGGGATTAAGAAGAGGCAATGATGACTGCAGAGTCAGCATCTTGAACTTAGTCACCTTTACGACATTAGCCACAAAAGGTCCATAATAGGTCTTTAGGATGAGGAAGACACTGGAATAAAATCTTTTACCTTTCCCCATAAGGTGGACACCATTTTAGCACAGGGTGTGCTAGATGAGTATTGTCCTGAGGAAAGGCAAACATTCCCTTGAGAACTTCAATTTGTAATCTACTGGTGTAGGTTTCCTTACCTACAGTTACGCTGAAATAGCTGTATGTGAAATGCAAGATCTTGTTTGCTAGAGACAAGAAGGGTAAAGGGAAAAAGGGAACAAATGGGGGAAAGGAAACTGGGAGTACAGTTAGTACTGCCCAGTTCCTTCCTAAGACAACTTCTCTAGTCTTACCTGGTCCCTTATTTGTTTGAAGATTTTGCCCTGATACTTAAATACATGAATCAATCAAGCAAGGTACAGTCTTAAATGACCACCTTTTTTCCCATAATGGTTTAATATCCTCCTTGGCTCATCACTGGGGAGTGTAAGGAGTCCCGGAGCAAGCTTACAGCCACTAGCAGTTTCTTAAGACACTGCTAAATGGTTCTTATACAGGTACTTGTAAGCATCTTGAATTCTGTAAATGCTCCTTCCTCTACTAACAAGTGTCTGGGAGTCTGCCCTACGGATGCTGAATCAAAGACATTCTCTCAGGCTTGAAAAACGGGGGGGATCACTCAGGTGACTTAATTCCTCTATACCCAGTGGCTTTCAGTGACACTTCTTAGATGTTGAGGTTCAAAGTCTCCCTAAAGGAACATTCTTCAGAAGAAGCCCCAAGAAATGGTTACCTTGTATTCTGTGTTGTAGGACCAGTCATCCCTTCCTAACTCAGACTCTGAGGAATCTGGGAGTGATTAATCCCTTCTTCACTTGGGAAGAAAAGGTACCTAGAAACACAGTACTGTGGCAGCAGAAGGTCATCTTTATCAGACCACCATATACCCATTAGTGAACTATTCACAAGTACTTCCTGTACTCATGTCTGTATGGCCTGTATCTAGCCCACACTACAGGGGAAGATGATCCATCTCAACTGGGAGGATTTACTCCCTATACACTTTTTAAAAAGGGTAGTTTCACATGAAACAGGGAGCTAAACCACAACTATGGAGGAATGCAGCCTGTGCACCAGTATCAAGCCTAGATATCTCTAGCATTGACTCAGATGTTTGTGTAGCAGCAAGAGACAGCCCCAGCATCTGACTCTAGGCTGTTCAAAACAGGTGGGGAACTAGCAGAAACTAGAAAATGGACTTTGGTATGTATGGTAGAACCTCACCATGTCCAATGACCTCAAGCCTCAGTGGAGCTGGTAGGGTACCCTAAAGCCTCACAACCTCTGCATGCAGTCTCTTTCATTATCAACTTTTTCAACTACTCTGGTCAATCCATTTTCCTGTGCTTTCTATTCTTAAGGGCTCTCTATGATCTTAGGCTGCTCCCCCCAGACACACCAAAGAACCAATTTTCTCCTGGTCTAAGTAGTTCTTCAAATGTCTCACTATTTGAAGGTACACTGCCTTCTTTTTTTTAAAGCTGTGCAGTTCTCACAGTAAGACATCCAGTACTCTTCACGTATGCAAAAAAGACATTGCAAAAGTGAAAATCCTCTGGAAAAAAATGCCTGCCTTACAGAGACAGACACACTCTCTGCTAGTTTGCTTTTCTAGGGATATCACGGACTTCTTAACTCATACCTCTCAACTGTACAGATTTCCGCAGAATGCTCAGATTTTTGCCTCATGTTTTTGGTCCATTTTTCACAAAATTGTAGTTTTTTGGCAAACTACTTGCAAATCATTGAAGATCAAAGTTAGAAAATAATGGCAAACATTTGAGTTTCAAACTTCATACCCTTCAGAAAATTTATGCTATTGCAAAACATTATTCTATAAAATTTTTAAGTTTGTAAGAGTAATATTTAAAATTTGTCCACATTTTTGGGCCTTTGTCTCACTTTTATTTATGGCTTTACCCATATTTCTTGCTTTAAGAGGTCGAGAAGTATGTTAACTTCTGGAGTTTCTAATCCAAAATCTAAAAACTCTAATTACAGAAAATTACTCACAAAGCAAGCAGTAAAATTAAATATAACA
The DNA here is from genome assembly GCF_019279795.1 of Protopterus annectens. Lineage (NCBI taxonomy): Eukaryota > Metazoa > Chordata > Ceratodontiformes > Protopteridae > Protopterus > Protopterus annectens. Next base: position 84,485,129 of record NC_056729.1, on the reverse strand, counting down.
GCTTCTTTTAACTGGAACTTATTCTCTTGAATTAGCTGAAAGGAAAAAATAAAAAATGAACTGAATTAACAGATCACTTTTTTCTGGGAGAAAAAAATGCCATAGTCCACTCTTCCTTTTAGCCAGGAGGAACTCAGTTAGCTAAAGACATGTGCTTTTCCTGTTTGACTCGGAGAACTTTTCAGATGTCCACCTCCAGCTAAATCCCATGCATAATAACTGCATAGAGATCCCAACCTCATTACCACAATTAACAGAATGTGCTGGAGGACAGGTTCATAACCCAGAGACTGCCCATGCTATGGGAAAGACTTCCCATACATATCAAGCAGAGCACCCTGCTGACCCCTCTTCAAGAGGGATCTTGATGAGTGGATGGGAAACATAAAATTCACCCCGGAATCACTCCAGTGTCTCTGCTCGACAGAGGCACTGGGAACTAAGGTCATGTGGCACTATTTCAGGGTAATCCTATGGGCTAGGGTTGTAAAGGCCCCAGGGCCATTAGCCTAGTACACACCTATGTGCCTATGATAGTGCAGCAGTGCTCAATACAATAAATATGGCAAGTTACCCACAAAAATCCACAACTGTGAATGATGGCAGGTTTATCTCGCAATCCAAGATGCGGTTTTCTAACACAGTGGCAAGATAACTTTCGGACTGTGCTTCAGGTGCAGCTGTTACTCCTGGCAGTGTCTCCATGTTGCATAGCCTAGGCAGAGTACAGCATGCCTTTTTTTAGGAAGAAAAGATCATGTTGTTTTCTTCTCCCACAAAACATACCCCTACACATTTAGGACAGGGAAACCCTCCCAACCACTGGCTGATGGATGATTAAGCCAGGTAAAATAAAGGTGACGAAAATGTCAATGACATGCTGGGATGGAGACACGACCTCGCTAATGACCAAAAACATTGAATGCCAGCCTATAGTTCTCAAGCCCACCCTTCCACTCAAGCTAAAGTAATTTACATTTGCCATTTCAGACCTCCAGAATCTTACAGCTGCCAATTATGTGTTAAACAGTACTGACAGTGTTCGCAGTTCTTGAGGAAAAAAATCCCCATCAGTCATCATTACAGTATTTGAAATGTTTAACATTTCCTTTCTGGATGATATTTCAGAACCCTTTCTATGGTTAAAGATAAGATCAACTTTCATAATCTGGCCACCTCTACAGTGTCTATTTTGTAAATCTCCCATTTCTTTTCTGAATAATGAACTAGAAATAAATATTCATCTTCATTCACCATCTGTTCATTTGTTATTTCATTCCTTTTGCAGTTATAAATGATTTTAGGTCGAGTATATACTTCAAACAGAAAATAAATACTATAATTCATGTTTTGACACACGGTCTTCAGAAATAATAAAGACAGAATTTAATAAGTGTGGTTCTGATTCTTATTCCTCCTGCATTTCTTATTTCTTAAAAGCTGCATGTTTTAGCTAACCTTTGATAATCACAGCAGATTTTTTCTTTCTTTCTGATCTACTTGTTTATGTTGGGAAATGTTGTGTAGTACTGGCTAAATATAGTCACATCACAGGTGAATGACTATGCAAAGTGCACATGCCTGATCTGCTGAATTTGGTTATACTGCCTCGTACCAACAAAACTGTGTGCACATGTGTGCTGATACATTTGGCACAATCATACAAGTAGCCATAGTATTCACCAACTGATATTCTGGTACATCAGATGCCAAAGCATAGAACATGGAGAAACTGCTAGGAGTAACAGCTGCACATGAAACACACTTTGAAAATTATCTTGCCACTCTGTATTACAAAACTGCATCTTGGCTTGCGAGATAATCCTGCCTCAGTTCTGGTGACGCCAGACAGGATGCACGAATCAAAGCAGGGGTAGTCAGGTCTTACTCACTCTAACCCTACTTAAAAAAAATACAGCATACAAAAGCTGTGTTTCTTGGCTTTAGAATGGCAGGGTGGAGAAGACAGTGATCCTTTGTCAGTTAGGGCTTTATCACCCCCCTCTGCATTATGAAGCCAGCTACCAACATGACCTGCAAATACAGATGCCCTTATTACGTCTTCAAATTGGACACCCTCAACATCTTCTGAGCAATACAGAAAAACTAAAGAAAAAAAGTAGCTTTTTTATATATCATGTAGCAGACCAGAAGTCTAAGAACAACAAAGATGACCATCCACCATGAAGCACAGTCATCTCTGATATTGTTTAATAATGGTGTACAGCACCATGCAAAGATATACAATCAACTCCAGTACATGGTGCCAAAGTTTTCAAGTACCAAAATTGAGAAGAGCTTAAAATTCAAAATGGATTTCTTAAGGAAGTTAGAAATGTCCTTCATGTAATTCATCTTTACTCAGAATAAAATTATGCAAACCTGATGCACCTGAGGTATACAAGCATGTATTCTAACTCATATAAGGTTGGATAAGACAAAGTCCGATACAGAAGTCCAACAGCTAAACAGAGTGCATGCATTTTAATATATACCACGCTGTTTATGCAAAAAGGTGAAAATGTACCTCAAAATCAGCATGCCTATGAATATCCTCTGCTCTTTGTCTGCTCAGGATAAATTCTGCTTCATTTGCAACTCTCACCAAATGATCCTTCATTGTTTGGCACAACAACCTAGAAAAAAGTAGCAAATATAACAATGGCTTGCTAGAAACAGGTATAAAACAACTAACAGCATGCAACACCTTGGTTTAAATAATGTGCAATACTGCAGAAAGACAGCAGGCAGATAAGAACTACCAAAGAACAAATTACGTTCATATTCCATTTATAAAAAAAAAAAGTAAAGGCAGAACAGCAGTGACAAGACAGACTTGCAGCAGACAAAATGTCTCAGTGCTTTTCTATACCTCTAATGAAACAGAGGACGACTTATGAAAGCCTGACATACATACTTCTGTAGATTTTTTTATTTTTTTTTTACAACAGTGGAAAGAGGCAAATATGAAAACAAGATCTTGCGTCATCAAATACACTTCTAGTCTACAGGCATTTGCAATATACTGTGCATGTAGTCAAAAAAGAACTTTAAAGAATATAAAAGAAAACTTGTTCAACGTATGTCAAAGAAAGTACAGTTATGTAAGAGCTTACCCTATCACTAGATGTTCAAAATGCTCACTGTTGCAGTATTCCTCATTTATGGGACATTTCCTGTCAAGGATACCATTCATCCAGTCAGTCTACAGAAACGTATGCACCTTCTGCATGCTCCATACGTCTGAACTGTGACATGTGCATGAAACTGTGTGTTAGTACTTACGGGACACATCTGACTCTAAGCCTTTGAGGAAGGCTCCTAAAAAACCACATTTCATGCAAAATGGCCTTTCACTTGACCTCGAAGGGATCTGCCATGGAAAGAAAAAAACACCTGGAAATGGTCTGTCTGGGTGACTAGAAGACCTAACGTCTTCAATTCATAAGAGACAAATGGTTGTTCAGATTTTCTAATATTTTTTGAATTTTATAGATATAACTTCAGTTGTCCATGGACATCTAGCAAGTAAGGAATTTTTTCTTATTTATTCTGAGGACTGGGGAAAAAAAGGCAGAAAATTGGATGGATTCATTTAAAAAGTCTGTAACCAGTGTAGGCATAAACAAAAGGGAAGTTCTGAGGCTCACCTTGTCTTTATGGAAGACCAAGAAAGGAGGGCAACACAGAAAAGCCTGCAGCCCTTTGGCTGAGGTTAAGGCAATTAACAAACATTGTTTTCCAAGTTAGCAATTTCAAGTAAACAGAAGTAGTAGGCTCAAAAGGAGAGAAAGTTGTTTTTTATTTTCCAGAACATAATTTGGGTCTCAAATAGGAGGGGCTGGTTTCTTAAGGAGACTTTCCAAGTAACATGGACACAAGCTCAAAATGATCTGCTGATGATCAAAATGGTGTAGGCAACTCCCCTGGTGTCTTACTTAAGGTTACATAAGAGAAAACCATTTTAATAAAAATGTGATATATTTAGCTCTGACAAAGTTTACACACAGCTGAAGTGTGTGTATGTAGGGGGAGGGATACTGGGAATGGTTGACCAAGGTGAGACAGCACAGCACAATTTAGATGCCACTTCAAAATATGTCTCTGATGTACAAACATCTGGTTGCTGGTTTTGCTTGGAGTTAGTAGGGTGCTAAGTGATTTCAATAAGTCATTTGGACTATGTTTAAACTGCTGTGTTATACAGTAACTTTTTTTATTACTTATTATGAGGGACTTGACCTTTAACACATACCTGATCAAAAAGGATATAGGATGATGGTGAACAAGCACACATCCACTGTTTCACTATGTGCCTTACAAATGTATTAATACGACATTGGGTTTTTCCTTAAGCTTTTTTTTCTACAGACTGGATCCAGAGAATAAAGTCTGTTAAGGAAGGTGGTACTGATCAGCTAGACTGCTGTCTTCAGATAGTGGGTTCACAATGGCTTCCAATTTATTAGTCTAAGTGTGCTGATGAATGCTTCAAGGCTAAAATGCTCTATGCTGCAAGTCAGACAATAATGTCGACTGACTACTACATGTATGTTCTTACAAATAAAGACCATGAGTTGTCACAGAAGTCGGACAGTTGCCAGTTACACAGAGCTTTGCAGGATGAGCTCTAAAACCAAGTCTAATAAGCATTTTGTTGATTTACCAGTTCTAACAGTTAAATTATAAAGATTTACAGGTTAAGATCCAAGTGTTGAGTATGATGGTGTAAATGGGCATCAGTGGTGCATTTTTAACCAACGTGACAAGAATTTTTTTTTTTCCAGTAGTAACTTTTATTTCCGTAGTGTACCAAATACATACCAGGATAAATCACACAGTAGAAATACAATAATGGTTACACAAGTCACAATACTACTAAGGCAATGTAATGTCTATATACTATATCTACAAAAAGAGCTACTAAACATCGATATAACGAAATGAATATCATAACGTGGATTCAAAATTACCTCATCTAGACAGATGAGCATACAAACTGATGCCATTATGATGTAATGGGCTTTGTTACACTCTAACCGCCGTTTGAGTTGTTTCAATATTACATCCCTTTAGTTAATCCCCTAATATGTGGTCAAAGATAAGTTTACAAAATGTCTGATAAGCAGCTCATTTTTTAGCATTCCTAATAATAAGTTTTTGAGAGGATATATATGACGTTGCCATCTTCCTAAATTCATTCCATGAGACTTTTTTACGATCCAACCAACTTCTGGTTATATATAGCTTGATCAACGAACAAAGAGTAATTATAATATGATATTGTAACTTAGGGATTTTCAAGTCAGTCATGCAAAGAACAGCAAATTCTCATGATAGGGTTGATTTATGATAGACAAAATTTTTAATTATGAATGTTATCAGTGACCTGTGATATAGGTTATGCTAACTGGCATATGCTAAGAAATATGGAGGGTGCAGATAAATCCTAGTATAAAATGGATGAGTTAATTTTTCATAAAATAAAAGGAAGCTGATGGCAGAATTTGAGGATTATGATAGGACACACAGTAGGGTCCCTAATGAAAGTCATGCCATCCATTTGTGGGTTCTATCACTTTTAAAGTGGTTGAGTCCATGCAGTATAATTTCTGAATCACCTAGGTGTTAAAGACAGCCATGTCTATGGATAAATCTAAATGCAAAGAATATCTAGCAACTATGAAAGGTAAGAAGGTGTTTTTAAACTGGCTAACTCAAAGATTAATATCTACTTGTACACTGGGGCATCTATACTGTGACAAGTCTTTGGTTAGTGAACTATTAACTGTTGGCTAAAACCTTCAAAGACTAGTTCTCTAGCATATTTGAAATCTGTAATAAAATTATCTGATATTCCTTTTAATGGTGTAACATCCAATTGTCCTGTCATATAATCTGAGTTATTAAGGAGGTCATAATGAAAATGAGGAAAACAAACAGTAATTCTTTTTTTAATGCTATGTTTAAAAGAAGGGGTGTTTCTAGCAGACTGGAAGCTTGTGAATGTTGTGTCCATACATAAAGGGAGGTGGGTTCATACTTAGGTCATAACTATCATCCTATTATTGTAACTTCCATTTGAAGAAAATGTCTTCAGAGGTGCATATCATTATTTAGGGAAGAAAACTCGTATAGCATTACAAAGGATTTCTACAAGCACTGCTTTACTGCAGGTCTACTTTGAAATGACTTGCTGACTTTTAGGAGCTTGTCAGTGCAGTGTTGGATAAAGACCTTAGTGTAATAATACATGCATGCATTTTGTCAAGAACTTTGACAGTGTACCCCATGACAAAATCATTCAAGTTCTTTAACAAGGAAAACTAATTCCCTATATAGTGAGGTTGATTCAGAATAAACATCTTTTAGATCCTATTCTGTTTAACATGGTGTTTTCTCCCTAGCAGTATGTACTCCATATGGGCTCCCTAAATACACAGGTGATATTAAGACTGGGTCTGTCATTTCAACTTGCTTTGAGCTGAGATGTTTGAATATTTATCTGGAAACCTTAGTGGGGTGGCTTACTGAGATGGGGCCAGTTATAAGCACCAAGTGCAAGTTCATTTTGTTAAAACCAACTACAATATCAAATGGTATAATAAACAATGCTGCTACTGAAGCCACTTACATCCTCAAAGAATTGGGAATCCTTAACAACTTATTTGTTGAGAATGCATCTCAAGTTATAATTACACTCTCAAGGTGATGGGCCCATTATTTAATACAGTCTCTGTATGGATAGTGTCAGTTTTGGCTACAATGAAAATAGTATATATTCGACCTACTCTAGAATATAAGTTCCTTTTCTGTGCCTAATCTAAGGGTGAGTTGTAGCCGTAAAACAAAGTACAAATGAAATTCATCAAACAAATTCCAACATGAAGGTACAAAGATTATCCAGAACAGTTAAGCTTCTAAAGGTTATATGGTGTTATGTACAGATAAATTACAGACAAGTTATGTTTGGGGTATGAGGCATTGTAAAACTCTACCTTGTGGATTTTATTACAGCTTTAAGTACATATACATGCTAAATTACTTAGGAACAATAAAGCACAGTTGTGTAAATGAAGCAAAGGGTCTATTTCTGGCACACTCCAGTTGTGTCAGGTCTAGAATGTTCATTTTTTTTTACATTCATTTGGTGGGCTCTAGAAGAGCTCTGCTCAGACATTCTGCTATCAGCACTCCCTGCCCTGCTATGGGAGTGCCCCTAGCTGGTGTACCGCAAACCGAAGCTGCACTGCTAGCCTGCACAGGTGGTAGGAATGGTTTCCCCCCTGTTTATGTACCACAACCATGGTGCTGTCTGTCAGAATCAGTTTGACAGAGCTGCTCTGAGTTTGGTGACCTTAGCCAGGGATCTGGAGTGAATATGAACTAAATCCAAGGCATCCACACTGTGTTCAACAAAATACAAGTATACTCTAAGCTTGCACTGCACTTTTTGAACTGCAATTTGACTAACTGCTGCTTCATTTTTTGCTGTTTTACTGCTGTGAATATTTTTTCTGCACTTTGAATTTCTAGTACTTCTGCATTTTATAGCATAAACTAGTTTCAGCCTTGCTGAATCTAGGCTGTTTGGTACTTTTGAGCACTAAAACCAGCCATTCTATATTAAGAAGGTCCACCTGCACCATTGTGGCAGAAGTGTGCAGCCCAGGACCCACATGAGTTGGGGATTGTTGGAATAAGGCTCAGTTTTGAGCTTTCCCATTGGTTAGTTTGTGTTAAAACTGTTCAACTTCACTTGTACTTAAGCACTGTATTTGCACATAGCTGTGCATCACGCAAAGGGGTTTAGAGCTGCTGCTGTATTGACACAAGCACTTAGAAACACAATTTTTCCCTTGATATCAGCAAGAGAACCCTACCTAGATCTACTGCCTCTCTGTGCACAATGCAGCTATGCATTGCTACCCAGCAAATGACTCCACAGCACATTCTGGGTTGCTGGTGCAGTCTTCTATCCTTAGCCCTCCACAGAATAGCCACCTTTGTTAGTCTCACAAGTAAACCCTGGTCCATCTATCCCATTTCCACTAGTTACTACAATATACAACTGCCATAATGAATGGACAGTTTCTCACCATTTCTCCCTCCAGCCAACCTGACTGACATGGGCATCCTGAGGCAATGTAGCAATTGTCACATGTACACTGACAACCATTTGTTCCTAAAACAAACAAATACAGTATGTGAGAGATTTAACTATACCATGAAAGTAAAGTCAGTCCTCTCACATAACAATACACATGACATACAACAAGGTTGTCAGCACACACAACTCCCCTCTCACACAAGATAAGGTCAAGACACACAAATCCACTATGCAGAGGTACTCACTAACAGCCTACAAAAAGACCAGAGACGTCACAAGTGCAAACAATATACACATACTGGTACATGACCAGAATCCACCACTACACATAACATACATATCAGTGTCTCATCAATTAAGCCCCCAAGGCAAAACAACTCAAAACCTTATGTTCTGGTCCATAGGTGACTCAATAGTGAGACACACAGATGTCCCCCTCACCAGGTTAAACAAGGAGAAGGTCAAAGTCAGCTGCCTGTCAGGTACCAGGATCCATCAAATCAAGCACTCAAGTCGCTCAGCAACAATTACTGTTATGACTCTGTCATAATACATGTCGGTGAGAATGACTTGAAATATATCTCTCTGGACTATATAGAAAAAGACATGACCAAACTCTCAGATTGTGTCCCAGGTAGGTATGTCCTTAGCCCTAAGCAGTTTTTACCTTCACCTAGGATGATGCCACAACACAGACAAAAAATGACTGATTTTAAAAATTGGATTAGCTTCTAGTGTCACTCCAGGGGAATCCAGTACCTGTCTGCCTGGGAAGACATGGTAGACAGCCCAAGCTGCTTTGCCAGAGATGGCCTTCACCAGTCTCCTCAAGGCTTTCGGATACTGGCAAAGATGCTTACCTCCCCATAGTGCCTTTTTTAGGCAATGGCCAAACAACAAAAATTCCATCATAAAGAAATCCACGAAAGACAAACTCACAGTCATGCTGCGTAATATTAGGAGCTTAAACAGCTAAATGCACTCCCTGAAAGCACTCCTCACCTTGGAAGATGCTGACGTTTGTGCAGTCACTGAAACTTGGTTAAGGACAGCTGAGAGCTTCCTGGCTTTACAAGGCTACAATGCTTTTCGCACATTCAGACCCTAGATCGAGTGTGAAAAAACCAAAGGTGGAGGTGTATCAATCTTCATAAAATCCAAATACACCTCAAAACTGGTGAAACAGTATGATTCTCTTGAGCTACTCCAGGTCCAATTAACTATAAGGAAAATACCCTTCCACACCATTGCTAGCTACAAGTCCCCCCCACAATGAACCAGGAGAAGAACACCGCTTAGCTGGACTTGCTCAGTATACAGCCAATAACCTTGTTCATGGGAGATTTCAACTACCCCTCCATTGACTGGGTGTCTTACATGAGCTCAAACATGAACACAACAAGGTTCCTGGAATTTAATTCAAATGCCCTGGAACAGTTGGTCTGCACTCCCACAAGGGGCTCAAATGTCCTGTACCACTGCACTACCTCCTGTCCCCCCCATGTGTTGACCTCCCTGGTAAAGTCAGACCATAAACCTGTCTCATTGGAAGTAAAGATCAAACCGGACAATCCCACAGAAGTGAAAAAAAAAAAATGAAAAATTTCTCCAAAGCAAACTATTGCCTACAAAGCGATGGGATAAAATGTTTCAAAGCCCCCTACCAACATAGTCAACAATGACGCCTATGCAGAGGAATACACAAATTCCCTGTATAGCCACTTAAACAAATGCATTGACTCAGCTCTACCCAACAGGAACAAAACCAGGTCTTCCTGTAAAAACAAGCCACCCTGGTGGATTAAGTATAAAGTTATACACGAGAAGAAAACTGATATCCAAGAACAAGAGGGAACTTACTCAACAGAGGACTGATACTCTTCACAGCTTGAACAAGTAAATCAGATATCTTGTAAAGTCCTCTAAAGCTAGCTATGAGACTAAATTAGCATCCTTAGCTAAAAACAATTCTAAGACATTCTTTAGCTACACCAGAAACCTAAAAGGGAATGCCCAGCTGTGTGCTGAACTTGCAGTGGATGGTACCACTCGCCCTGAACCTGAGGAAATTGCCAAACTGCTAACTGACATATTTGGCAATAACTTCACCCCCCTGTTCCCATCAGACATACCCCAAAACATTCCTGACACCAGTCCTCTACCAAGTATCGCCAAAGAACAGGTCATACAAGCACTCTCTAAGGCCAAAAACAAGGCCTCTATGGAACCAGATAACATCCCAGGCTGCTTGCTAAAAAATCTAAAACAAGACCTAGTGGAACCACTCGGCACTCTCTTTAATCATAGCCTGAGAAAGTACAGTTGTGTACACTTACCATAAATGTAGATGTTCAAGTGTATTCACTGTTGCAGTCATCACACTTGGGTTATCTGCCTGCAGGTAGCCCTCAGTCGGCCCGAATACCAGAGACAAAGTATTTCTGCATCGGTTGCTGTCGCTCCAACTGACGTCAGGTCATCAGGGGTACAAAAACAGGCAGCCAATGCCATTACATCAGTTTTTCTTGCCCCAAATGTCAGGAGCCCCCCCACATAGAGAGCTAAGATATGGTGGGGAAAACACCACCCATTAAAGTAAATACCAATACCCCTGAAAGGGGTAAGTGATAACCATAGAAAGGAGAGAGAGAGACAGAAAAAAACAGGGGGCTGGAGGGAGGGAAACCAGGACTGCAACAGTGAACACACTTGAACATCTGCATTTATGGTAAGTGTACACAACTGTACTATGTTCTTCATGTTTCACTGTTGCAGTCATCACATTGGGTGGACTCCCAAAGCTTTAGAAGGGTGGAGGCAGTCAAGAAGAGTTAGGGTTGACTTGTATGCCTTGCAGGACTGCTGTTGCGAAACCTGCCCTGGATTTAGAAAATATAGGCAGGTGGTAACGCCTGGTGAAAGTGTGTACTGAACTCCAGGTAGCAGCTTTGAGGATGTCCCTGGTAGGGACTCCCCATAGAAATGCTGTAGAGGTAGATGTTGCTCTAGTGGAATGTGTTCTGATGCCCTGAGGGGTTAGTTTCCCATGGTGCTTATATCAGAAATGGATGCAGTGTGCTATCCATTTGGAAATGGTTTGTTTTGAATTGGCCTTGCCCTCTGCCCCTGTTGCAAAGCTGACTAGTAACTGGTCAGATTTTCTGAAGAGCTTAGTCCTATCAAGGTAGAATCTGAGCTGTCTGTGCACGTCCAAGGAGTGCAGGATCCTTTCCCCTTTATTTTGAGGATTAGAGAAGAAAGTTGGCAAATGGATGGACTGGTTGAGAGAAACACTGAACACCACTTTAGGCATGAAGGAAGGGTTAGTCCTGAGGGAAACCCTGTCAGCATGGAAAATAATGAATGGTTCCACAGCCATAAGTGCTTGTAGCTCAAACTCTTCTAGCTGAAGTGATGGCCAGAAGCAAGGCTGTTTTCCAAGAGAGGAATTTTAAGTCTGATGACACAGCAGGTTCAAAGGGGGGAAGCGTGAGCTTTTCCAGTACAAAGTTAAGGTCCCAAGCAGGAGTGGGTGCTCTCCTTGGTGGCCTTAAGTTGTCTGCCCCTCTCAGGAACTGTTTGATAAGAGGGTGCGAGAAGAGAGGTGGCTCAGTGTTGTAATAAGCCAAAATGGCTGAGGCATGTATCTTAATGGAGGAGAAGGACAGGCCTTTGTGGAGAAGATCTAAGTAATCCAGGATCAGAGGCAGGGAGGCCACAGTTCTGTCCTCTCCTTAAAATAGAATCCAGGAGCAGAACCTTTTCCACTTACCAGCATAGGATTTCTTGTACTGGGCTTCAAGAATAATGTCCAGCACCTGCTTGCTTAGGGTTGCTGGGGGAGAATTCAAGGAATAAGCCAGGCTGCAAGACTTATGGTTTGCAGTTGTAGATGCAAAATCTGTCCCTCGTGCTGAGAGAGCAGGGTTGGGTTCTGGTGTAGGTACCAGTGTGGCACCGGTGAAAGGCTGCGCAGGAGTGGGTACCAGTGCTAGCATGGCCAGTCCAGGGCAATCAGAATTGTCCTTGGTCTGTCCTGTCTTACTTGAGTAATACACTTGAGAACAGGGGAAGAGGGGGAAAGGCATAGATCGAGAGATTCACCAACTGCAAAGATAGGGCATCCACTTTCCAGGCTCTGCTATGAGGATTCCTGGTGCAGAATTTGCTGAGCTGGTGGTTGTAGGGGGAGGCAAAGACAGCCACCTCTATGGGGTCCCCCATTTCTGAATCTGAAGGTTGAAGGTGCTGGGCTCCAAATGCCACTCTTGTGGGTCTAGGAGATTTCTGCTTAAGTCTGCCAGTGAGTTTTGTTTGCCTGGCAGGAATTGAGCTTGCAGATGGACTTGCACGTCCAAGGCCGTGTGCCACAAGGCCATGGCTAACCTGCAGAGTAGGAAGGAGTGGGTTCCCCTCTGCTTGTTGATGTACCACATAACTGTGGTATTGTCCGCTTTTATTAGCAGTTGTCCTGGAAAGCATAGGGATCTGAAAGCTGTCAGGGTGTTCTGCACAGCTAGCATCTCTTTTTGGTTGATGTGCAGATGAATTTGACTTGGGCTCCAGTGATCCTGAATGCATTTGCCGTCCATGTGTGCTCCCCAGGCATAGTCTGATGCATCTGTGGTTATGGTCTGGGGGGCGTGAGGTTGAGAAAATGGCAGTTCCTTGTTGTGCTAGAATGCTTCTGCCACCAAAGGAACTCTGTCCTTAGGGTATGATAGGAATGACCATTTCCAGGTCCTGAGAATGTTGGCACCAAAGACTAAGTACCATTGAAGTTTCCTCATATGCAGTCTTGCATATGGAATTAACAGTATACAAGACCATGAACCCTAGGACCTGCAGTATTTTTCTTGCAGATAGCTGGGTTCTGGTGGCATTTGTTTGAAGTAGGCTGTCAGACTTGTTTTACCAAAGTGAGGAATGCCATCTGGGATGTTGTGTCCAAGCTTGCTCCCAGGAATACAATCTTTTGACTGAGTACCAGTTTTTATTTCTTTTCATTGATGGTGTACCCCAAGGAAGTGAAAAGGTGTTTCACAAATGTCAGGTGTTGCAACAGCAATTAATCAGGCAGTCATCCAAGTATGGAAAAATCTGGATATTTCACTGCCTGCAGTATGCAATGGCTGGAGCCAGGCATTTTGTGAAAACTCTGGGCGCAGTAGATAAGCCAAAGGGAAGTGCAGAGAAAGTACAGTTGTGTAAATTTACCATAAATGCAGATGTTCGAGTGTATTCATTATTGCAGTCCTAACAAATGGATGATCCGGCTCCCGGTAGCCCTCAGTCAGCCAGAATACCAAAGGTAAGTAAAAATGATGTTGGTTGCTGTCGGTTGTAAAGGACGTCAGGGCATCCAATACAAAAGGAGGCAGCCAACGTCACTTCCTCAGTCTTTCTTGCCATAAGTCAGGAGCCTCCAGAAAATAAGGCTTAAACCAAAAAACAATTTCACAAATAAATTAAGCCTGTACCTCAGGAAAAGAGAATAGGAGAGGACCACAAGAAGGGGGGAAGGAGGGAGGGTAACCAGGACTGCAACAGTGAATACACTCGAACATCTACATTTATGGTAAGTGTATACAACTGTACTATGTTCATAGTGTTTCACTGTTGCATTCCTAACAAATGGGTTGATTATCAAAGCCCAGAGAAAAAAGGGGGGTGGAACCCAACAGCATCAATGGTTGGAGATAATGCCCTACAACACCACAGTGGCAAAACCTGCTCTGGAAAACAGAGGCAAATTATAATGCTTTGTGAAATTGTGAACAGAAGACCATGTGGCAGCTTCCAAAATGACTTTAGTAGGGACACCCCTTAGAAAGACTGCAGAAGTGGAAGCCACTCTAGTAGAGTGGGTCCTAACCCCTTGAGGTGAAGCTTTGCCATGAAAGGAATAACAAAAAGTAATGCAATGTGCAATCCATTTAGAATTGGCTTGCTTAGAAATAGCCTTGCTCTGGGCACCAGGGGCAAAACTGACCAATAACTGTGCTGATTTCCAAAGGTCCTTAGTCCTGTCCAAGTAAAACCTGAGCTGTCTGTGCACACCAAGAGAATGTAGGATCCTTTCACCTCTATTGCGAGGATTAGGAAAGAAGGTAGGAAGGTGTATGGACTGATTAAGCGTCAGGCTGGAAACCACTTTAGGCATAAAGGAGGGATTAGTCCTCAGAGAGAATCTATCTGCATGGAAAATAAGAAAAGGCTCCACGGCCATCAAAGCTTGCAGCTCCAAAACCTTCCTCACTGAAGCTATAGCAAAGAGGAAGGTGGTCTTCCAAGAGAGAAACTTTAAATTGGTAGAGGAAGCTAACTCAAAAGGAGGAAGAGTGAGTTTCTCCAGAACAAAATTAAGATCCCAGGCTGGAGTAGGTGTTCTTCTGGAAGGTTTTAAATTGCAAGCACCTCTGAGAAAATTTTCATCAGGGGATGAGAGAAAATGGGCTGTTCAAGAGAAAAATGAGCAGAGATGGCTGAAGCATGGATCTTGATAGAGGAAAAAGAAAGACCACCCTGAAGCAAATCAGCCAGGTATTCCAGGATCAGAGGAAGGGTAGGTTGAGAAGCAGACTCCCCTTTAGCCTGCATCCATTGAGAGAACCTTTCCCATTTGTCAGCATAGGATTTCCTAGTGATAGGCCTCCTGGCCTCCCTCAGCATGTCAACCACTTGTTGGGAAAAGGAAGAAGAAAGGGAAGGAGTCATAGAATGAGCCATACTGCCAAATGGAGAGACTGAAGACGAGGATGTAGAATGTTTCCCCTTTCCTGAACCAAAACATCTGGCTTCAGAGGAAGATGCCAAGGAGGAAGATGGGAGAGACTGTGAAGCAGCGGATACCAATGCTGTCTGGGCCAGTTCGGAGCTATTAGAATAATATTTGGACGTTCGTCCCTGATCTTCACTAATATTCTGGGAAGAGGAGGAAGGTGTACACTGATAGCAACATCCAAGGGAAGGACAGAGCATCCACTTTCCAGGCTCTGCTGTGCTGCTGTCTGGTGCAAGAGAGAGGTAGCAGATGGTTGTCTGGGGAGGAGAAAAGATCCACCTGAGGAGTGCCCCAACGTTAAATGATGCTGTAAAAGACGGCTCTGTTCAGCAGCCACTCGTGAGGATCCAGGGTTTGCCTGCTCAACTGGTCTGCCAAAACACTGAGCCTTCCTGGAAGAAACTGAGCTAGGAGATGCAGGTCCAGGGATGTTGCCATGGACCAAAGATTCATGCTTTGCCTTCACAGGGGGGTAAGAGTGAGTCCCTCACTGCTTGTTGATGTACCACATGACTGTTGTGCGGTCTGTCCTAACAAGCAGGGTCCCTGGAGAAAGAAGATGCTTGAAAGCTAGTAAGGCCTGCTGAACTGCAATCAACTCTTTTAGATTTATGTACAGGTGCATCTGCTAGGTGTTCCAACGTGCCTGTATGCATCTGCCATCCAGGTGTGCTCCCCAGGCACATAGTCCGATGCGTCTGTAGTCAGAACTTGAGTGGCAAGAGGTGTCCGAAAAGGCATGCCTTTGTTTTGTAGACAGACTGTTGCACACCATAGAAACTCCGCCTGCAGAGATAGAAGCAGATGAATCATCATATCCAGGTCCTGTGTGTGTTGACACCAAATATTCTTGAGGTACCACTGCAATTTCCTCACATGTAGTCTTGCATATGAAATCATGAGAATACAAGATGCCATGAATCCCAGAGCTTGCAGGTATTTTCTTGCAGGGAGCTGGGACAGGCTTGCCAAGTCCTTGAAGTAAATTGAGAGAGTTGTCTGCTTCTCCTGGGTGAGATGCATCAGCTGGGTTTCTGTGTTCAGACTCGCGCCCAGGAATGTTATCTCCTTGGATGGCACCATTTTCGATTTTTTCACATTGAGAGTGTAACCCAGGGAAGAGAGAAGAGTCTCTATGAATTCCAGATCCTTTAATAACTGTTCCTGAGAACCTGCTTGAATCAGTCAGACATCCAAGTATGTGTAAATCTGAACTTTCTTCTGCCTGCAAAAAGCAATGACTGGGGCCAGGCACTTTGTGAAGACCCTGGGATCAGTAGATAAGCCAAAGGGCAGCACACAGAATTGGTAATGCTGCTCACCCACTATGAAACAAAGGTACGCCTACAACTTTCCCTGATAGGAATATGCAGAAAAGCCTCGGAGATCCAAGGTTACCAGCCAAGAATCCTTTTCTAGCAGTGATAGCAACTGATGCAGCGTGAGCATTTTGAACTTTGGAATTATTAGAAAAGAGTTTAGAATGGAAAGATCCGGGATAGGACGCCAGGTGCCTTCTTTTTTTGGAACTAGGAAAAGCCTTGAATAAAAGCCCTGGCCTACCCTGCTGAGCAGGAACTGATTCTATTGCTCCCAGATGAGACAGAGACAAAATTTATTTTTCTACTTCTGCCCTTTGGTTTGGAGGAATGTCCAGGAATCCCTTGGGAGCTGGAAAGAAAACTTGTGCCCTAGGGACACCATTCTGAGCACCCATTTGTCGTCTGTGATAGTGGCCCAGACATATGCAAAAAGGGCCAACCTTCCCCCTAAAGGACTCTCCCAGCAAGCAAGAACAGGCAGAAGTTGTAAAAAGTAATTGAGATTGTTTTGATTGAGATGCAGGCTTGGAGCTTCCCCCTTTATAAGTGGAAGCCTGCCAATGCCTAGACATTTGAGGGGTAGCCCCCTGCCCCCTAGAAGATTTGTAACCTCTAGTCCTGAAACGGTTCTGTCTGCTGGTATCAGGAAAGATCCAACTCTTGGAAGGGTAATTCCTGCTAAAGAGAGAGGGCTGAACTTGCAGAAAATAAACAGTTTGCATGGACTTGGCTTTATCCTCCATCTTCTTCAGTACATCCTCTGCTTTGCTGCCAAAAAGACAGTCTTTATGCAAAGGTACATCCAAAAGTTTAGCCTTGACAGGTTCTGGAAGAGGCTGTGCTCTAAGCCAAGTGTGCCTTCTAATAACAGATCTAGTAGCCATAGCCCTGCTGGAGGCCTCAAGGATGTCAAAACCACAATGCAAAGAATGCTTATTGACCAGACTGGCAGAATTCAGTAAATCCTGCAAGTTTTTGCTCTCTGCCAAAAGAGGTACACTTGCTATCCTAGACTTTAATAGCCTCCAAGGTGTGCTGTTGGTACTTCAGCATATGAAACAGACAATTGGTAGCCCTAATAGGTAGGGGTGGCAGATGTGTAAACCTTCTTGCTCCCTATCAGAGGGAACAGGATTCCTGGTAACAGCGGCCTTAACTACTTTAGGGCCCTGAGAAATAACCTCTGGATCCGCCAACGGATTCCTGAAAAGAAACGGATGAGAATCAGGGACACTTTAGTACCTGTCAGGTTTCCTGGGAGCATGAGGAACTGAATTTGGAGGCAAGGAATTTTCCAGAAAAACATCAACAGCAGCTTCCAATACAGGGGGAATAGCAAGAGGCTTATGCTGAGGTAAATCCAGAAACTCCCTAATTCGTTTCTTTGATTGGGCATAATCCTGACTTTCCCATTTAAAATGTTCTCTGAGGGTATTTAAAGTATCACCAAAAGAGAAATCCTCTGGAAGAGAGGCTGAAGGGATAGACTCCCCTGCATCTGAATCCTCAAAAGGAGAAAAAGCCTGAGAAAATTCCTCATCAGCAGAAATGCTGGAAGAATCAGAACCTGAGCAGGACAAAACCTCAAGAGAAACATCCCTACTCCTTTTAGAAGGAGGAAGCGGAGAACCCCTAATAAGAGTCAACAAATCATTAGCCATTTTAGCCATTTGGGATTGAGGGAAACGAGAAGAAGCTGGAGCCTGCCTTTTCACAAGCTTATGAATGGAAGATTTACCTGTAAGCCTGAAGGATTTGGGAGGCCTGGCAACTGCCGAAGTTGCAGCAGAGGTTGAAGGAAGAAGTTTGCTGTCAGAACGCAAAACGGAGGCCTTGGACACCGGAATCAGCTTAGCGGCTCTGGCTCCAGCAGAAGAGGCAACAGGTCAGAAGGCAAAATGGAGGCCGAAGGCCTAAGGGACTTGGACTCCATCAAGGCCTGCGGTTGTACATCTGTGGACTGCAAAGGCATCTCATTGGCTACCGCCTGACTGACGACCAACTTAACCTCATCCGAGGACTTAGCTTTCTGAGGCCTGTCGCGGTCCTTATCCTTACATTTCTTCGGAACATCTGAAGCCTGAAGATCGGCGGATGCCATAGCAATGAACTTAGGGCTAGGGAGTGGAGTAAAGAAGTCATTGTGAGTTTTTTCCATAAGGAGGTGGCTTACCACTCCCTGCTTTAGGGGTGGGGGCACACCATTGCTTAGATCTCTGCATACCCTGAGACTGTAGTCTGAGTGATCTGTTTCCCCTGGGTCTGGTTTGAGAAGGCCTGGAGGGGGCTGGAAAGGACCAGTGTTTGGAAGGGCAATGCCTACTGAATCCAGGGGGTTGCACTTGTAAGAATTCTTTAACAGTCTGCACAGACTTAGCTTTTTCTTCCATCTTTTTAAGAACCTCTTCTGCTTTGGTGCCAAACAAACTATCCTTGTCCAAAGGAGCGTCTTGTAACTTTGATTTGACATGGTCTGGCAAAGTCTTCTCCTTGAGCCAAGCATGTCTTCTCAGTACAGATCCAGTGACTGTAGCCCAGCAAGATGCTTCTAGGGTGTCAAAGCCACACTGCAAAGTATGCTTACTGACTTGGCTTGCAGAGTGCATAAGCTCCTGCAATTCATTATTTTCTGCACAGTCTGTAAAGGTTGCCACTTTTTGTTTAATAAGTTCCATAATATGCTGCTGGTACTTCAGCATGTGAAACTGAAAATTCACTGCCCTAATAGCAAGAGTTGCAGAGGTATATACCTGCTTACCCCATTTTCCCAAAGCTCTGGAATCCCTGTCTGAAGGGGTGGGATTCTTGGCTGTACTAGCCTTGATACCTTTAGGCCTCTGGGAAATGATCTCTGGGTCAGCAGTAGGATTCTTGAAAAGAAATTTGAGTGTGTGAGGGTGGCCTAATGGTTAAGGTGTTTGCCTTACAAACACAAGGTTCCGGGTTTGAGTCTCACAAGGGATAATTTTGCTGAGGCTTAAAATGACTCGCATGGGCAGTTAGCTAACCTACTCTGTAGTACTTGTCTGGTTTCCTAGTGGAAGGAGGTAAAGTGGCAGCAGTAATACTGGATTCCATAAAAACATCATCATCATCATCCAGAACAGGGGGTATTGCTAATGGCCTGTGCAGAGTCAACTCTAGGAATTCTCTGAGTCTCTTTTTGGACTGAGGATAGTCTTGGCATTCCCAGTGGAAATGCTCTCAAGGTACGCAAGTTTTCACCAAAAGAAAAATCCTCTGGAGGGGAGGCAGAGGGAATGGATTCCTCTGCATCTGAATCCACAAAAGCAGATAAGGGCATGTCTTCATAATCAGAAATGTCAGAGTCATCGGACTCCTGGTCTGTAGAAGCTGTAGGGGATTGGTCCCTTTTTCTCTTATCAGGGGAAGGCTGATTTCCCCTAATCAGCATAATAAGGTCTTCTGCCATTCTAAGCATTTGCAGACCCATTCAAAGAAAAGACATCCGCAGGTTCCATAGTCAAAGAGTTTCATGGCATACTGGACTCCGAATGGGTCTCGGTATAGGCCTGCAAATCCACTGAAGCTGGCATCAGGGGCTATGAAAGCGCCTCACTGAGTACTGCCGGACTGGCGACTAGCTTAACTGAAGCGTCGTCAGCAACTTTGGACCTATGCAGTCTGTGTCTGTCTTTATCCTTATGTTTTTTTGGAATATCGGTAGTTGGATGGCTTACTGAAGCCATTTCAGAATACGGAGATCGAGAGCGAAAGAATTTAGCAACAGAGAGAGCCCGACAACAAATGGTTCAGGCATTAAACAAAGCACAAAACCGACAGCAAGCTATGTCGTGGTCTGGGCCTCAACAGGTGACACAGTAAGAATGAAAATCTCTGAGGTATTTGCTTTCCTCAGGCAAGAAAATTGTTAACTTTTTCTAACATCGGTTAGAGCAAGAAAAAATGATCCCCAACGGGGTACTTAGCTTTAGAAGACTTCAGGATTATTCAATTCGTAAACGAAAGTTCAGGTAGCGGCCAACCGGCAGTTGTGAACTGCTTCTGGCTCCTCGGCAAGAAAGACTGATGTAATGGCGTTTGCAGCCTGCTTTTATACCCCTGATGACCTGACGTCAGTCCTGGAGCGACAGTATCTGGCTCAGAAATACTAAGTCTCTGGTATTCGGGCCGACTGAAGGCAGATAACCCAAGTGTGATGACTGCAACAGTGAAACACGAAGAACACGTGGCTTTGTCCCGGCAGAGTGGAGAACAGCAAAAGTAATCCCCATGATGAAAAAATGCGGTCCATCAACTGACCCTGGGAACTATCGACCCATAAGCCTAACCAGCCTTATCTGCAGGGTCATGGAAATAATCATCATGGATTTTATCCACAAGGACATAGGTTACTTTCAAACTCTTGACCCGACCCAATTTGAATTCATCAAGGGTAGATCTTGATTTTAAACCTAGTGGACTTCTTTGAGAATTTCACCAAAGCCCTGGAGGAGAGCAAAACAATACATACCATCTAACTTGATTTAGTCAAGGCCTTTGACAATTCCCCTTGTTCTGGTATCATATGGAAACAACCCTTACATCACTAGATGAGTAGCCAACTGGCTCACCGACAGAATACACACTGTCAAAGTTGGGGAGTCCACCACCACCAGTAGACCAGTTACCAGTGGGGTACCGCAAGAATCTGTGCTGGGCCATTGACTGTTTGGAATTTATTTCTCTGAAGTCAAGGTGAAGGTAGACGGCCTGTGGCTTACCACGTTTGCAGATGACTATAAACTGGGTTCAATCACAGAGTCCCCCAATGAAGTTAACATATTACAGAAAGGGTTGACACATACAAATGACTGGTGCCAAACTTATGGACTAAAACTTAACGCTAAAAATGCCTCATTATCCCCTTTGGCAAGTAGCCCCTCCTAATTATGATATAGAAAGCACTCCTCTAAGCTCAAACTCAGTGGTGCAAGACTTGGGAACACAGGTTAACAGCAATCTAAATTTCGATCACCATGTGCCCGTAGTGGTAAGAAAAGCATTCTATATTGTGCATCTCACAAATAACGGCATCACATCCAAGACCAGGGAGGTTACAGCTCCGCTGTACTTGACCCTTATCAGACCACTAATTAAGTACAAAGCTCCCTTCAGTAGGTACCTCACTAGACACCTGCAGCAACTGGAGAGACCAGAGAGGTTTCTAACCAAGAGAATCCAGAGCCTCCAAAACATGACATACATGGAAAGACTGAAAGCCCTGTCACTGTACTCTATCATACAGGCTGCTGAATGGCAACCTCTCCTAGCCTACAGAGCAGTATCAGACCCTGCACTAAAGGAATGCTGCACATCCACAAAGCAAATGGGACAAAAGTAACTCACTCCAGGGATCTCAACCTAGCCTGTGATATTAACAGAACATGCTGGAAAGACAGATGCATCTCATGAAGCAAAGCTCTTCAATGACCCTATTCAAATAGATAAGTAAAAAGTAGACAAGGCAACAAACCACCAGCTCAATAAATTGAAATGTATGAATAGCTAAATAAAATAAAAAACTGGTAGGGCAGGAAGATGTAAAATAAAAACTTTACTATAATGAAACAAAACAATAAAATACGAGATGACCCTCCAATGTTTTCCCATATCACATATATAACGCACATTATTACAATAAGTCAAACACATTCTCACAGAATTATCAATCGGATGTTTATTAACTGCATCTCCATCCCCACCGTTACCAAAGTCAGGATAGACATTGGAGGGTCCCTGCATCTGACAGTAATAATTGGACTGTTCTTGGTGATGAGCCACAGTTTGCATTTAAGAATTTTAGTTCAATCAGGAGGAATTTGTGTTAAAAACCTGTGAGGCTGAATACACATTTTCAAACTATGTCAGATTTAAAGGGTACCTTTCCATGTGGTGGTTGCAATGTTTGTGATTTTATTAAGACTTGTGATCATTTTACTCATCCAAACATTGGACAGAAGTTTTGTTTTAATTTCTATGCTGATTGTAGTACTTTGAATGTTGTTTACCTTGCTATATATGATGCGTGTCCCAGTTATTATGTTGGTAAAATGAATCGTCCCTTTAGGGACAGAATTAAGGAGCACTTGTACAGTATAAACAGATGAAGCATCAAGAATGCCCTTGGTAAACATGTACTTAAATAAAGGTCTCACGCGCTCTTAAATTTTTTGTTCTAGAGTTGCTTTTACCTAAAATTACAGGAGGAGATGTGAGAACATATACTGAGACTAAATGGATTTTGATACTTCGGTCCACTAAAGGTAGTGGTTTAAATGAGTTTATACCTTTAAGGTCTGTACTAGAATCACATGATCTAAGGAGATAAGCAGTCTATTTAAATGTCTTATTGTTTAATTATTAGATCTGATGAAGCACTTTGGTTTAGTGGGAAAGCGGTCATCTTGTATTTTGTTTCATTATAATATGTTGATGTGTTTATTTTACACCGTCCTGCCTTACCAACTTTTTTATTTCATTTATATATTCGACCATATTAAACTGCAACCTTGACAAGTGGATGGTTGACTGCAAATTCACCCTGAGGTGGCAACTATGCCCCTCATGGACAGGGGCAATCAGTTCATTCTGCTAACATTGACAATCTAACTATGGTCAAATAAGGTCACTGTGGTTTTTATAAGGCTAGGCTTGTAAAGGCCCTAGGGCCATTAGCTTAGTAACCTCCTATGAACCTAATCTTTATGGGTCCAGATGTCAGAAAGGCTTTTAATGTCAGAAGTAACTGCCATAGTCTCCTTTCCATTCATTTGTCTGATGCCTGTCCCAAGTCCCCTGGACCATGAAATGTCCTAAGTGAACTTCCCAAGACAGGCCCGAACTGTCTCTGTTAGGGTCTGTACCTTTTCAGGGAGCCTGAAGGGAGCTCACCCATGGATTGTTTTGAACTCTCCTCCAATCCCAGAATTTCATTTAAACATGGAAGGTGAGGGTTAGTTATTTCTAGGGGCTGCTGGTGCAGTGATCAACAGTTCTTTAGGAACCACTGTAAGTTTCTCATGTACAGTTTTGCTATTAATAATCTGAAAGGAAAGAAATCTTGTCCTCTGGAAGCAATGCCTTTTGTTGTACTGAGGCTATGACTGTCCCCAGGAAGGTAGCCTTGGTGGCTGGGGACATCATGACTTATGGACCTAGCTGTCCATATCCAGAAGTCATTATGTCCCTAACCACCAGGGCTACCTTCCTGGGGAAAGACTGTCCCCAGAAAGGTAGCCCTGGCGGCTGGTGACATCATGACTTATTGATATGGACGGCTAGGTCCTATCTTCTGAAAGCAATCTATGGTGATTTGCATATCTTTAAGAAGCTCTGACGGTGATATGGCCTGGACCAGCAATCATCCAAATAAGGGAAAATGTGGACCCCTTGTCTACTGCAAAAGGAAAAGACTGGTGCCAGACAGCTGGTTAATATCCTGAGTAAAGTAGACAAGCCGAATGTTAAGGGACAAAACTGGTAATGTAATCCACCAGTCTGGAAATATAGGAACAGCTTGTGTTTCTTTAAAATATTAACATAAAGGTAGGCATCCTTTAAGTCCAGAGTCATCATCAATACATGTGAGAAGATAAGAGACAGTAATCTTTGAAAAGTCAATATTTTCAATTTTGGAACTACTAGAAACTGATTTAGTCTTGAAAGATCCAGGATGGGTCTCCACAGTACCCTGACAGAAATACTGGGGAGCGAATGTCTTCAAGTAAGGAAATTATTCTTTTGATGTGGGACACAGAATCTGAATGGCCTAGACAATAAGGTAAGGGCTTATTAAGCTTAATTCTGTTGGCTGCCAAAAAAGCAATTACTAGAAAATGGAAATCAACTCTAAACAGCATTTGGAGTACTGAACACTGAAAGAGAGAGTAAAATGAACAATGGAAGGAGGATATTTGGAAAAAAGGAAACAGCAAATTACATACAAATAAATGGAATTTGTGGGAAGAATGTATGCAGAATAATGTTTCTGAGGAGGACGTCTGACTTCAGATCAGAAGACTGTAGGTTTGTGCCCTGCCATGGGGTGCGGGTTTCTATCAATGGTTAAGGTATTAACCTCACAGATACAAAAGTACATGGTTTGATTCCGATCTCTTGTAATTGGTTAGGCTTGCAATATAGAGGTAGCAGACCGATTGCCTATGAAGGGCGGCCGCGGAGGTGCAGCGGTTAGAGTTGCCACCTCATTGCAAGAGGTTCTCCGGTTCGATCCTCGGCTGGGGTGCCCTTCTGTGCGGAGTCTGCATGTTCTCCCTGTAATCGCGTGGGTTTCCACCGGGTGCTCCGGTTTCCTCCCACATCCCCCCAAAGACATGCTGTAGGTGGATTGGACATTCTAAATTGGCCCTAGGTGTGAGTGCGTGTGTGTACCTTCTGTGGAAGGTTGGGTGCCAGGCTGGCACCTCGACACTGTAATACTCCACTGCCAATCATGAGCTGACAGGTGATCCTCTCTGGCGACCCCTAACCAGGAAAAGCCGAAAGAAGACGACGACTGATAACCTATGAACCTATGAATAAGGTTTAAAGGAAGGCATAAAAAAGAGCAATCTATGCACTGCTGGAATGAATGACAGTTGCTATAAAAAAAAATGCATAATGTATGTACATGGTAAAATGTTAACATGATTTGTTTTCTTTTCTATTAATGCATGTGCGCCTGTGTCATAAGTGATACGTTAATAAAGATGTTAAAAAAAAAAAAAAAAAGAGTCAAGAGTAAAACCCTGTACCTGCCTTTCTGGGAGGCACTTCTTTGATGAATCTTTTAAGTAAAAGATCCTGTAGAATGAGAAGAATACATTTTCCTTACCATTTTGGAGAGGAAGAGATGCAAAAAATGGGTAGTGTTCCACAAATGGAGGTTAAAAACTCTTGTTAAAGAACGTCAGGACCCATTTTTCTTGAATTACTTTTTCTCACAGACTACAGTAGAGGGGGTGGGTGGGAGAAGGGCTGGGAATAGTCACAGCTACTCCCTGGGAGGGACAAGGTCCAAGTCCCCCAGGTCTGGCTGGAATAGTGGCCTGTTGGTCATTTCCTTTGATATCCGACCCTTATCCCCCAAGCTGTTTACTTTTTCTCATGCCTTGGTGGAAAAGGCCAGGACTTGCTGGGATAATTTCTGTTGCATCTAGGAGTAGGTGAGAGCTAAAAGTTCCTGACAGACTTCTGTTTCCTTTTTTATTCAGTCTCTCAAACACTTTTTCTGCTGATGACCAAAGAGATACTCCCTATCCAAGGGTGCCATCCAGGAGTTCCACTTTAACCTAGCATGAAAAGGGCCAAGTCCTCAGCCAGCCCTTTTCTCTGCATTACAGACCCTGTGGCAGACGCCCTGCATGTTGCATCCAATCCATCACAGCCACATTTTAGTGAGTAAGTAGCATTACAGAGCTCCCGGAAATCCTTCAGCCTCTACTGCAATACAAATAAAATGGTGTAGCGGGACAGGTACATGTCCCACAAGATGTCACTGTTATGGAAGAGACTCCTCAAATATGGAAAGCAAAGCTCCTCTATGATCCTATTTAAGTGCACTTTGGACCACTGGATGGAAAATATGAAATTTACCCCTATTCTCCTAATGGCATAGACAAAGCTTAAATGCCCTAAGTTATAACAGAGACTCCTAATACAATCAAGGCGATACTCAAACAACCTAATCCACAAAAAATGAGAAGCATTTAATTATGGTTATGGCAAGGATAGTTAAACAACTATGGGATAACACAACTGGGTGACAAAAGGGAAGCATGGCTAGCTTTAAAATGTCCCATCAAGAACAACAGTTTAATACTTACCTATGAAATTGTGCTATGACCCAAATTTAATTCCTTATTGGCACATTAAAGGTAATCAAAGGCAGGGCACTTTTTGTTTTTAACGCTGTTATATATAACTAAAACTGGCCATGGAGAGTGTTCCTTGATGTCAAAATGCTTTTTACCACCTCTGTGTCTAAGAAGTGTAAATTCACTATTATAACAGTGTTTTTTTTTTCTGAGGTAATCACACTCAGGGTTTCACTGAGGTTTTTAACTATTAAAGTTGTTTTAACTAAAACTGGCCACAGAGACTACTGTAAAATTTCAGAGCTTACTCAGCAGTCCTTGTTTACAAGGGTTCTAAAAACAGCCAAATACAATAACATAAAGGTTTCCTGAGGGAAATTATAATCAATGCTTCACATTTTTTTTTACAATTAAATCTGCTGCCTAGTAGATAGAAAGTACAGCTGTGTACACTTACTATAAATGTAGATGTTTGAGTGTATTCACTGTTGCAGTCATTACATTTGGGTAATCCTGCTGGCAGGATGCCCTCAGGTCGGCCTGAATTCCAAAGTCCTGGGTCCCGCGTTGGCTGCTGTCGCCCCTTCCCTGACGTTCAGGTCGTCAGGGGTATAAAAGATGTGGCTGACACCATTTTCTTTAGTTTTTCTTGCCACAGATGCCAGGTGCCCCCTAAAAGGGTAGCCAAAATGTATTATATATATATATATATATATATATATATATATATATATAAACATGCACCCATATAAACTTTACCTTCCTCTACAAGCAAATATACCACATAAGTTGTATGAATCAAAGAAGGAAAGATAGGTTCCATCAGAAGAAAGGGGGGTGGTGGGTGGGTAACCTGGACTGCAACAGTGAAAACACTCAAACATCTACATTTATGGTAAGTGTACACAACTGTACTATGTTCTTCGTGTTTCACTGTTGCAGTCATTACATTTGGGTAGAGTCCCAAAGCTATGGTTGGGAGGCTGGAGCTAAACAGCGTTAGGAGCGGCTATGAGGCCCTGCAGAACTGCAGTGGCAAAGCCTGCTCTGGATTTAGAGTAGAGTGGCAGATGATAGTGCTTTGTAAAGGTGTGCACTGAACTCCAAGTAGCAGCCTCTAAAATGTCCTTGATTGGTACTCCCCTGAAAAAGGCTACTGAAGTGGCTGCAGCTTTGACTGAATGTGGCCTAATGCCCTTGGACACTGGCTTGCCACGGTGTAAGTAGCAGAAACGAATGCAATGGCCTATCCACTTTGAGATAGTCTGCTTTGAGACAGCCTTTCCTTGTGATCCTGCAGCATACGCCACTAGTAATTGCTCTGTCTTTCCGAAAACTTTGGTTCTGTCCAAGTACAATCTAAGCTGTCTGTGTACGTCCAAAGAATGCAGAATTATCTCCCCCTTGTTCTGTGGATTTGGATAAAAATTTGGCAGATGAATAGTTTGGTTAAGAGCCACACTGGACACTACCTTAGGCATAAATGTTGGGTTTGTCCACAGAGAGACCCTGTCTGGGTAAAAAATGATAAAAGGTTCCACAGCCATGAGGGTCTGTAGCTCTGAAACTCGTCTTGCAGAAGTTATTGCTAGGAGCAGAGCTGTTTTCTAAGATAAAAACTTTATATCAGCAGTAGAGGCTGGCTCAAAAGGAGGAAGGGTGAGTTTTTCCAAGACATAGTTGAGGTCCCATGCAGGCATTGGTGATCTCCTTGGAGGCCTTAAATTTTTGGCTCTGAGGTACTGCTTTAATAAGGGATGAGAAAAGATTGGTGGCTCTGTATTGTAATGAGCCGAAATGGCAGAGGCATGAATTTTAATAGATGAAAAAGATAGGCCTTTGTCCAGCATCTCAGTTAAATATTGCAAAATCTGAGGAAAATTTGGCACAGCTGTATCAGTTCCTTGTGCCTGGTTCAAAGCACAGAATCTCTTCCATTTTCCAGCATAGGATTTTCTAGTACTAGGCTTTCTGGCTTCCAAAATGACATTCATCACAGCTTTACTGAGAGGTGTGTTTTGTATGACTACATTATCCGCCATGCTGCCAGGTTTGAAGTCCTGAGTTGGCTGTGCAGGATCTGATTGTTTTGCTGGGACAGTAGATGAGATATTTGAGATAAGGCCCAAGCTGGGCATTGAGACAAGTCCCTTAGTATTGGATGCCAATACTGGCGGGGCCAGTCTGGGGCAATCAGTATCATCTTTGGCTTCTCCTGTCTGACATTTAGGAGTACCTTGGGGAGGAGAGGCAGTGGGGGAAAGGCATATACTGATAGGTTTTTCCAGCTGAAAGATTGGGCGTCCACTTTCCATGCTTGTCTGTGATAAATCCTTGTGCAGAATCTTTTTAGTTGGTAGTTGTGAGGGGAGGTGAATAGATCTATGTCTGGGCATCCCCATTTCCTTGTTATCATGCTGAAGACTTGTGGATCCAGCTGCCACTCGTGGGGATCCATGAGGTTTCTGCTTAGTTCGTCTCCCAGAGTATTTTTCCTTCCTGGCAGAAATTGTGCCTGCAGATGTACTTGGTAAGTCAATGCTGTGTCCCACAAAGTCATGGCTAGTCTGCAAAGGAAGTAAGAATGTGTGCCCCCTTGCTTGTTTATATACCACATGACCATGGAGTTATCGGTCTTTATCAGTAGTTGTCCTGGATGAAGTAGGTCCTTGAAGGCTGTCAGGACATTTTGAACAGCTAGCATCTCTTTTTGCTTGATATGTAGATGGATTTGGTTTGAGGTCCATGTGCCCTGAATGCATCTTCCTGCCATGTGGGCCCCACAGGCATAATCTGATGCATCTGTTCTTAGTGTCTGCCTGGCTGGGGGTAATGTGAATGGCTGTCCCTTGTTTTGGTGACAAGCCTTTGCCCACCATCGAAACTCTTGCTACAGGCAGGGAATGAGAGTAATCATAGTTTCCAGGCTGTGGCAATGTTGAGTCCAAACACTTTTTAGGTACCATTGAAGTTTCCTCATATGCAGTCTTGCAGGATGCCATGAAGCCCAAAGCCTGCAGAATTTTTCTTGCAGATAACTGGGCCTTTGTTGCCAAAATTTTGAAATAGGTAGTCAGTTGCCCTTGTTTGTCTGGCGTGAGATATGCCATATGGGCACAGTTGTATTTAAGCTTGCACCCAGGAATATTATCTCTTGAGAGGGTACTAGTTTTGATTTCTTTTCATTGACTGTGTACCCTAGGCATGTTAGAAGTCTTTTCACAAATGCCAGATGTTGTAGAAGAATGTCCTTGTTCTCTGCTTGAATTAGACAGTCGTCCAAGTAAGAATATATTTGTATTCCTCTTTGTCTGCAGAATGCAAATACTTGTGCCAGGCACTTTGTAAAGACCCTGGGCGCAGTAGATAAGCCAAAGGGCAGTGCAGACAATTGGTAATGCATTAAGCCAGCCTTGAATCTGAGGTATCTTCTGCAAGACTGTCTAATTGGGACATGCAGGTATGCCTCTCTTAGGTCTAAAGTCACCAGCCAAGCATTCTTGCCCAGCATGGACAGAAGCTGCTGCAAAGTGAGCATTTTGAATTTTGGAATGTCCAGGTATGTGTTCAAAATCGATAAATCCAGTATTGGCTACCAGGCCTTGTCCTTTCTGGGTACCAAGAACAGTCTTGAGTAAAAACCTTGTCCTTTTTCCTGTTCTGGTACTGTCTGAATAGCTCCCATATCCATGAGGGACGTAACCTGTTTCTGTGCCTCTGCCCACTAATTTTTTGGCAGATCTGGCCAACCATTTGTCATTGTCAGAGTGTGGAAATGTAATCTATATCCCTGTGATATGATGTTTAGTACCCACTTGTCCTGGGTTATTAACTGCCAATTTTGAGCAAAAAGTGCTAATTTTCCCCCTGTGGGTGCTGTCAAAAGATAAGTGCTTGGTGTAGGCAGAGGGAAGTCATTGGGATTGCTTTCTGTAGGTTTGCGCTTTATCTCCTCCAGGTTTAGAGGTGGATGTGCCCCATTGCTTTGACCTGTATGAGTCTTGAGCCTGGTACCTGGAACCCTTAGGGCATCTGCTTTGCCCCTTTGAGCTCTGTCTGACACAGGAAAGGACCAATTTTTTGTAGGCCAGTGTCTACTGAATCTTGGTGGCTGCACTTGTACGAAATCTTTAACAGTTTGCATAGACTTAGCTTTGTCTTTCATTTTCTTTAAAACCTCTTCTGCCTTAATACCAAACAGAGAATCGTGCTGTAAAGGTGCATCTAGCAATTTAGCTTTAACATGATCAGGCAAATTTTGTTCCTTTAACCAGTCATGCCTCCTAATCACAGATCCAGTAACTGCGGCCCTGCAGGAGGCCTCTAAGGAATCAAAACCACATTGTAAAGTATGCTTTCCAACTTATTCAGCTGCATGCAATAATTCCTGCAATTCTTTATTTTCTGCACATTCTGAAATCAACATCATTTTTTTGTTTCAGCAATCCCATAACATGTTGTTGGTACTTAAGCATATGAAATTGACAATTTAAGGCCCTGACTGCAAAGGTTGCAGATGTATAAACCATTTTTCCCCATCTCTTCAGTGCCCTAGAATCTCTGTCAGAGGGGTAGTGTTTTTTGCTGTTGAGGCCTTAACTCCCTTTGGACCCTGTGAAATAGTTTCAGGATCAGCAGTAGGGTTTCTAAATAAAAATTTATGTGAGTCGGGGGCTCTGTAATATCTGTCAGGCTTACTGGTAGCTGGAGGTAAGGAGTCAGGGGTCAAGCTTGACTCCGAAAACACATCATCCACAATGTCTAAAACAAGGGGAATGGCTAAAGGCTTGTGCTGAGGGAGGAGGAGGAAATCCCTGAGCCTCTTTTTTGATTCTGAGAAGTCTTGACTCTCCCAGTGAAAATGCTCCCTCTAAGTATGCAAGGTTTCTCCAAATGAATAATCCTCAGCAGGAGATGCAGATGGAATAGACTCCTCAGCATCAGAATCCTGATAGGGAGGTATAGATAAATTCCTGATCAGAAGAGGAATCAGAAGAAATAGAAACCTGATCTGAAGATTCATAATCAGTGTCATGCCTAGGCCTCTTATCTGGAGGGGGATGGGTACCCCTGATCAAGGTGATAAGGTCTTCAGCCATTTTGATAATCTGTTTTTTAGGCATAGAAGCCTGTGCACGTGGCTCATGCGTCGTTTTTTTAGGTTTAGAAGTTGCTTTTGTCCTTGGTTTTGCTGCTGTCGTCGGTTTGATGTACAAATGTTGAGGTGTGAATACACCCTCAGAAGCCGGTGCCTGCTCAGCGGTTCCAGACCCATCCGAGGCAGATACATCCATCAGTCCAATACCTTGAGTATCTTGCGGCATGCCGGACTCCACATGGGTGTCGGTAGAGGCCTGCGACTCGAAGGTAGCGGGTATCCGGGGCTGCGAAGGCACCTCACTGAGTACTGGTGAACCGGCGACTGGCTTAGAAGCTTCGTCGTTGGTTTTGGATCTCGACTGCCTTTCTCTGTCCTTTTCTTTGTGTTTTTTATGTACACCGGTAGTCGGATTGCTATCAGACATTTCTGGGTAGTTAAATCTGTTTCCAAAATACTTTGATGCAAAAATATACAGACGCTTAATAGTGCATTGGTTAAATCTAGCACAAAACCGACAGCCAGGCACGTTGTGATCAGGGCCTAGACAAGGAATAAAGTATAAATGGAAATCCTTATGAGGTATTTGCTTCCCACAAGTAATACAATTATTAATGTTTTCTGACATCGGTAAAAAGCAAGAAAAAAGTTTCCCCAATGGGGTACTTAGCTTTAGTGAAGACTTCGGTTCTGAAACTCAAACTCGAATATTTCAGTAGTCGGCCAACTGACACTTACAAAATGCTTCTGCTTTGGGCACCACGCGGCAAGAAAGACTAAAGAAAATGGCGTCGGCTGCATGTTTTATACCCTTGACGACCTGACATCATGGAAGAGAAGACAGCAACCGATGCAGGACCCAAGACTTTGGAATTCAGGCCGACTGAGGGCAACCTGCCAGCAGATTACCCAAATGTAATGACTGCAACAGTGAAACACGAAGAACATCACTTACATACATCTACATATATCTATCTCTCTCTCTATGTGTATGTATACATACATCTACATATATCTATACATATATATTTATATATCTATATAGATATCTATATCTATATAGATATCTATATATATATATATATATATATATATATATATATATATATATTATATATATATATATATATATCTATATATATATATATATATATATATCTATATATATCTATATATATATATATATACATACATACACACACACACACACACACACACACACTTCCTTTTGCACTCTTGGCCCATTTGTTTTACCTGACTTCTGGCCTTCAAGTGCACAAGGAGTGGATGGTGAGAACTATGATTAGGACAGCTTCTGAAGGCTCATAGCATTCTTCACATGTCCCTTTACTGGACAAAGTATTGTGCAGTGCCTGCTAAGCTGTGTCCAGTGTAAGTGCACACATACGCAAACTTGCGACTCTCAGCTGGTGTGCAGTACAGTCCTTGGTGGGCTTATGCCCCTTGAATATAGAGAGTAGAAGCTACAACTACATACCAGTCCCATACTGTGTTCTTTCAAAGAGCACCGTACCCACATACTCCTCCATATATCCATTGGCAAGCCAGAATCAGCCACTTACTCCCTTCCCTGGCTGTATCCTCCACTGCCCATACTGTGACTACAGTATAAGCCCATCTTAAGCACAGTCAGGACAAAAACCTCTTCTCAGTGCACTTAGTGGAGCCACTATAGAATGTCCTTCTGAAAAATGTCTCTCACCACTTCTATGAATAACATGACTTCCTCTAAGAAAGGGAGAAGTACACTCATACTCTGCTTCTGCAAGCCCTCGGTTGCTGGATTCTAAAGAAAATAGGGATGCTATAGTTGAGACCTCACATTCACATGGACGAGCAATAAGGATATCAGCCCAATGAAGACTCTTCACTTGCAGACTCTACTGCACCGCAGGTAAGATCTACCAGAAAGGCACTCGAAGCACAACACCTAATACGGGACTTAAGAACTGTCAGAGGTATTGTGAGGAATTATGTCGGTGAAGACATCGGCTCCTGTGGAGAAGCAGAAGGATTTAATGAAAAGGAATTCAAGTTACAATTAATGTGAACTGAGGTGTGAAACCCAGCTGCAGAGCTATCCACATCCAAGTACCAGCTGAAGGGCTACTAGCTGGGTGCCACTGTCTACCTGCTTTACCTGAGAGAAAGCATGATGGAGGGCTAGGGTCCTGCGGTACCTGGGAGTTCATGGACTGCTACTAAGATAAAGATCAAAGCTCTAAGACCAGGTTCAAAGATAACTGAAGAGCTGAAAATACAGACCTTGTAATGAAAGTTGATGGACTGCAAGCCAAAGGGGGAATATGTTAACAATAGGTCTAGTGATGTGAAGGCATGGGAGCTTCTTCATACAGAACATGATGAATGACTTGCACCTGAAACGTTTTTTTCAGTTTGTCCAGTAACCAGGTAAACTAAACCAAACTGACCATTTCTATCACAACATAACTTCCCATACCTGTGGTGGTGATCTGAAGAAGCAACTTTGATAATTTTCATTCTTTTTTTGGAAAGAATACAGCAAGACTATGCAGTCACCCATTTATCCAGTTTCTCTAAATAGTTAAGTATCGCTTTCCAATTATGCCAAATTATTATAAAGCTGAACATTCAAAATTTGAAGTACTTCCAGGATACTGTGTGGGCTGAAGGACCTTCCGACTAGCAAGTGCAATGACAAGAACAGTAACTCTGGTATTTTGCATATAACCACATTAGGTGTGAAGTGAAAATGCTTTAACATTTGCAAGAAAACAATAAAAAATCGGGGATTAACATGAGTCAAATTTTTATTCTCTACATGGAATTTCACTAAAGCAAGAAAAAGTGAGACTGTAAAAGAAGGTTTCACCTTTTTTGAAATACCCTAAACAACCAACATCAAGCATTTGAAAAGGACAAAAAAAAAAAAAAAAAGCTGAAAAGAATCTCCACTAGCAAAACACTTCCATGGTGACAGTATATCCCAGTTCTGTGCAATACGCAAAATTCTGAGAAACTGCAAACAAATAAATAAATAATGTCTGTGCAATAATGAAGAAATTGCAACATACTGCAATGGGAAGACAAGAAAATGGTGGATAAATCAACAACAACTGTGCCTTCTTAGCTGTAAAACAGAGATTATTTACTGGAACACACTACCGATTCCCTAGTTAGTTCCATAAAAGAAGCCAGACGGATCAGTTTAGAATTAGCCAGCTCCACTGATGGTTATGTAGCAAATTTAATTACAGAAAGCTTACTGAAAAATTATAACTTAAAAAGGTAACCCATCAGTTGTGAAAAGTGTTGAAGCTTCAATCAATAAAGCCATATTACAAATACAAAATATTTATACTGACAAAATTCTCAGTTCACCCACAGATCATCAGATTGTGGCTTTCATCTGAATCAGCAACATGGCTCTGCTAATTCATAACTTGCCCTGTTGCTAAAATAGTTCTGATAATTTCTGCCAACATCAGCTGCTCTGTGACAGAGCGGCAGTAGGTCAGCAGGGATGTTACTTCTCAGGTGGCCAATGTTGCATGAAATTAAGAATTGTTATAACCTGCATTACATAGTATTCACTGTACAAATGCTGCATTCTGAATGGTCAACCTTTTTTCTCCATCTCTCTCTTCAGTGACAGTAAGAAATTAATTCTAATGAGCAGAAAATGAACCCTGCCATTGCACTATGATGTTCTTCTCAAATCAGGTTTGGTTAATACAAACTATACGTGCCTCTCACTCAGTCTGCAAGTACTAATGATAAGCTTCTGAAACCAAAAAAGAGCGAGAGAGAGAGCACAACAAGGCCACTTTCAGTAATACTTTGGTAAACAGAAGACCCAGTATATTGTAAGCAGTAGGTAATTCTTTTTACAGACTTGGGTCAGTCCTAGGTCTGGCATTTTTTAATAAATTATGTATATATAACGTCTCTAAAATTATTCAAGATGTCAAAACATCTAGGAAGAAGAATTGTAAACCTGATTACAAAAACACTTTTGTGTTAGCAGCAGTTAAGAAGTAAGATTCTAAGGGGGCATGTTAACCCCCCACCGCCGCCAAAATAGTCCTACTTGATTTGGCAAATCACTGACTTGCCATTGTTTACTGAGATACACTACAGTATACATCTAAGCTGATTTTTTTTTAAGTCACGATTTATAAAGGGAACATGAGAAACGCGAGTTATAAGACAGCAAAATATGCATATCTTACATTTAGCTCTTTCAAAATGTGTCCAGCATTTGTAAAACAAAATACTGTTGCTGCCTAAGTGACTGAAACCAAAATAATAGTTGCATTTACTGAGGGAAAACAGGTATACAACACACCACATAACTGTGCTACACAGAACACATACATTTATACTCGTACAGTACCTTTATTAAGTGAAAACAGACTTATCAGACCAAAAGCCTATAATATTTAACTTAAAATGCTTTTTTATGCTTTAAGTTAACAGAAGTTAATAACTGTTTTATAAAGATATGCAAAGTGTGTCATTTTTGAAATACTCTGTTTAAAAAAACAATGCAGACTTCTTTATGGCTGTGGTACCAATTTGCTTTATAATATTCTTTGATTTTACATGTTTAGTCTACAAATAATGCCATTCAGAAAGCAGACATTAACCAATGTTTACATACTATACTTGATTCTGCAAACAGTAACAGCATTTCATGCACTGTGCACTGAAATGGAGCAAGACTTTAGTTAATAAATGTTTAAGACGTGTAAGGGTTTTAACAGCTCATTCAGGTAATATCCTCAGTCTATTTGCTAATATAGGGAGGATGGAAGCACAAAAATGTTCTAATGATCAGCTCACATACATACTAGTGTAACTTGAACCCAGTAAACATCCTTACAAGTAGGTAATAAATATCAAATACATTTCGTTACACACTTCCAAAAAATATCTTTAAGATGCTAGTACATATCAAAAGCAAGGAACTGACAACGCTCTAATCAAATGCCCTCTTTCAGCACTGACATTAGCACTACAAAACTATTAAAATACTCATTATATCTGAACAGGAAAACTGCACATGAAAGAGGACCAGAGAACTAACTTACCTGTTAACTAGTTAAGTCAACAGACACAAGGACCTGCTTCAACCACATCCCAAAGTAAATGTTATATGCAAAAGGAAAATAAATCAAGATAAGTAAACAGCTAAATAGAAAATATGTGAACACTGAAGTTTACAGGCTACAGTTACAAGGCTACCTTATAAAATCGTCTAATGTGAATTAACATGTACTATGATAGCGCACAGCAAGCAGCTGCAGATATAAATATGTACATACTACTCATGTATACATATTTTTATGAATGCGTATACAAATATACGCATGCACAAAAGCACGAGAGTACACACACAAACTCTCTTACACAGAACTACGTTTATAGTGGGATAGGCATCCATGTCTCAATATGTATGCATTGATATATACATATAATCACAGGTGTGTCCCCACCTCACATTTACAATATCGTTAAACGCACACTATACAAAACTGCTTTACAACACAACATGCAATTTATATCACTATTTGATATATATATATATATATATATACACACACACACCAAAGTTAATAAAAAAAAAAAACTGCATTGCCTGCAGTTACTTCATCAGTCTAAACACTGACATAAAGCAGAATATATGCTTTACAGTTCACTCACCAGTTTAACACAACCAACTTAATTCTAGTCTTTCTTTTTATTGCAAAACTACATTTCACACATCTTCTCCTATATCCAAATGGATTGATGACTTATGGTCCCCTATTTGCTCACAAAGTTGCTTTTCCTCCTGACGATCTTTAGCTCCCTCCCTCAGTCACTAGTCCAAGTCTAAGGTATCCCAATGCTTCTAGTAACCCGTTGTGCTTATTTTTTTTTTTACTCTCTCTCAAGCATTTTCCATTGGAACAATGGAATAAGTTTCACTGGCCAAGTTCATGTGTGAGCTTTATTACTGTCAGAAGAATTAGACACTGAATCTCCCTTTGCTACTGGTTCTCTCTTTGTTGAATAAACTTTATTTCCTTCTTAGTTTGTTTTACATCATAAAATGTTTTGATCCTGCAAGAAAAATATTTTGGAGAGAGATGGATACAGCAGCTTGAATCTCAACATTCCCTGATTGCAGAAATAAACTTCCTGATATTAAATACATTTCCCTTCCACAATTTTGATAGGAGCAACTACTACTTCTGGTATGAGCATATATTTAGTAATATAGGTCTTGACTGCTTTCTCATGGCCAGATTTGCAACATATACAAAATATGCCCTCTCAGTTAACAAACTTGCTGTGGAACACCAGTTAGCTGCTTAATTTGCACTTTAATAAAATTAGTGCATTCTGTTCCAGTTTCTCTGATGCATCAAAAAATCTCAGTTTTTTCCCCTACGTACTCTGTCTTCTAACTCGTTTTTTTTTTTTTTTTTCGAAATGGCTCTTCTTGACTTATGCACAGCCAGCTTGTTTTCTTTAAATTTCTGCCTCTGATTTTTGCAGTTATCAGTTTGTAGTTAAAGCTCCTATTTTTTCCAGGATTTTGTTATTCAAATTTATACATTCATCTATGTTTCTCTTATTTTGAGCATCTCTGAGTGCAACTGATTTATTTCCTCTGTAAGTGCTCAAGCAGATTACAGATCCACTGCCAACCTTTGCTTCTAACAAAAGTCATAGAAAAATTATCTATAAACAGTCGCTGGATTACATCTGGAAATATAACCTTCTAACATAAAAAACATCAAGGATTTTACCCTACATATAATACTCCAACTTCGACCTTCTATCTTACCTTAAACATTCACTCCAACATGGGAAAGGGATTGCTATCAAGTGTTATAATTTTCTACTTAAGAACAGCCTTTGAAATGCTTAATTACAACCTATTACTGGGTAAACTTACAAACAGTATGTTCTCTTCAGAAATAACATTGTAGGTTTTGGGAAGTATCTTTCTAACAAATTCTGTACTTCTGGCCAAAATTCTCAGTCTAGAGCAGGATATCTCACTAAAGGTGCACCACAGAGGTTGGTGTTATATCGGTTACTCTCTTCACTTTACACTAAAATGTCCTTGTCTACTACTGCTGCTTGTAAGCCACAACAGTGGGTACCTCCTATGCTACAAAATGATTTCCCTTAATCTGGAACGAGATTTAAAATAATTCCATTATTAACACAAACATCTATGGTTACTTTTGGATCAGCAAAAAGGCTGGGGAATTCTCCAGTTTCTTCTATCACTACCCTAAGGAACATTGATCCCTTTTACAATACAACAAAAATATCTACAAGTGCTTTTAGACAATGGCCTGAACTTTTCACAAGTACAGTGAAATAATCACTATAAAAGTTCTACATAGATTAAAGTGCCCACAGAATATCTAATATAATCATCTTTGAAGCTTGGTGAATACTTTCCATTAATATCTTAACCCTGAGACGTGAATATGCATTACTCATAATTACCATTCTTTCAGAGCAAAACACTGCTACTTTTCAAACCACCAAAAACAAAACACTAAGGTTTATAAATTTTGTCAACTTATCAGCACACCACTACTTAATCAGTAAAATGGCTCACTAACTCAGACAAAGCATACCACCTGCTAAACATTCTAAACATTAAGCTACTTATACTAAAAGACATTACTGTCTAGCTCTTGCATACGTTTTCAGTTCAAGAAACTACTTACTGATTTCATTTCAACATTACTGTCTGACTCGCACCGCATTTCACTCTTGTGATTTGGGAAAAAACAGTTTGCAAACTTACCCTGGCTTCTTGGAATTGGCTACCATAGGCAATATCAGTTTTGTAAAATCTCACAATTTCCAAAAAAAAGTTGAAGGAGCACCTCTTACAGGAACAGAAATAAGCCTTTCAGAGATTCAGGACAATTTTTACCTTATGAACTTGACTGCATGGCTTGATGATTCACTCACTGCCCTTGCAAATATATATATATATATATATATATATATATATAGGGGAATTTACTTTTTCCCCCCAGTGTATTTCAATCTTGGAGTTGGTATATATAATATGCAGGGGGTGTGGGAGGTGTTTCTATCATGCTTGCCCCGCCCCCACTGCAAAGACATAAAACAAAGTAGATTTTTGTTGCTTTTTTGAAGTTTGAGTTTTTAGAAACTTGATCGTATCATCTCGACAATATGAATTCGTGTTTCTGAAAACTCGAGCTTCAGACATAGACATATTTGTTTACCAGGACAGTACACTGGGTCATTAACAGCCCATTTTCAATGGAAGCCAGGGAGAAAAGCTCTGAAAATGCATTACATGAAACTACATATTACATACTTATACATTTATATACAGACAGAGCACATATGGATGTAATATTTCTTTCTGTATGCTATTTTATTTTTTTTTATATGAAATTTTCTTGTATGTACTGGTATTGGAGCTTTTCGCCCCGGGCCTCTGCTGAAAATGGATCTGTATCCAGTTGAACTTTCCCTGTCACCAAAGTAAAATAAATCAATATTTCTTAATCTATGTTCATGTATGTCTACATTGTATTCTGTATTCTTAATAAACATGTGCCACTTTGCATTGTTCAAATAATCCATCTATCCACAACCCCTTTTTTCCATTTTTACACATCGGGGGTCGGGTGTCACTTTAACATCAATAACCATCTAGAGCCAAGATTCAAACCACTAGCTGGCTAGGCTTGTCACAGCAGTTATTCGACAAATAATGTTTACTGTTAATAGGTTCATAGGTAGGTACTAGGCTACCGGTCCGAGGGCCTACGTAAGCCTAGCCAACAAGGTTCCCTAGCTTACCCCACCCAAGAAAGTTATTTTCCTGTGCCACTGTTGAGCAGAGACACAGAAGTGATCCCCGGGGTGTATTTCCTATTTAACATCCACTCATCAAGATTTCTCTTGAAGAGTGCTAATGAAGAACTTTGCTTGACATAGATGGGTAGCCTGTTCCAGAGTATGGGAAGTCTCTGGGACAGGAATCTATCCCTCCATCATGTCCTGTTTATTGTGGTGACAAGGTTTAGGTCCCTAGATCGTGTAGCTCGGAGGGATTGGGATTTCTTTAAGTGCAGCATGTCCAACAGATCTGGGTTTGGCATAGCTTTATATGTTAGGCAGAGATCACTAAAGTTTTAGTTTTTTGAGACGGTCAGTGTAGGGCATCTGTTTGAGGCAGTAATCCTCTTTGTGAGGTACTTCTGTGGCCTTTCCAGCTGCTGCAGATGTCTTTTGAGGTACATTCCAAAAGGGGCATTGTACTCTATAATGGGTCTAATGAGTGCCGAGTAGAGGGGAACAATGACCTATTTTTTCCTGGATGAGAACCCTTTTATGATGAGGTGTGCCATGAAGAAGGACTTCCTGATTACTGTGCCGATGTGACTATCAAAGGACAGACTACTGTCCACCTGGGTCCCAAGATCTCTTTTCACACATTCGGTGTTAAGTAGACTGCTGTCTATGCAGTAGTTCATGGGTACAGAGTTTTTACGAAAGGGGATGACAATGCACTTTTTGGCATTCAGTTTGAGGCTATGGCTCTGACACCAGGCATATGTCTCACTGAAGCCCTTCTGTAGGATTTCCACATCATTTGGGGACTCAACTATGGTTCCCAGTTTTCAGTCATCTGCAAAATTTGTTAGCTTGTACTTCAGAGAAGTAGATACCAAACAGGAGAGGTCCCAGGACTGAACCCTGTGGTACTCCACTTGTCATTGGTTTGAGGTCAGATTTGGTGTGTGGAACTTTTACAGTGTGGGAGTTAATGATGGTTACATTGTGTTTGCATTATGTTGCCATGTCTCCCTTATCTCCGACTCATGTTTTTATTGTGAACGCCTTACATCCCAGGTACTGACGGAAAAGGGTTTTGTCTTAAAGACCACCCACCTGATTAACAAACAAAAAATGTTACAGCTGCTAATTAACCAACATGTTTCCAGTGGGCATACTTCTCAACTGTTCAGATTTTTGCCTTTTGGTCTACTCCTCAAAATGTGTGGTTTTCTGTCAAATCAATGAGAATTTATACAACAGAATATGAGTTTCAGACTTCATATCCTACATATACTAATGCAAAACCTGTTATTCTAGCAACTAAGTTTAGAAGTGCAATGTTAAAAAATCTGTCCGGATTACTGGCCTTTGTCCCACATTATTTTTGGCAATGTCCAGAATTTGTGAGAAAAGAGGTCGAGAGGTATACTGGGAGATGGGTGGAAACCAAAACACTTGGATAATACCCTCACAGTCATTGGGAATACATACAAACTCCACACTGAGTAGATATCAGAAATTAACCTAGGACCCTTAAGCAAAAACCTTAACCACTGAGCCACTATGTTACCTGAGTGCAAAATATTGCCTGGTCATTGTTTTTTAAAGACATAGTTGTAGTTATCCAAAGTATATAGTATCACCTTATTACTGCTTGCTGAATATTACTCTCTGCTTCTGTAACAAGTCAGCAGCTGCAAAAGGGCCTTAGTGGTCCAAAACCACTTACCTGCCTAAGATAAAATAAAAAGTATTTTACAAATATCCCAATGAATTAAACAATCTCTAGGCAATTCGACTTTAATGGATACTTTACTAGGTAAAAGTATGATGAAATCTATCCCATGTAACTAGTGCAATTGCTTTAAAATAAAAGCTGCTCTTAAAATGCAACTAAGAAATAGATTACATTACCTGATAAAGCAGCAGTTGACTGCCAAATCATAATGAGAATGACATTAATGTCCATCTTACGTGACTGCTTCAAATCGGTATTTACTGTCAAATTGGGTTTGCATTTTTCTTACTACAAGAAAAAGTAAGATACACAAGACAGGCCTATTCCAAATTTGGTATTCAAGGTACTGCACACAGTGCCTGCACATTTTCTGACAAAGCAATGTACTGAAATGCAACTTGCCTACGCAAGATATAGTATTCTGCCCATGCCTAAATTAATTTTTTTTTAATACACCCAATGCCACAGATATGGTGGGAAACTAGACTGTCTTGCTTTATCTGGGGGGAAAAAGCCGATTACATTGAAAAGACAACCCCCCCCCCACACACACACACAACTATGGACAGGAAACATCAAGACAGCAAAGGTACAGTACATTTCAATAATATCTGATCCGATTCAAATGCAGTTACATTGTCACATTAACCGGTATACGATTTTCATACTGGTGTTCATTCTTTTAGCATATAGACAACAGATAATACCATAGCAAATAAAGGCTATATGGAGAAAGTTAAAAGGGAACTTTCCGATCAATTTCTGTAAACTAAGTACCAAATATGGCTAAAATGCACTGCTGTA
Organism: Protopterus annectens; assembly: GCF_019279795.1. Lineage (NCBI taxonomy): Eukaryota > Metazoa > Chordata > Ceratodontiformes > Protopteridae > Protopterus > Protopterus annectens. Next base: position 84,442,587 of record NC_056729.1, on the reverse strand, counting down.
TAGTGCTCGTCTTATGTGTCTACAACTGATAAATGACCAGCAGGGACACCGGTCACCAAATGTCTGTCTGTTGTACACAGCTGGCTAGCTTAATGGAAGTAATTAGATTACAAGTTAGTAATTTAATCTTAACACAAAAGTGGCCTGTTAAAAATACATGTACAACACACAATGACATAGTCAAAAATCAATGAACTCCTTTAAAGAGAGATAACCAAGTAAAAAAATTTAAACCTGCATATTTAAGCCCAAAGGCCCAACACACAAATTATTCTAGCCCTGAATTACACAGAAATATATTTTTCTGTTGATTTCAGTACAAAAAAACACATCCCAAGATAAAAAAGAATACTATGTCAAAATAAGCTCTAGATGACTTCTCGCATGACATAGAAATAAAAACAGCTTCACATTCAGTTTTACATAACCAGAGGTAATGCCTGTTACTTGCAAATTAATTCAAGCTTTCTCTGTATGTGGCCTAAGATGATGATAAATGAAAATACCACACTTAACAGGAATTTGAGTATCTATGGAATTATAAAAAACAGATAATGTAAATGCTCAACTGCATCAATTCACCTTTAAGAGTAAAAAAATAATGTATTTTTGGGTCTAGAACAGACATATAGGCAAGCACAGGATGTAGCCATGGGCACACCCTGTGCGAATACCTATGCTAACCTGGTACTAGCCTATTGGGAGAATTTGTACATTTTTAACAATAGAGAATGGAAGCCATATATTGGCTTTTATAAACGCTTTGTGGATGATGTTTTTATTTTGTGGAAGGGTGATACCATCTCCCTTAAATTATGTATTGATTTTCTACACTCCACAACAGATTTCTTTAAGTTTACAGAAGTAACATCCTATACTGAGATAGACTTCTTAGATGTCACAATAGGACAGACTTTACAAGGTTTTTCTACCAGTCTGTATAGGAAGGAGTGTTGGAAAAATACATTTTTAACTTTTGATAGTATGCATCCAGGATACACTTTTCCCAACATAGCACAAGGACAGCTAGCCAGGTTATCTAGGAACTGCACGGATGATATTTGTTTCAACAATGAATTGGAGAGTTTGAAGGGTCTTTTTGTAGAGAGGGGGTATAATGAAACCATGGTCAAAGATGTTATAGAGAAGCATAGAGATAAAAGGGGTCATAAATATAAGCCCTGGTTATCTAGGCCTGCTAGGGACTTAGCTATACCTTCAAGAGAAATGAAACAGGATGCTAGATTTAAGGTTATGTTCACTTATAGTAGTGATATAAAAGATATCACTGGAATTATAAGGGACAACTGGAACATTCTTACTAGTGATGATAGAATCAACACCATAGTAGGGCCGACTCCAGTATTTGGATATAGGAAGAATAAGAGTCTAAAAGACATTCTATGTGGGGAACATGTTAGTTTATCTTATACCCTGCTTTATCTGTAGGCAGCAAGCCTTGTGGTAGATGCAAGGCCTGCCCTTATATTTCTCAAGATGTTTCTTTTATACATCCTGTTACCAATAGGACCCATATGTTGAAAGCTAAAGCCACTTGCAGGACTAAGGATATAGTGTATCTGGCTAATTGTAAGTCTTGCCCATGTTTTTATGTGGGCAAGACGAATAATATGTTCAAAGTTAGAATATTGCAACATCTTTCTAGTATAAGAAACAAGGACACACATAATGCTTTGTTCAGACATGTTAGTGAATCCTACACATTGTTTTACTTTTAGGGCCATAGTCAATGTAAGGCTTAACAAGAGGGGAGGTGATATAAAACACTACACAGAACAGATAGAGTCAAGGAAGATCCTAGAGTTTATGGCACACAGGAATCCAGGGCTCAATGATGTTGTTCCTATTAAACCCACCTTAAAAAATAGGCGGGTTTTCTACTGAATTGATTTCACTAATTGTTCATTGGGTGTGTTCTTATTTAAATTGTGTTCTGCACCATTTTACCTTTGTCTGATGAAGGGTTAACACCGAAAGCTTACCTCTCAGAAGTTTGTATGTTTTTTATGGCAGAGTTTTATTAAAATTTTTGGATACATAACAGCACCGTTCCAGAGTTCTTTTGTTTTTGTGGCTTCTCAATCATTGTTCTCTGGTTGGAGTATCAGCACCAAGCATTTGTTTTTCGGATTTACTACAGTTTTGTGCTTCATTGGTGCTGAGCTTTTATGTTTGTGGAGCAACGTTCTGTTAGTGGAATTATGGACAATGATGGTTTACAACAGCGTTCCCATGGTAGGAATTTTCCTAATCTCTTACCTGTGGACAACCCTCTGTTACAGATGGGTTTTGTGACTTTGAAAGACACTGGTTGGAGTAACTCTATACCAGTAACAGTTGATAAAAATTTTGAGGAACTCCTCAGGGACTACAACTATAAAATGGGGAGGCTACAACGCCTCTTATGGCAAACTTTTCATTTTGAAGCATGTCTTTCATATGGTATTGTACCCCGTGGCATGAGAGTACTCTGTATGCCTACGCAGGGAGATCGCTATCCTACATTGTTGGCAAGATGGCAACTTATTAACATAAAAACTAGCTTTCAATATATGGAACTCCTTATTGAATTTTTTGCACCTGAGATAGCCACCTTGAAACAAGAAACAGATGCGTTACAACATAAACTGTGTAATGACTTTATAGGTAATTGTTACTCACAGAAATTAGAAGAGGTTTACCGCTCTCTACGTGATAGCGATAATAAACTAAAAACAACCAAGATGAACAAACTTACTAGAGACTATACTGACTTCTCCAATGGCGAGATCTTTGTTTGGGCTAGAACCAGGGGGGATTTGCCCAACAGAAATGTCACCACTAGCAAACAGCCATACAGAGCCTTTGCTACAGCTTCTAGCATTTCTGATAACTCTAATGGTAATACGGAACATCCAGAGGCATCGAACTCCACTTGCTTGCATGTAACTACGTCTGAATCACGTGGTCACGTGATTTCTGCTGCTGATGCAGCACACGTTTCCGAGAATGCAGTAGCAATTGTTCAGTCCCTTGATGTTAGAGACGTGAATGCGTCTATGGCTTCCCGTCAGGTGGATAATGCCACTACGTTGGAGACACCATTCGCAGTGGATTCTGCAAACACGACAACAGTGAACGATGAGCGGCAGGCGCGGCCCAAGATTCCTTCGGCAGAATGACATTTTTTGAAAACTCTACCAGTACCTGTGAAAAAGAAGACAGGGGCGTGGAAACGCTCCTTAAGCGAAGGCAGAGACCCGCGCAAGAAGCGGAGAACATTAGAGTGACTACTTGTGGTAACTGCGACAATGACAACATTGTATATAATTTGTCCTCATATGTTTTGAATGCTGAGGAGTTATATGTGTTGAACAAGGGTTTGTCATTTGTCCCGAGCAGGACTTGCAATTATCAAGATGTAGTCATGGATCTCATGCTTTTTTGCAGGGGAGTGGCTCTTAGAAATATGTCTGGCAATGTTGTTAATAGTAGTTCCACACTTAGACAGCCTAGCACGTTTGTTCCTCCATTGACACCATCTTTACAACTGTTTATTAATGCCTGTGAAAGGGACCTTATGGCATACTTTCATAATGGTAGTACTCAGAAATATTATAATTTAACTGCATTACAGAGACAAGCCCTCCAAAATTTATGTGATAATAGAGATATTACCATTAAGATGGCTGATAAAGGAGAGGCCATAGTTGTGATGGATACATTGGTATATCACAACAAACTAAGCCAGTTACTATCTGACACACACACCTATAGATTAATGAACCCTTTAATGGTGAAACATATGATAGAAAAAGTCCACAAGACCTTGGAAGAACTCCTGGATGACATGGTCATAAGTGAAGAGTTATACAATTTTCTTAGAATGGAAGGGGTTGTTATACCACTCTTCAAAGGCCTGCCTAAGATACATAAATCTTTGACAGACCCCCCGATACGACCCATAGTATCAGGTAGAAAATGGGTCACAGAAAATGCCTCTATATGCTTGGAAACCACACTTAGGCCATATGTTAACAAAATGGAAAATATATTAACAGACACAGGAGATTTTTTGAAGGCACTTGGAGGGTTAGTTAGGGCCCCTCATGATTCACATTATCTCATGGTTACACTGGACGTACAGAGCCTTTTCACGGTTATACACAATGATTACGGCATAATGGCTATTGATACATTGTTGAGTGAAAATGGAGCCCTAGATCATCATATTAAACAGGTTACAACTATACTTAGGTTAGTTTTGGAAAATAATGTATTTTTGGGTCTAGAACAGACATATAGGCAAGCACAGGGTGTAGCCATGGGCACACCCTGTCTTGATACCTATGCTAACCTGGTACTAGCCTATTGGGAGAATTTGTACATTTTAACAATAGAGAATGGAAGCCATATATTGGCTTTTATAAACGCTTTGTGGATGATGTTTTTATTTTGTGGAAGGGTGATACCATCTCCCTTAAATTATTTATTGATTTTCTACACTCCACAACAGATTTCTTTAAGTTTACAGAAGTAACATCCTATACTGAGATAGACTTCTTAGATGTCACAATAGGACAGACTTTACAAGGTTTTCTACCAGTCTGTATAGGAAGGAGTGTTGAAAAATACATTTTAACTTTTGATAGTATGCATCCACGATACACTTTTCCCAACATAGTACAAGGACAGCTAGCCAGGTTATCTAGGAACTGCACGGATGATATTTGTTTCAACAATGAATTGGAGAGTTTGAAGGGTCTTTTGTAGAGGGGGTATAATGAAACCATGGTCAAAGATGTTATAGAGAAGCATAGAGATAAAAGGGTCATAAATATAAGCCCTGGTTATCTAGGCCTGCTAGGGACTTAGCTATACCTTCAAGAGAAATGAAACAGGATGCTAGACTTAAGGTTATGTTCACTTATAGTAGTGATATAAAAGATATCACTGGAATTATAAGGGACAACTGGAACATTCTTACTAGTGATGATAGAATCAACACCATAGTAGGGCCGACTCCAGTATTTGGATATAGGAAGAATAAGAGTCTAAAGACATTCTATGTGGGGAACATGTTAGTTTATCTTATACCCCTGCTTTATCTGTAGGCAGCAAGCCTTGTGGTAGATGCAAGGCCTGCCCTTATATTTCTCAAGATGTTTCTTTTATACATCCTGTTACCAATAGGACCCATATGTTGAAAGCTAAAGCCACTTGCAGGACTAAGGATATAGTGTATCTGGCTAATTGTAAGTCTTGCCCATGTTTTATGTGGGCAAGACGAATAATATGTTCAAAGTTAGAATATTGCAACATCTTTCTAGTATAAGAAACAAGGACACACATAATGCTTTGTTCAGACATGTTAGTGAATCCTACACATTGTTTTACTTTTAGGGCCATAGTCAATGTAAGGCTTAACAAGAGGGGAGGTGATATAAAACACTACACAGAACAGATAGAGTCAAGGAAGATCCTAGAGTTTATGGCACATAGGAATCCAGGGCTCAATGATGTTGTTCCTATTAAACCCACCTTAAAAAATAGGCGGGTTTTCTACTGAATTGATTTCACTAATTGTTCATTGGGTGTGTTCTTATTTAAATTGTGTTCTGCACCATTTTACCTTTGTCTGATGAAGGGTTAACACCCGAAAGCGCTTACCTCTCAGAAGTTTGTATGTTTTTTATGGCAGAGTTTTATTAAAATTTTTGGATACATAACAGCACCGTTCCAGAGTTCTTTTGTTTTTGTGGCACCTTTAAGAGGGCTCACTTCAGTAGAACTCCACAGTACTTCCTTCTTGTGTCCTGTCCATCTGACTCTTCTAAAAATCTCCTGTTTCCATGCTTGTGGATGCTAACTCATTGTGGCCCATGCCTGTCAACCTAACACAGGGGTTAAGGGATATGCCAATCACCTCAGTGTGCAAATTCTGCCCCTGTACAAACTAGGATATAACCACAAGAGAACGTACCAACTACTAGCATGCATAGCTCTGTTGACTTACAAAAATTCTTCCTGCAAGAATAATTGGAATAACCCAGACGAACAGAAAAGGCTACCTTTTAGCTCAGTGGAGAACCCTTTTCCTGCATTAGCTAAATCATAGAATATTAGTAATGTGCTAGCCTGTTTAACATTGTTTTTTAGTCACAGCTGACTCCCCTTAATAAGCACAAAGAGCACAGTAAGCTAGTCTTATCCTCTGTGTCATTGCATCATAAGGAGCAAGAACTGCAACTGAAGTACCATGAGGGCAAAGAAATATACACCTATAACTTCAACTGGTTCACACCAAAATTCAGACTGTTCCTTTTGTGGTGTGGTACCTTGATTTGTTATTTTGTAGTCTAAAGCAGAAAAAGATAAAGCTGGCTGCATGCAGTCAGTGTTAATCTCACCTTCTTGAACACATTCGATAACAAATGCTGCACACGCCACTCCTAATCTAAAAATAAGTGGTTTCAACATTTATAAACTAGTGAAAATGCAGCTACCGCCATCTCAATCACCTGAGGGTAATTCATCCGAGAATCTGAAACTGTGGATCCACAAATATGATTTACTCCTGAAGTAAGTGGAATGTCTGAGAAGTCTGAAACGGTATACTATGCTTCTGCTTGCCCAAGGGAAGAAGCCCTGAAAGTTAAGAAATCTGAGTTTTGACAGAACGAAAAATACCGATGTGTTGAAATTAGTTATTGTGACCCAAGGGAAATCTGCAAGATATCTTCTTTTTGTTCCTCGTAATGGCACGTGGCTACAAGGAGTCTACGGATGCCTACCCTAATGAATTAAAGAATCAAGCCAAAGACCAAGTTTGGCAAGATGCATCATTAGCTAGTGTAAGAAATAACTAAGTGGTATGAGAAATGCTCAAACAGGTAGAAGGGTGAGATCCTTTGATGTGTGTACATTGCGTGAAACTGCTTTACCACAGTTAAAAGATCTCACAGAAGAATACAAAGTTGCATGTGACATGGAAAAACATGAGTAAAACTGAGACAAGCCCATGGTATAAAGGAATAATCCCCTGACTACAGCCCAGGCAACCAGAGATCAAGAATGGCTCAGATACATGCTGAAATTGGCAGGGAAGGATGGTAAAGCAACAACTAAAGACTTGCACATATTGAGGGGTGGGAGGGTTGTTCACCTAGTGGTCAGATGCTCTCATGCAAGAAGCAGCATGCACATTAATGTCCACTGCTGGGAAGAGGGCTCGTCACCCTCAAGCTGATGTCAGGAGCTCTAAAATTATTTGTGTGGTACAGTGTGCATTCATCTAGGGGAGAGTGTAAGAGGCCCCCCACAAGGATGTTGGTGCTCAAGTCAGCAGATAAGGAGTGGAATTAGGGTAACAGTAACTCCATTACAGCCAAATAGCACTAAGACAGTTACTGCCTGGGGATGGAAGGATTCTTCCAGGGACACTTACTGATCAATACAAGGCCTGATTTGGAATATAACCCAGACTTGCCCAGACAGAATGACAGTTCCCTTCTCAGCAGCAAGCATGGTGGAAGAAAGTACAGTTTTGTACCTACCATAAATGTAGATGTTCGAGTGCTAATACTGCTGCAGTCATAACAGATGGGTTCTCCTGCCGTCAGGGGC